>NW_024870839.1:1347500-1697500 GCF_019054845.1 Dipodomys spectabilis | reverse complement strand
TTGTTGTTGATGATGTTATAATTATTACTTATATATGCAGGTACAGTGACTTGAACAAGATCTCATGTTCTTGCCCAGCTTTTTTAATTTTTAAGGTTGCTATTATAAAAATTATGTACAGAGGGGTTATAGTTACATAAATGAGGTGAAGGATACCTTTCTTTTTGGCCAGTGTCACCCCTTCCCTTTCTTTCTCCCAGTTTTTCCTTCCTGTTCTTGCTCAGTTTTAAAATACAAATCACAGCTGGTATTCTACCACTTGAGCAACTCTTCCAGTCCAGTTTTTGCTGGGAGTGAAGTCTTATAGTTTTTTTTCTACTTGGGCTGGTTTTGAGCCTTTGATTCTCAGATCTCAACCTTCCAAATACCTAAGATTACAAAAGTGCCACCAGTGCCTGGATTTTCTTTCTCTCAAAGACAAACTTCCTGAAAGTTACTCTATATTGCCAATAGCTATTTCCTCCCTTTCCTGCCCTGCTCTGCCAGTTTGCCCCACCCATCAGTCCAGAAGGAAAGCCCCTGGGGCACTAAGGAATTCCTCCAAGGCCTCTCCCTGTTGTCACTCAGCTATCCCTTTACCTCTGCCATCCCTACTTCACACTTTTTCTTTAGGCCCTGTTTGGATTATCCTCTGGGCCCATGGCTTCTCCAAGGCTTGAAGTTTGGCTTGAAAATGACTGTAATGTAATTCTCTTCCCTTGAGCTCTTTATTTTTTGCTTGAGAGAGAAGCACTTTCTGCACTCACTTGGGACAACACAGATAGTGGTGTGGGGTGAAGCCCAGTAGATGGAAGAGAAAGGGAAAACCAATGTGTCTCACATTGAATTTACTTCTTCAACACCCTGGACAAGTGTTCATTCTCATTTGCCAAATCCACTAAAAAGCTTTCAGAACTTAATGACACTGCCCTTCCCCGCATCTTCAGCTAGTGTTGACATTTCCTCTGGGCCTCAAAGGCCGCGCCTCCCCACACTTGCCTACCTCTCCAGGCTTTCCTTCCTCTTCAGCCTCCCGTGGATCTACTTTCACTTCCCTCTTCTTTCATTTCTCTCTTCACCTCACTGATCTTCTGGGCCACGTCCTTCATGCTCACAGCTACATGCCAGTGACATTCAAGCTTGTGTCTGCCATCTTTTTTTTCTCCTGAGTTCCAGACCTGTCCCTGTCCAGAATACTTCCAATGGAAGAGCGAGTCACAGGCCCTTCCTCTAATACGTAACTCAGCATCTTTCTTTCCTAAATCCATTCCACTCCTTTGCTGCAAAGCAATCGCCCTGCATTCTCTATCAGTAAAAGACACCAGCCAATCAAAAGTACAATTCAGAAAGCTACAGGTGTCCCCAAACCCAGAGCCCATCAACAATACCACCTAGATGGAACTTCCCATTGCATCTCCCAAGTCAGGCCTTGCCACTCTTCTTGCTTAACTATTGCAATACGTCTCTGGAGGCACTCTCATTGATTTTCCTTCAACTCACCACCCATAGGGCTCTCAGAGTTTTCCATATGATTTTTGTGGCTATTGTTGTTGGTTTTGTTTTTGTGCTGGTCTTGGGGCTTGAACTCAGGGTCTGGGCAATGTCCTTGAGTTTTATTTGCTCAAGATTGGTACTCTACCTCTTGAGGCACGGGACTTTCTGGTGGTTAAGTGGAGATGAGAGTCTTGGAGACTGCCTTCTAGGTAGCTAGAATTACAGGTACTAGCCACTAGCACCCAGGCTGGATGCCAGTTTTAAGCTTAGGCCTTTCATACCTTCGAAGGCTTCCATTTCCTCTCTCAGAATCCAATCCCCACCCCCAACACCAGCTCTGGCTGTGCTGATGGACAAGAAATTACATGGAGGAGAGCCAAGAGGCCCAGCCAAGCCTTGGAAGCAGAATTAGTCAGAAGTCCCAGGGCTGATGCAGACTCACGAGCCTAGCTCTTAACAACCCTGATTGACATCTTATTAGCTGTATTGTGAGACAAAAACATGATTGTTTTGAAGTTCTTTGTTTTGTAACAATAGCACATCAATATAGCTATCAAATCTGTGAAACTGGTCAGTTGAGTTCCTTGCTTTTGCAAACAGTCATTTCCAGTTCAAGTTATTCCCAATTCGCTATTTAATTTCTGCATGGTAACAAAGGAACAAGTCATGATTACTCTATAGAGATAAGAATGTGTTATTACTGATTTTAAAATTAGATTTAGTGATACTTTGTTAATCTTCTCATGATGAAGTCATTTCTGAGACCATCTTGACGCATTTAAAAGACAATTGTCAGACAGGCATGGTGGTGGATACCTAGAGTCCCAGCACTTGGGAGGCTGAGGCAGGATTGTTCAAAACTAAAGTTCAAAGGCAGATTTGGCCACATAGTAGGGATCATCCTCAAAAATACTAAAAATGGTTTAGGAATATGGTTTAGTGGTAGAGTACTTGCCTAATATGCATGAAACCCTAGGTTCAAGTCCTCAGCACCATATAAACAGAAAAGTCCAGAAGTAGTGCTGTGGCTTGAGTGGTAGAGTGCTAGAGTTGAGCAAAAGAAGCTCAGGGACAGTGCCCAGGCCCTGAGTTCAAGCCCCAGGATTGGGAAAAATACTAACAAAGTAATTATGCATAATTATATATATATAATATAACTAAAAGAGATGTAATTTAATAACTAAAATAAGATCTAAGGCAAGACAACCTATAAAAGAATGTTAGTGTAATCTCTTTTCTTACCCTAACACCTTAAAATATAGATTCATGATAATTACTTTGTTCTGCTTATCAAATTTTAGTTTGCTTTTGCCAGCACATTTGCTATTAAGTTACAATGCTTTCAATCCCAATGGAGACACTGAATTTCCGGAGGTTTGATATAACCATTACCTCTGGCTTAAAAATCCATCAGCCTCCAACACATTCCTACAACAGCTGACTGCCTTTCTCCCTTGTTACAAAATAAAATTTAAAAAAATAGAATACTGCGTTTCCATTTATTTTTGGAGAATTTCCAAAAGCCGATTTCCAATAACCAAACAATGGCATTAGAAGGATGATTTGGGGGTGCACACTTCCATTATGACACAAGTCTTTTCTTTTTTCTTTGTGCCACTCCTGGGGCTTGAACTCAGAGCCTAGTCACTGTCCCTGAGCTATTTTGCTCAAGGCTAGCTTTTCTTGACCTACAGCTCTACTTCTTGCTTCCTTTTTTAAAATTGGAGATAAAAGTCTCACTTTCTTTGCCTTGCATAGGCTGGCTTTGACCAACAATCTTCAGATCTCAGCCTCCTGAGTAGCTAGGATTACAGGTGTGAGCCATCAGCACCTAGCAAGGCTTTTCATTTGTATTATGTCTGCATCTAATACTCCCTGTTTTTTTGCTGGTTCTGTGTAGATTTGCTATAAATTCAAATGCAACTCAGACATTTTTCACTGTCCTTTGAGAACTCACTAATTTACCCTACTTACGACCTACCATGAGAACCTGGGCTAGTTTCTAGGCTAGTTTCTACAGAATAATGTAAATGTGGGAAAATGAAATGTCTACTAAATAGCCAAAGTCTCGAGTTGATTTGGGGGGGAAGGGGTCTTTCACTTATCACTAATGATGCTTATTTAAAACCCTTTTTAGAATCTCTAGATAATTTTCCTCTGAACATACTCTGAACAAACCCTTGGTTAAATAGCTCTCATGAGTAGATCCCCTTCCTTATAGAGGTTTCTCTAAACATCTGTTTATTTTTCAATTAACAGTGAGCAAAATGGGCATTCCCAATATACCAGCTTCTTGAGAATGTTCCTGTCTTGGGGTTTTTCTTTCTGTTTTCCTTTGTGGAGAGAGGTGTTTTTCTTTGTGTCACACTCTCTTCTTGTATTTATCCTCTAGTATTAGAGTAGCCAATACGTCATCGCACAAGTCTCTGTGATTTAAAGTCTATTGCCACTTGGTGCCTGTGGTTCAAGCCTGTAATCCTAGCTACTCAGGAGGCTGAGATCTAAGAACCGCAGTTCAAAGCCAGCCTGGCCACGAAAGTCAGTGATACTCTTTTCTCCAATTAACTACTAGAAAACTAGAAGTTGAGTTGAAGCTCAAAGTGGTAGAGCACTCACCTTGACTCCACAGTGCTCAAGCTCTGAGTTCAAGTCCCAAGACCAACAAAACAAAAAAAGTCTAGATATTGAAGTTATTCTTTTAAAATGTTACTTGAAGCCAAGTGCCAGTCCTAGCTATTCAAGAGGCTGATATGTGAGGATCCTGGTTCAAAGACAACCCAGGCCAGCTACTCTGCAGGACTCTTATTTCCAATTAACAGCAAAAGATCAGAAGTGGAGTTGGGGGTTCAAGTGGTAGAGCACCAGCATTTAGCAAAAAAGCAAAGCGACAAACCGGGTACCAGTGGCACACACCTGTAATCCTAGCTAATCAGGAGGCTGAGATCTGAGAATCACCATTCAAAGCCAGCCCAGGTAGGAAAGTCCGTGAGACTCTTATCTCCAATTAACCACCAACAAGCTGGAAGTGGAGCTGTGGCTCAAGTGGTAGAGGGCTAGCCTTCAGTTAAAAAGGTCAGGGACAGTGTGTAGGCCCTGATTTTTAGCTCCAGTTCCACAATTTAAAAGCTATCACTCTCTCTATTATAAAGAAAGGTTTTTTGGCATAGGTGCCTTAAGGAATACATTCACAACTCCTTCTCTTGAATGATAAGAGAAGGAAATTTTAGAGTCAAATTCTAAGCTTTGTTTTTGTTGCTTAGAAAACTAATACCTTGCTGAGAGCTGGTGGCTCACTCCTGTAATCCTAGCTATTCAGGAGGCTGGGATCTGAGGATCATGGTTCAAAGCCAGACAGGTAGGAAAAGTCCCTGAGACTCTTATCTCCAATAACCCACTAGAAAAACAGAAGTGGCGCTATGGCTTAAGCAATAGAATGCTTACCTTGAGCTGAAGAACACAGAGATAGCACCCGAGCCCAGAGTTCAAGCCCCAGGACAGAAAGAAAGAAAGAAAGAAAGAAAGAAAGAAAGAAAGAAAGAAAGAAAGAAAGAAAGAAAGAAAGAAAGAAAGAAAGAAAGAAAGAAAGAAAGAAAGAAAGAAAGAAAGAAAGAAAGAAAGAAAGAAAGAAGCAAATACCCTCTAGGCAAGAAACCAAGAAAACTGTAACAGCTCTCCTCAGTTGCTTAGCCCTGACTCAGCTCTGGCAGGCTCTGCTCAGTGGGTTGAGAGGACAATCACTTCAAAGACACCAAATACATTGTCCTTCCCAGAGCCATCTTCTGGATGCCCAACTTTCCCTGGTCCAATAGGGGTGTTTTAGTCACACACATACCTCCAGAGTAGGGGCAGGAGGAGGGGAGAGTGTTTCAGGCAAATCCTTTTTTGCATGTAACACTTTTTTGTTTATTTGTTTCATTGTGCTACAAATATACTCCCAGAATAGCCTGTAAATTGGCAGCCATTTCATTAGCAAGATGATTATGTGAAAAATGTAACAATGTGGGGGGCGGCGGGAGGGAATGGCCTTTGGGACCAGGCTTTGTGGCGGCAGAGCATTTGCTCTAATACTGCTGAGCCCCACACAATCCCAGCTTTTACCAGCACCCACCTTCTGAGTTCATCCTTTTCCTTCTCTTCTACTACTTGGGGCTTCACATTGGTCTCCCACATTTTTCGTGTGTGCCAGTCCTGGGGCTTGAACTCAGGATCTAGGTGTTGTCCCTGAGCTTTTGTGCTCAAGGTTTAATACTCTACCTCTTGAGTCACAGGTCCTCCACTTCCATCTTTTTGCTAGGTTAATTGATGAGAAGAGTCTCATGGACTTTCTTGCCCAGGCTGGTTTCAAACCATGATCCTCAGATCTCAACCTCCTGAGTAGTTAGGATGACAAGTGTGCGCCACTTGGATCTTCTCAGCTCCCAAGACCAAGGATGGCATCCTCCTCTTTCTGGGTTTCTGTGCTTGGAGGAGCCAGTAGGGCAGCCCCCTCTCCCCAACCAGACTTTACCAGCAGGAGTGACAAGAAAGAGTGCACAAAGCAGTCCTTGGATCTTAGTGGCATTTCACTCATGCCTCACAAGACACTCTCCTTTTCCTTCTGAGCTGGTGAGGCAGCAGAAAACATCTCATAAACAGTGATTAAAATCTTAGACACTGCAATATTACTCATTTTATTTTAAAAAAGCTTTCAAATCTCATAAACATAATATTGAGCAAAAGAAGACACACACAAAGGAAGATTTGTAGTATGTGATCGCATTTAATATAAATAAAGTTGAAAATGCCTCAATTGTGTTCAGGACGACAGAAAGAAGCAGGGGAAGGGCTCTGGGGTTAGGTCTGACCCTCCATCAAGCTATGCGCAGCATAGGTCTCTTATGTGAGTATTCACTGAGCCTTCTGCAATGTAGGTCTACACCAATTAAAAGCTTCAAAATAACCAGGGACCAGTGGCTCATGATTGTCATCCTAGCTACTGGGGAGGCTGAGATCTGAGGATTGTGGTTCAAATCAAGGAGACTCTTATTAACTCCAATTAACCACCAAAAAGCCTTGAGCAAAAAGAAGCTAAAGGATATCACCCAAATGTCTAAACAAGTATACTTAGCTGGAATGTATAAATGAATTCACTTAAAACAACCTGTACCCAAAGATTATTCATAGATGTACGTTGGTCAGTTTGATCTTCAACCTGCTCATGAAGGTGTGTATTGGGGCTGTGTACCAAAACTTGTACAAACAAGGTTTTTACGACAGCTTGTAACAAACAACAAACCTTGTGCTAAAAACAAAGGAAGGAAGGAAGGAAGGAAGGAAGGAAGGAAGGAAGGAAGGAAGAAAGGAAGGAAGGAAATAAAGAGGATGGAAGAGAGGAAGAGAAGGTGGGGGAGAGGAAAGGCTCAATATAAAGGTGGATGAACTGAAATTTTCCCTCTCTCCTCCTTCCCTTCCCCTCCCTCTCCTTTCTCCCTCCCTCCCTCCCTCCCTTCTTTTCTTCCTTCCTTCCCTTCATGAGTTCATGAGACCCCATCAAACAACGGTAGCTGGGTATGAAGGCATCCACCTGTCATCTCAGCTATAACTACAAGTGTAAAATAGGCATATCATGATCTAGGCCAGCCTGAGACAAAAAGTGAGACTCTTATCTCAAAAATAATCAGAGCAAAAGGGCTAGAAGCATGGCTCAGCAGAAGAGTGCCTGCCTGGCAAGTGTGAGGCCCTGGGTTCAAACCCCAGTACCACCTATTAAAAATAAAGAAAATCCCAAGGCATTATTTTCTGCATGTTCTGAATATTCAGGAGCACACTTAATGCTCAAATTGCATGATAAATGTGAAATCATTTCACATGTCATAGGGCGATTATTCTTTTTAAATATATGCACATTTTTCTTAATAAAGCTGTAAGCTCCTTCAGAAAAGAAACTGTTTATATTCTTTCATATTGCCTGTGGTGTGTATTCAATCACAGCCTTCACAGAATTGAAAGGAAAATGAACTTAGGGTCTGTCCGGGGGTTCACGGGCCTTCATTAAGGGCTGACAGGAGAGCAATGGCATCTGGCCTGGGTGTAAAATGACTGTGTTTGAAGCAGAAAATATCGTTATTTGGGAGTTGGGGAGCAAAGGGCTAAACTCTGGGTGCTACAAGAACAACTGGGGAACTATGGCGGTAATTCTAACTTCAGGAGAAGAATATCTGTTGGAGGGGGAAGGGGAGAGGAGCCAAGGAGCTGTCAGACCTAGCTTATCAGAGCAGGGAGGGGAGGAGAAGCGATGGTCAAGGTGACCTTGCTTTCCAGCTCACCAAGACCCCAAGCCTGCCATTCTGTGCAGACTGACTTCCTTCCACACCCTCCACACACATCCTTCTCCTGCCGGTGGGAGACAGGCAAGAGCCTGAAGAAGGTACTCAGCATCATCCCTCTGCTCTTGAAATGAGGACTTGGAGCGAGTCCTTAAAATGAGTCTGTGTTTCTTCAGGACTTCTATTTTTTTTCAGGTAAATAAATAAATAGATAGATAAGCCAGGTGTTCATGGCTCACGCCTGTAATGCCAGCTACTCAGGAGGCTGAGATCTGAGGACCGCAGTTCAAAGCCAGCCCAGACAGCAAAGTGCATGAGACTTTTATCTCCAATTAAACACACACATAATTAAATACATACATAAATGATAGAAGTAGAGTGAGGCTCAATTTTTAGAGCACTAGCCTTCAGTGATAAACCTTAAAGACAGAACCCAGGCCCTGAGTGCAAGCCCTGGGACTGGCACAAAAATAAATACCAGGAATATGCAGTTGAACAAAAATTGCAAAGGTCAAACAATTACCATTTTGGCTTTATAAAAACAATCCTAAATTAACTTCAGAATCTATTGAATATAATGTGCATAATATAGTATCCAGTAGCCCCAAGGGAGAGAAGAAAGACAATTCTTACACAGAAATTGATTTTTCACAAATAATAATAATAATGATAAATAAAATTAATCTTTATTTCATTAATAAATTGATTAGCAAAAGTTCCACTATCAGATATGAATAGTATTTTATGCAAATGGAAATGTGATCACTTAAGCAAGGAATGTGTGCATTTGAACAGGCTCATATTAACAGGTTTTTAAAAGTGGGTATGAGGTTATAAAGTCATTCCTTAATAAATATTTTTAGAGGCTAAGCACTAGCGGCTTACTCTTGTAATCACAGCTACTCAGGAGGCTGAAATTTCAGAATCAAAGTTCAAAGCCAACCTGGGCAGACCAATCTGAGAGGTTCATTTCCAATTAACAAGCAAAGAGCTGGAAATGGAGCCATGGCTCAAATAGCTCAAAAGCTCTAGCCTTGAGCAAAAATGCCAAGGTAGAGCGTAGGACCCAGGACCTAAACACTGATTTTCTATTTGTAGAGGTAACACATGGTTGGTACAGAAACTTTGAAAACCACAGAATCATTCAAGGAAATCAGAGTCTCCTGGACTTGTCCTCCCCAGGCTGGTTTGGAACTTTGATCCTCAGATCTCATCTGCCTTTTAGGATACTGGTGTGTACTACCAGTGCCTGGCTTGCAATATTTTTTAGGAAGCAAAAACAAAGCAAAACACTTTTCATGGTAGCTGGGATTAAACTCATAGTACTCCTATGTTAGCCTCCTGAGGGTATGTGGGTTTAGTTTAGATTTCCAGGGCATCATTTAAAGGGGCTAAAAGTCCCCACTAAAACATAAACAGTACAAGAAAGAGTAGCTATTGCTGCTACTGATGAAATTGTGAAAAAATAAAATATGCAGACCGATTCTAGCTGCCTAGAATGATACAGCAGACATACATTTTCTGTACTTAAGATCATTTGATTTATGGCCTCATTATTATCTTGAGATTTTTAATTTCCTTAAGTCTTGGTGATTTCTTCCTCTTGCTTTTGATTCAATTTTATTGTTTGCATTTTTATAAAACTAGACTGTGCAAACAAATTTAAAGTCATGAATAAAATCTTCTTAAAAGTTTTCCCAACCGGTTCTTCTAACCAAATGCTTCTATTGTTTTTGCTTCTTAACCATCCCACACAGAAATCCTTAGAGGTCCTGCAGTACTCAGGGTGAGATTTTAGTAGTCTTCTGTAATCACTTCATTTCTAGATGGTGGGTTTTTGTTGAATTATCTCCAAGGGTGTCTGGATTGCTATTTTAATGTATTTGGCCACAACATGCACAATATTTCTAGCCAAGGATGAACTGATTCTTTTGGAATAAAGTGTTATTGGTGGCAGAGGCCCTTTGATTCATTTTTGGTAAAAATCCATCTGCAACTCCCTGAGCTGAGTTGATGAAAATGAAAATTGGGGCCATCGATGATTTGGGAGCCTTCCATACCCCTGGCTGAAGTGTGCTGAGCCTTTGGCTCCATGGGGATTTCAGCATTTTTATAAGCTGCTAGCTGAATAATAAAGAAAAATGTTCTTATAAACTAAGCCTGGTGCTGATGGCTCACGCCTGTAATCTGAGATACTTGGAAAGCTGAGACCTAAGGATCCAGGTAGGAACTGTCAGCTTCCATTTATCACCAAAAAGCTAGACTGGAGCTATGGGTCAGTTATAGAGTGCTAGCCTTGAGCATAAAAAGCCAAATGAGAGCACAAGGCCCTGGGTTCAAGTCCCAGTACCAGCATAAAAGCAACAACAACAACTTAATGAGGAAATATGGGCCTTACTTGTCTCTAAATTCATACCTACTTAGATTTGGTATATTAGTAGGTCTGGGGTCTGAGTCTGTTGATGGGGAAGATACATGTGTTCTTAAACAACAGGAAAGATTGCATTTGGATAAGAGTCTTGTGTGACACACAGGAGAAATCTGACTTGAAAGGGCAGGGTGAACAGGAAAAATAAGTGAATTATTAGTTGTGTGCTGGGGTGGCTCGCACATATAAGCCTAGCTTCTCAGGAGGCTAAGATCCAGAGGATCATGGCTCAAGGCCAGCCCAAGCAGAAACGTCCCCAAGAGTCAGTCTCCAAAATGGCCAGCAGAAAGCTGGTCATGTGGTTTAAGTGGTAGAGTGCCAGCAGAGTAAGCATGAAATCTTGAGTTCAAATCCCTATATTGACTGGAGGGGGTGGTGGAGGAGAGGGGAATTATTAAACTTAAGTGCTTAACCATCATTTTCAATATATCATGGGAATTCAGCTGGGGGGGGGGGCGGGGGCGGCGTGTGTATTAGTACAATAGTCAACTATTTACCATGCTTGGGAAGATTGCTTTCCTTTGCCTATCTCCCTTTGTCACCCATCTCTCTTGCTGCCCATTTCTAAGTGATTGGAATGCTTTTTTCCTGCCTCAAGGAAGGATAAATATAACTTCCTGGGACGTGTCTTTAAATAGTTTCTAGAAGAAGGTCGGGAGGGATCCCAGGGATTCAGGTGAAGCAGAGCTGATCTTGACCTTGCCAGCATGACGGGCTGGGCTGATTTGCCCTCTGTCTGTTCCGGGCGGGCGGGGAGGGGGGTGGAGGAGAGACAGATGCCAAGGCTCCCCGCTTCTCACTGTTCACAGCAGCCTCCGACAATCTTGAGTGTGTTCACTGCTTTCAAACCAGACCCACCATCCAGCCTGTGTCTTGCTAGATCCAGCACATGGGTTAGTAATTACACGTTAGAAAATGGATTTCAACAGGTACCAATGGCTCGCACTTTAATCCTTGATACTCATGAGGCTGAGACCTGAGGATCACAGTTTGAAGCCAGCCCAGACAAGAAAGTCCATGACACTCTGATCTCCAATTAACCAGGAAATAGTAGGAATTTGAAGTGTGCCCCAAGTGGTACAGTGCCAGTTTTGAATAATTAAAAGAAAAAAAAGCTCAGGGAGCTGGACACTGGTGGCTCACTTCTACAACCCTAGCTACTCAGGAGGATGAGATGTGAGGATCATGTGTTGAAGCCAGCAGGGGCAAGAAAGTCCATGAAACTCTCAGCTCCAATTAACCACTGGAAAACCAGAAATAGAGCTGTGTCTCAAAATGATAGAGCACTGACCTTGAACAAAAGAGCTCAGGGACGTGCCCAGGTTCTAAGTTCAAGCCCCAGGACCAGCACATATATCAGGTGGGGGGTTTTTGTTTTGTTTTTGTTTTGTTTCTGTTTTTTAAACATATTAGCAAGTATGCCAAAGGGTCTAGAAAGAATGATTAATCATGGATATAGTCACAAGGGGAAATTATGACAACCCCTTTAGACCCCTAATTTACTCTTGTAGATTTCTGCTCTGGGGAGAGCACTGGATTTTTCCATCTGTAAAATGAACTAATTATGAAGAATGGTGAAGGATCTGCTGGGAGGGCTAAAGAGGTGGTCAGCCAGATTCATGAAAGCTGGCACGATGTACGAAAGGCCGAGCCAGAAACAAAGGCCAGTTTATTATTCACAGATCTAGCAAGTAGACATTCTCGGCATATGTGCTAGTTCCTCAGGTCCAAATTTCTAAAACGACATGGACAGGCCAGGTGACCCCTGTGCAGGTAGGAACTTCTCAAAAGAGAGGCACCAGGAGGGATCCAGACCAGGGCCCTAGGGAGTGTGTCATTTTGGTCCTCGTGACAGTGATACGTTTGTTGTTTTCTGCTCAAGACTAGTGCCAGGCCCACACCCCTGCAGTGATATTCCCGAACAAAGCCAGCCATTTGTCTCTGCCTTCAGGATGTGTATCCATGTGATCTCTCCTGGAAAATTGTCTCCCAGGAATAATAAAGTGCTGTTCCTAGTTGTTCAAGATCGGGGTGCCACAAAATCTATATATAAAGCCCCCAGCTCTGCCCCTTATCTGGTTTTGCATTCCATTCTCAAATACAGAAGCCTTTCTTGCTTTTCTTTTTTCTTGCTTTTGGCAGGATAGGGCTTTTCACTTGCTAGATTGGATGGTGCTCTACCACTAGAAGTATGTCTCCATCCCTGCTTTCTTTGTGCCAGTACTGGGCTGGAAATCAGGGCCTGGGAATGGTCCCTTAGCTTTTTCACTCAAGGCTAGTATTCTACCTTTTGATCTAGACCTCTACTTCTGTTTTTTATTTTATGTTTTTCTGATTAATTGGAGATAAGAGCTTCATGGGCTTTCCTGCCAGGGCTGGCTTCTAACTGTGATCCTCAGATCTCAGCCTTCTAAGTAGATAAGATTGCAGGTGTGAGCCACCAGTGCCCAGTGCCATCCCTGCTTTGGCTGATTATTTTAGAAATGTAGGCTTGCAGCTTAGGTGGAAACCTAAGCTGGCTTGGAACAGTGATTCTTCAGATCTCAGGCTCCTTGAGTAGCTAAAATTACGGATATGAGCCCCCAACACCCGGCTAGGAATAGCTACTATGACCAATGGGGGATGGAAAAGAAATTGTGAGGGGGGTGGAGTGCTTTTGGGGTACAGCTGGCCTGAGAGCCCTGTGAAGATTAAAATAATGAGCCAGGCACCGATGGCTGACGCCTGTAATCCTAGCTACTCAGGAGGCTGAGATCTGAAGATCATGATTCAAAGCCAGCTGGGCAGGAAAGTCCGTGAGACTCTTATCTCCAATAAACCACTAGAAAATCAGAAGTGGCTCTGTGGCTCAAGTGGTAGAGTGCTTGCCTTGAGCTGAAGAGTGCAAGGACAGAGCCCAGGCCCGGAGTTCGAGCCTCCAAACCGACAAAATAAATAAATAAGTAAAATTAAATACTGTGATGTGACTAAGGACACAAGATGTCCTCTATAACAAGAGAAAGACATGGAGAGACAAAGGGAGCCTTCACCTCATCCCAGATTTTTCATGGAGCCACAGCAGAAGAATCCTCTCTTCCTCCATCTCCTCCCTTCTGCATCTCTTTGTTTTATAAGATTCTGTCCAGTGTCTGCTTTGATTCCTTGTCATCCTGTATTGGATGATTTCTTTAGGTGTTTCCAGCTCTCTATCATGACCCTGGGTGAACTGGCTGGGGCCTCCTTGCTCTCTAAAAAGGTATTGCCCCTGGGGGAAACTGGCAAGAGTGTGAAGAGTTCCTTCCACACTCGGCTAACGTTACTAAGAGCAGTCTCTAAGCCTGCCACACATGCCTCATGCCTGTAATCCTGGGAATCTGAGAATGGGAGGATTGTGGTTCAAGGCCAGCTCTGCAGAATAAGTTCTTGACACCTCCTTCTCAATCAACAGCAATAACAGCAAGTCTGAATAGGTGGATCATAGTCCAGGCACAAAGCCTGGTGAGAAGCAAGCCCCTATCCCAAAAATAAGCAGTGCACAAAAATGGCTAAAAGCGTGGCTTACTGGCAGAGAGCCCGCCTGGCAAGTGCTGTTTCAAACTTGGAGTTCAACCTCCAGAGCCACACTGGGGGAAAAAAAAGCAAAGAAAAGATAAACAATAACAAATTATTTTTTTAAACTCAGATGGAAAGACCCTTGCTTTAGTAATCAGAATTTAAAATTGTTAGCTGTAAAGTTCACAACAGTGAACTGTGGTAGCTAAAGTTTATAAAGTGCTTAGTGCTAGGTGCTGTTAACATAAAACCCTTACTATAGCCCTATCCAATAGCTACTGTGAGTTTCTCTCCTCGTGCTCAAAGCTCAGAGAGGTTGAGAAAATTCCCTGGAGTCACAGAGGCTGATTGCTGCAGGGGTAGGACTCAATTCCAGGCCAGTGGCATGAAGTGTATGTTCTGAGATCCTTCCCTATACTATTTCTGACTTAAGTTTAAGCTAATGGCCTTGGAAATATAACCATGTTTATAACTTATTTGTATGACAAAAGATATGCTAAGTTTCAAACTTGTGACTCACAATGCTATTTTCACAGCACACAATTAATGTTTGCTGCCGCGGACTGGGTTCTGTCGGGACCACGGAGGACACCTAAGGGAGGAACCTGGAATAGGTGGGGAGATGGCAAACAGACAACTCACACACATTAGGAGTGGATGCTGAGTGCGATTTAATGCAGAGGATAACAAACTTTTATAGCAAAAGTCTCCATGAGGAAGGGCAAAAGGTTACACAATCTTGCTGCAGGGCTTCTTTCTTGGGTGGTCACCAGCTGGGCACCTGATAGGCATTTGTCTCCGGCTTATCTCTAAGGAATACAATGGGTTTGGGTTCCGATGTTTGTCACCAATTAACCATTACCTATCTTTATAGAGGCCTTAACTTTCCCAAATAGATCTTTCCTGTTTCTTCTTTAATAGTAAACCTCAAGGAGACCTGGATCTAGCAATTCTCTAGGTCTAGCAATTCTCTTAGTAAATAGCAGGAAATTCTTTCTCCTAAGTAATTATCTCAGCAATTGCCATACATTCTTTCTGTTCTAGCTGAGCCTACAGCTTCTTGTAAATCCCTTACAAATAATTCCTTCTGCTGAAGTGACTTTGTGAAACCCCCAATACTTTTATATTTACTTATAACTTATCTCCTAGCCTCCATAAGAGGTGTTTCAGGGTAGCACTTAACTCTGGTGAGTTAGTCATATTTTTAAGACACTCATCAGATATTGGGGTCGTCAACACTCTTAAGAAAGAGCTTTGAATAAGGGAACGTTGACAATGAGCAAGTACAAAGAGCAGTAGAAGCAGTAAAAGATTAATAGGCACTCTTATGCAGTGAAGAAAGGCAGAAACACATCTTTTCCCAGGGGTTTTTCCAGCCTTTTCCCAGGAGTAGGCCTCTTAGAAGCCCTATTCTCCGAGGTAGACTTCGGTGAAGTCCCAAAACTTGGAGATAGGTTTCTGTAAAGCCCCATTCTCTGAGGTAGACTTCGGTGAAGTCCCAAAACTCAGAGATAGGTCTCGAAGCCCCTATCATGGTCTGATAGATGGTTTCCCATGCTAAGCAGACTCTACTGGGGTCGGCGTGGCATTTGCCCCTTTTTTTTTTTTTTTTTTTTTTTTTTTTTTTTTTTATTTTCACCAGTCCTGACTTCGTGTATCACAGTTAACTCAATTTTATACCAGCTGTACTTGTAAGCTCCAATTTTAAGACATACTCATACCATTTGCTACATACTTAAACTTTCTGAGTTTTGTCTTCTTTAAAGACAATTCTTACTTTTCAAATCCTTTCTTATCCAAAGTGGATATCAATTTTTTCCCCAATTCCTTTCCCAAGGCTTTCTTTACTACCTTCTTTCTTTACAATCCCTTTTCCAAGGCTTTCTTTACCACCCTCTTTCTTTACAATCCCTGAGCATCTTTGTAGCTGTAGTTTAAAACTGCACAATTTTCCTTTTGCTTGCGGAACCTTTATCTTAGAACAGCCTTAAGGCACCACTGTGATGTAGAAGCTTGCTAGATTTTAAGGCTAAGAGTATTACCTCCATTGATAACACACTCAGGTTATTACCATACCAGAGCCAAACTAGGCTGTGACCATAGAGTGGATTTTCAGTCACTATGCACTGGCAAGCAAGCCAGTGATATCCTTGTCCCCAATATCCACTGTGGGAAGAGAGGGTTTTTGGATATCACCCAAAAGAATGTCCCACAAGATCTTAGATTTAGCAGCAGTCAACCAGGAAGCAGACTCAGGTGATGGAATCTTTAGGCAGGAGTTTCTCCAGGTGGCTGTCAGGCAGTCATTGAACTTTAACCATTAGGGTATGCAGCAGCAGCAGCAGCAGGATCTCTCAGTTGCTCCAAGGGACTGTCACACCTCATGCTGGGCTGTAAATTCCTACACAGACTGGTTAAGGATACATTGCATAGGCTTGGCAGGCTTTGATCCTGCTGGTTTTTAAGGTCTTTAAACAATAGCCCAGGACAATTTTCCAAAATCACAACTTTTTTACTAACCAGATATTTTTGTAAATAGACACAGAAGGCTCAGAAGGCTGTCTTGTAGCCATCTCTGACAGATGCAGTCTCCACACCTTGCATACCTACAACAGTTAACACTATTCTTTATGCCTTTTTTATTTTTT
This sequence comes from Dipodomys spectabilis, assembly GCF_019054845.1. NCBI lineage: Eukaryota > Metazoa > Chordata > Mammalia > Rodentia > Heteromyidae > Dipodomys > Dipodomys spectabilis. The sequence continues at coordinate 1,681,115 of NW_024870839.1, read as the reverse complement.
GCCTCATTTCTCCAAAATTTCTGACTCTGGACCCTTGATCTTAAAAATGGGGGTAGAAGGGCGAAGATCCATCTTCTGTAACTTCTTCAAGCTGACTTTAGGGGCGTTGATCTTACCTAGCCAGGAACCTATAACTCTAGCCTATTTTACAAAGAGGCCATCAGGGTTAGATGTTATTAAGAACAATATTTAACCTTTGACAACTGCACAGACCTTTTCTCCGGCTACAGCAGTGTAGCTTGTTTAGCACTCTGGTTTGCAAAAGCATCTTCCTAGATGGCTTAGGAATGTGATCTCAACAATGCCTAAGATGCCTAAGTTACCTTTGCAGGCCTTTAGACAGGTATCAATAGAAATACTCTCTCAGGTTTACAAACATTTTCCTGAGCAGATGAACTTCATGTAACTAGTGTCAGCTCAATTAGAGCTGCCAATTAGAGCTTTTTGGCACATAAAGGGGTTGAGATTTAAACTATCCCCCACATTTTATAACATTAGCTTTTTTACTATCACAGAGGACTGGCAAGTTCCTGTCCCTTACAAGGTAGTCATGAACATTAGGCATGCTTCCAAACTATCTTCCTATGACCTCCCGGCTCTGACCAGTTTTTGAAGGGCCACAAAATGACACTAGGATCTGACATTTCTGCCATCCAAGCAGTGGCTTACTGCCTCTGGATGCTCCTCCATTGCTCTTGTCCCAGGAGTGTCTTCTCTACACTGGATAAATGCCTCATTGGCATTTCCCTTTAGCTGGTCGCTGGACTCGAACTCAGGGCCTGAGCACTGTCCCTCAGCTCTACAGCTCAAGGCTAGTACTCTGCCACTTTGAGTCCCAGACTCGGGGCTTGAATACTGTCCCCTGACTCTTTAGTCCAGGGCTAGTACTCTGCCACTGTGAGTCTCGAGCTTGGGGCTTGAGTACTGTCCCCTGACTCTTTAGTCCAGGGCTAGTACTCTGCCGGCTGAATAGAGATGACAGTCTCACTGGGACCTTTTTCTGCCCGGGCTGGCTTTGAACCAGTTTGCAGATCAGTGAGTCTTATAAAAGGCCACTTTCCTCCAATTAAAAGCAACAAGGTGGTCAACATAGAAGTAGCTTTTAAGCATGCTCTTACCTGAAACTTATTAAGAGTCAAAGTTACATTTGACAAACTTTTAAGAATCCTCTGTGTTTTGCTCTGGACTTTGCTGGAGACTTAAAAAGACCTATAAGAGCAAACTAGAATAGCAATTCTTTTGATAATCTTAATTTTTCCTTTGTGCACATTGAGGCCAATGTCAAGAACAATTTTACATTTAAACTTTATATCCAAAAATCCATTTTTTAATTAATTTTTTAAAAGCCTCTTATTAATCACCTTTAATATTTCATACTTTAGTTTTCATTTGCGTTTTGAAAAGATCCCTTGAAATCTTGAGGCCAAGTGTCACTCATTGCCTCTTGGTTGCTTGTTTTAAAGCAGACACACATTAAGATTTTTAAACTCAAATGACAATTTTTCCTTAATGCAAAAATTACAGTCACCATCATTATACCACGAGGCTAGACTTAACACCTCTATAACTTTCAAAAATATCTTAATTGTAAAACATTAAAAGCAAGTCACATTATACAAATAACTTTTTAGCCCTCTTTTTAAGGCCTTTCTAATTTTAATGTTAACACATCCAAGGGGAAGTTTTAGCAATACTAATCAGATCATCACATCACTCATTTTAACCATCATGTTTTCAGTGTCTGTCTGTAGGGAAAAGAAAGAACAAAGATGGGCCACTCAGCCCCTTCTATGGAATGGGCACACACCCAATCCGACTCTTTAGGGTTAGATGAACTGCGTTTGTGCCAGCTTGCCTCACCATGCGTGGACTCCTACCAGGGCCTGTCCCACCATGCATGACCAGCTGAACTGCACTTCTGCTTGTTCACCCCTTACCCCTAAAGATAGGTCTTCTGTTGGCTTCTAAGTTTTTCCCCGTCTCTTCTCTTGGTTCTTGAATGAAATACAGTTTTAGACAGACAAAACAGGTAACATCTTTGGCAGTGTTAAACTAACCTTTACATTTAAATTTCTAATATTTATCCCCAAATTTTAGCCAAGGGAATTAGATCCCAAACAGCCAAGGCATTTTTGTTAAGCCAGATAACTTGATTACAGAATAAACAGTCTTATGCATTTTAAAACATTAGTCTTTTAAAATACCAGATTTTCTAATTTGCAAGTTAAAGAATCTTTACAAAGCCATTTAAAACAATGTGAAGATTTTTTAAAATCTTTGGTAATGTCCAAACCTCATAACCTTTTGAATTTTAAATTTAAACTCACCCAATTGTTACAGCATGCTGACAATTCTTATCTTTGAACATGTTCACAGACACACACAAAACACACAGATCTTAAAGCGCGCAAAAATCAAAATCAGTTGTATGTACATTATTTCAAATTTTTAAACAAAAATTTAAGACAGTATTTCTTTTAACTAGGTACCTTTGTTGGGCTTTATTTTCCCAGAGCTTGCTTATCTAGCAAGGCAATTCACTAATTAGTCTTTTGAATCTCTGTGCTGTTCTCATTCAGCAAGCTGAATCCAGAGTCTGCTGAGTGAGCCTGCCATACTCACCCAAATCTTCCCTACCTCAGAAAACATAAAACGAACACACACACTAAACAAGACAAACAAGTGGCCACAAAGACAAAATCAGGTCTCAGTGAATGGGGTGACATCTCACCACTGACCAGGGGACTCGAACCCCCTCTACTTATTCCAGAGAATTTTTCTTTTTAGATTCTTCTGAGATTTCCAATTATACTCAAATTATACCCCCTCTCTTTTACCTCTTTGAAATGACTGAGCAGGAGGTCGAGAGGAGTAAGCTTGCTTTGTCCTTGCCCCATCTCTGTGACAAGGAGTGTGCAAATTAATAAAACCGAGATAAGAAAGAAAAGGAAGTTAAAATTACACACTCACACACACACACTCACGCTGCATACGGGGGTTGGTAATGTACGGGCACTTGGTCATGCTTTCTCTGGCGATCTGGTCCGGCCACTCCTGGAATTCTAAAAAGGTGGATGGGGCAATTAAGTGCACACTCTTCCTCTGGTCTAGGGGATCAATAAGCCCCTCATCCACCGGCCCCAGGGCTGCATGCCTAAGATTCAAATTAGAGTTAACAGAAGACATATACGCACACTCAAGACAGACAGCAAGCGCGTCAGACTGCTGTTCCGACAGTCTGTCCAGAAGGGCTTCCAATCAGAGAGAATCGGCCAATCAGGGGGACTCGAACCCCCTCTACCCGATCTCGAGGACAGTCCCACCCAGGGGTCCAGGGGACGTCTCCCACTGGCCCCGCTGGCAGTCTTATAGCGCGTCCGCCAAGACTCTCCGCCAGCCCCAAGACCACACCTGCAGGCTTTCACCATTCCTGAAATATGAAAATTGTATCAAATGATCTAATTGTTTCTTATTCTCTTGGGGAGGGGCTGGTTGCCCCTCTGTCCGTTTTTTGTTTCCTCTCGAGGAGGAGTTCCATCTTTATGGAACTTAGATTTACATTCACTTTTTCAATGGTTGCCTTTTTCCATTTTTTATTTCCTCTCGAAGAGGAGTTCCGTCTTTATGGAACTTAGATTTACATTCACTTTTTCAATGGTTGCCTTTTTCCTGTGGGAACCAAGGATTAGTTTGTTCTCCCTTTGCTGCTGTGGAGGCTTTAGTGCCTCTTGCTTTTAGCATATGTTTTAAAATAGAGACAAACTATCCTTATTCTTAGAAGATGAACTCCCCATGATTTACTCGTTATCTTTCTCAGTCACAACTGAGGGGCCTGCAGCACCCCAACGAGCTTCTGACTACTATTCCAGGTGAAAAGAAAAGAGAGAGATGCTTACCTCCCAAGGTTCCTTGACTGAAGAGACTGCTTCGTGCCCGCTCTGAGCCTCAGCCTCTGCCCCACGTTGGGCGCCACCTGCCGCGGACTGGGTTCTGTCGGGACCACGGAGGACACCTAAGGGAGGAACCTGGAATAGGTGGGGAGATGGCAAACAGACAACTCACACACATTAGGAGTGGATGCTGAGTGCGATTTAATGCAGAGGATAACAAACTTTTATAGCAAAAGTCTCCATGAGGAAGGGCAAAAGGTTACACAATCTTGCTGCAGGGCTTCTTTCTTGGGTGGTCACCAGCTGGGCACCTGATAGGCATTTGTCTCCGGCTTATCTCTAAGGAATACAATGGGTTTGGGTTCCGATGTTTGTCACCAATTAACCATTACCTATCTTTATAGAGGCCTTAACTTTCCCAAATAGATCTTTCCTGTTTCTTCTTTAATAGTAAACCTCAAGGAGACCTGGATCTAGCAATTCTCTAGGTCTAGCAATTCTCTTAGTAAATAGCAGGAAATTCTTTCTCCTAAGTAATTATCTCAGCAATTGCCATACATTCTTTCTGTTCTAGCTGAGCCTACAGCTTCTTGTAAATCCCTTACAAATAATTCCTTCTGCTGAAGTGACTTTGTGAAACCCCCAATACTTTTATATTTACTTATAACTTATCTCCTAGCCTCCATAAGAGGTGTTTCAGGGTAGCACTTAACTCTGGTGAGTTAGTCATATTTTTAAGACACTCATCAGATATTGGGGTCGTCAACACTCTTAAGAAAGAGCTTTGAATAAGGGAACGTTGACAATGAGCAAGTACAAAGAGCAGTAGAAGCAGTAAAAGATTAATAGGCACTCTTATGCAGTGAAGAAAGGCAGAAACACATCTTTTCCCAGGGGTTTTTCCAGCCTTTTCCCAGGAGTAGGCCTCTTAGAAGCCCTATTCTCCGAGGTAGACTTCGGTGAAGTCCCAAAACTTGGAGATAGGTTTCTGTAAAGCCCCATTCTCTGAGGTAGACTTCGGTGAAGTCCCAAAACTCAGAGATAGGTCTCGAAGCCCCTATCATGGTCTGATAGATGGTTTCCCATGCTAAGCAGACTCTACTGGGGTCGGCGTGGCAGTTTGCAAAGTGCCTAAGACCTGCTTGGCCCATAAGACCTGTAAGCATTTAGTGATAAATACTAAAAATTATGTATAAAGTATACTAGAATATTAATTAGTGTAACAGAAGTTCAAAGATCCTGGTTGGGGGGTTCCAATCATTCTAACAGGTAGCACTTCCTATTTTATAGGCTATCATGCTAAGAGAGTTAGCAATGTAAGGTTGCTTTTTAAAAGCAAAACAAAACAGTATAGTGGTGCACACCTGCGATCCCAGCTACTTAGAAGATGAAGGCTGGAGTATCATGAGTTTGAAACCAGCACAGGCAAAGTTAGGGAGACCCTACCTCAGCAAACAAAAGGACAGGAGTCATGTCTTAAGGATCCTGTGTTCAATCTGGAGGGAGAGGGAGGGGGGAGAGAGAGAGGCTCTCACAAAAGTCCATTTAGAAATGAAGAGAACTCCTAAGTCAGGCACTGGTAATTCATGGCTGTAATCCTTGCTGCTCAGGAAGTTGAGATCTGAGAATCAGTTTGGAGCCAGCCTGGGAGAAAGGTCCAAGAGACTCATCTCCAGTTAACTAGCAAAGAGCTGGAAATGGAGCTGTGGCTCAAGTGGTAGAGTGCCAGCCATAAGCACAAAAGCCAAATGAGAACATGAGGTCCTGAGTTCAAGTCCCAGTTATAGTATTAAAAAAAAGAAAACATAGAGAATCACTCTGTGTTGAGGATCAGTGTAGTGGTGATATCTCACACCTGCTTCCTGCCCATGCTCCGGTTTTCTTAAAGCGACTTCTAGGTCTAGCCTACATGCTATGGTACTAACTTAGCTATATAGTGAGCTTTTTTTGTAAGGTTCTGGACAAAAGTAGAGTGGGGAAGGAGAGAGAACAAGAGCCTTACAAAGAAGATGAACAGATTTTAAAGGGGGTACAGAATGTAAGGAGGAAATTAAGAAGCCACCTTTTTCCATAGGCTTTAAAAATCACTAGTTTTATTTAGACTTACCCTTGTGTATGTGTGTGTGCGTACATGTGCACACACGTGTGCATGTGTGTATGTCAATACTGGAGCTTTGAACTCAGGGCCTCAAACTCTCACTTACCTTTTCCTCTTAAGGCTGGAGCTCTACCACTTGAATCACAGCTCTACTTCTGGCCTTTCTGGTAATTCATTGGACATGAGTTTCTCAATCCTCAGATCTCAGCCTCCCAAGTAGCTATGATGACAGGCCTGAGCCACTACTGCCTCACAAATTATTTCTTTTTAAAAAGAAAGTCAAATCTCCTCTGGGTTTTTTTTTTTCCAATCATGCTTCTTAAGAATTAAAAAAATAATGAAGCTGGTAGCCAGGAGGTTCAGTCCTGTCATCCTTACCACTCTTAAGGCTGAAAGCTGGGGGATCCAATTTGAAGGCAGAAAAGTCTTTGAGGGTCCATCTCCAATTAAACAGCAAACAGCTGGACTGGACGCATGGCTTGAGTGGAAGAGTACCATTGTGAGCAAGTAAGCAAAGCCTAGGCCTGCTGGGTTCAAATCCTGGTATGGACACAAAAACAGACTTGAATCCCCAGTGCCTAAGAACGTGACAGTGTTTGGACACAGGCCCTTCAAAGTGGTAAACTGAGGTAAGCGGTGGGCCCTCATTTAATGTGTGCTGTCGGTAAGAAAGAGAATCCTTGAGGTAGGGCCATGTGAAGATACAGGGAGGACATCTCCAAATCAAGGAAAGAGGCGTTAGAGGAAACCAACCCTGCCAACACCTTGAACTCACACCTGCAGTCCCCAGGCGATGAGAAAACAGATTTCCATGGTTTAGACACTCAGTCTTTGCCCCATGCAGGCAGCTCGTGAACTTGACAATGTGGCTGTAAAAACCCTGTAGACTTCATATATTCACTCAGCCAACTTTTGTGGAGCCTGGTTGCATGATCAGATATGCCATTCAATAAGCAGAGCAAGGACAAAGCCCTACACAGTGGCAAAAGAAACAAAACCCCGCCTGGCGATGGTGGCTCACACCTGTGATCCTAGCTACTCAGGAGGCTAGGATCTGAGAATCACCGTTCAAAGCCAACCCAGGCAGGAAAGTCCATAAGACTCTTAGCTCCAATTCACCACTAGAAAACCAGAACTAGAGTTGTGGTTCAAAGTGATGGAGTACTAGCCTTAAGTGAAAAAGCTCAGGGACAACACTCAGGCCCCCAGTTCAAGGTTTATAAATAAATAAATAAATAATCAAGTCCCAAATCACTCTCACGGAGTTGAAGGTTTCAAGAGGAGACAGGCAAATTGTGTGTTAGGGAGAATGTAGGAGGCTGGAAGGAAGAACGGGAGGGTAAGGGCTGTGGCTGTGTTGTGTGGAAATGCAGAGGTTGGGGAGTGGGCCACTGTGGGAATCTAGCCAAACTTACCTCGTGGATGGCAAAGGCTGAGATGGGACATGGAAGAATTAGGGTCAGATCCAAAGGGCTGGGTATGCCAAATTTGGATCTTTAACCTGAAATCAGTTGGAAGCCACCAGAGATTTTTTTTTTTCAAATCAAGTAAAATCATGATCAGACTTGCTTTGAGCCTGGTCTCACAGGAGGAGTAGGCTGCAGAAAAGTCCAAAAGGCAGGGAAGACCATGGCAGCCTGAACACAGGCTGCTCTGATACTGGGCTGGAAATTGGCTGTGGATGCATTTCAAAGGTTGGCCGAATACCAGTGGCACATGCCTGTAATCCCAGCTAGTCTGGAAGCTAAGAACTGAGGATCATGGTTCAAATCTAGCCCAGGCAAAAACATCCATGAGACTCTGGCTTAAGTGTTAAAATGCTAGCCAGCTTTGAGCAATAAAGCTAAGGAACAGAGTCCAGGCCCTGAGTACAAGTCTTAGTACCAGCATACACACATACACACACACACACACACACACACACACACAGAGTTTATTGTCAATTAACAAGATTGCTCACGCCTGTAATCCTAGCTACTCAGGAGGCTGAGATCTGAGGATCCTGGTTCAAAGCCAGCCTGAGCATGAAAATCCATGAGACTCTCATCTCCAATTATCCACTCAAAAAGCCAGAAGTGGAGCTGTGACTCAAGTGGTTGAGCAATAGCCTTGAGAACAAAAGCTCAGGAACAGAGCCCAGGCCCTCTCTGAATTCAAGTCTCAGGACTAGAAAAAAGAAAAAAACAGATTTAAAGGCTGGGTGAAATGGCTCACTCCTGTCGTCATAGCTACTCAGAAGGCTGAGATCTTTAGACCCAGGTTTAAAGCCATCCCAAGCAAGAAAGTAAATGACACCCAAAATGCCAGAAGTAGAAGCTGTGGCTCAAGTGGCACAGTGTTAACCTTGAGTGGAAAAGCTAAGGGGGGAGGGGGAGAGGGGGAGAAAGCTGAGAGAGAGAGAGAGAGAGGACGTGTAAAAGGAATAAATTTCCTTACTTGTTTAGGAAGAACCCTTTCTCCCAAACTACAGAATAATTGGACATACTTTAAAAATGAATGGATCTTATTTTATCTCCACTGATATTTTTGTAAGTCTTTCACGTTAGATTTCTGGAAAGCGACCTGTTGGCAGCAATAGAAGTCAGGGAGAATTCCACATCTCGCCCCCCTCCCCCCATGGATCTGATCTGTGCTTCCTCTCCCCCTGGTTTTAAGTGGTTCCCTCGGCCTCTCTAGGCCTTAGCTTTGCTCACAGTGTGGAGGTCAGTCTAGGTGGGGCACAAGCCAGAGACCCCAGGCCCATCCCCAGCATCCTGACATCAGTGGAGGGATGGATGGACAGACAGACTAACTGACAGACAGATAATTAAAACAGGATAGGTTCCTTAACCCCAAAGGCTCTTATATTATAGAACAAAATTCTCTAACTTCTCACAAAGGACATGTGCACTTGAATTTAAAAACGCTTAAATTTATTTTCTTCCATATTATTGTGTTCATGCAATAGCTCCTGGCTTTTTAAAGCAGACTCTAAGTTCTGTTGAAGCACATTTCCTGGACCGTCCATTCCTCCTGTTAGGTCTGTGGAGAAGGCGCCAGGATGAAAAGCATTGCAGGCTTTTCCAGGGAGCAGAGGCGAAGGGAAAGGCACTGACCAATCTAGAGAAACACCCCTGCCAGGATGCTTTGGGAATCTGGAGAGTTGAAGGGAATGAATAGGATTGCAGCAAAATAAGCACCGTGCCCTTTTCCCTTCCCAGCAAACTCTAGGACCCTGACGCTCCTGGTGACTCTCGCCTGTAATCCTAGCTACTCAGGAGGCTGAGATCTGAGGATCATGGTTGGAAGCCAGCCGGGGGAAGGAAAGTCCATGAGAGTCTCCAGTGATCCCTCGGGGGTTGGGGTGGGGGTGGGGGGGGGGAAGAGGGAACAAAACCTGGAAGTGGTGCTGCTGTGGCTCAAAGTGATAGAGTGCTAGCCTTGAGCAAAAGAAACTAAGGGACAGCGCCCAGGCCCCAAGTTCAAGCCCAAGGTAAACAAAAATAAAAATAATATATATTTTTAAAGACATTCTAGATCTTCTGGAAAAGAAAAATTGCAGCCAAGAGGAAGTTTCTGGATTTCTTCTCTCCCCACCAGCGGGTCTGTGTGACCCACCCCCACATCCAACAGAGTTGATCTTCCCCCTCCCTCCCTTTCCCTCTCCCCCCCTTCCTCCTCCCCTCCCCTCCTCCACCCCCTCCCTCCTCTCCCCCCTCCCCTCCCTCCTCTCCGGCTCTTCCCTCCCCCCTCCCCTCCTCCTCCCCTCCCTCCTCTCCTCCCCTGCTTGAGTAACCACCGCTGTCCTGGCCGGGGATGCTGTCGGAGCCCCGACACCGGCTCGGGGCGGGCGCTGGCCCCCGCACGGCCCCCAGCTCTCGCCCCGCGCTGCCCCCCGCGGCCACAGCCGGCGGCTCCCTGGGTTTGATGCAGGGCGGCCGGGCGCGGGCTGCGGCTCCCGCCCCTGACCGCCGGATCGCGGGCTGCGCGGCGCCCGCCCGCGTCCCCGCCCCGGGCCGCCCCGACTCCCGGCCGGGTGCCCGCAGCTCCGCGCCCCGGCCGCGCCCCGCGCCGCGATGTCCACCAAGGTCAGGCGGGGCGGGGAGCCGGCGCGGGTGACCTTCCCCGCGCCCGGGGAGGAGGGCGAGGAGCGCGGGGCCGAGCCGCAGCGCCGCCGCCGCGGCTGGAGGGGCGTCAACGGGGGGCTGGAGCCGCGCCCCGCGCCGCCGCCGCCCCGCAGCCCCGGGCCCGACCTGTGAGTACCCGGCGGCCCGCGGGCCGCGCCGGGGCGGGCGGGGAGGAGCGCCGGGCGGGACCCGAACCCCGGACCCGCGGGCCGCCCCGTGCGGCGGAGGACTTGGCGGGACCGCAACGTGCCGCCCGGGGCGGGGGCCGGGCGCCCGCGCGCGCGGACCGGGGGACCCTGACGGACAGACGTCCACGCCGCTGGCCGCCCCGGGAATCCCGGGGCCCCAAGACGCCCTAGAGAGACCCGGGTGCGCCCCAAGCCCCGCCACTGCCACGCGGGAGGGAAGGCGCGCGCAGACCCGGGCGCTCCGGACCCCGAACTTTTCCCAGGCGCCCTGGGAACTTGAGTCTCCCCATGCTCCTGGGCCATCGGGGACCGGGCAGGGAAATGGGGGGACGCAGGGCGCGGAGTGCGAGCCGTGGCTTTTGGGGGACCCTCTCCATGATTGAGGGCGACTGAGCCACAGAGGGTGCTGGGAGAAGGTGCTGCTGCCTGGGACTTGGTGCTGCTGGGGCGGGGGCCGGTCCGCTTCCTTTTCCTCTTCCCTTTCCCTCTATTTCCTTTCCTTATCCTTTCCCTCTTTCTTTCTTCCTCCCACTTTCCTTTCCCCCTTTTTTCCTCTTGCTCCTTTTCCTTTTCCCCCTTTTCTCTTCTTCCCTTTCCTTTGTTTTTCCTTCCTTTTTTTCTGTTCTTTTCCTTTTAAAAAAAATTCACCGAGGCGCAATGGAGAAAGCAACTTTTCCTGCCTTCCCATTGTAGTCGGTTATAGAAGCGGAGATTTCGGGGTGATCGCGGTGACGGCGTGAGGAACTCCCCTTCGCGGGCCTGCCCAGTTTGATGTCCAGTTCTGAGCCGGGAACTTGGCCCTCGGTGGCGGCCCTCCCCCTCCCCACACCCCCCACCCGCGACCGAGGCTCCACGGTGCCCCCTGCCGCTCGAGAGCCGCCATGCCCGGGCCTGGGGCCTCGGGGCGGCCTCTCTGGGCTCCAGTGGCCCTTGGCTGTGCCAGCGCCAGGCAGGGCTTCAGCGCAGGAAACCCAGAAATCCGTGTGTGGGGAGCAGGCCCCTGGGGAAGAATCTGATGCGGCTCGTTAGATATCTCTGGAGAAAAGCAGGCCTGGAGAGGATCCGGGAAATGCAGCCCGGGGGCTGCCCTGTGGAATATCATCTGGCTTCCCCTATGAGCAAAAAACAGTCTCCATTTTTCTTCTTGCCAAATTGGTTTTGATTAGATTGATCCGTTAAAATGTGTGTGTGTGTGTGTGTGTGTGTGTGTGTGTGTGTGTGTGTCCCTGGCGCTTGAACTCAGAGCCTAGCCACTGGCCCTTAGCTTTTGGGCTCGAGGCTGGTGCTCTACTACTTGAGCCACACCTCCCCTTGTGACTTTCTATTGATTAACTAGCAGTAAGAGTCTCAGATGTCCCTGCCCAGGCTGGCTTTGAACCTTGATCCTTAGATCTTAGCCCTCAGCCTCCTGAATAGTTGTGAAGTATAGGAGTGAGCCACTGGTGCCCCGCCTAGAAATTCTTCTTTTATTACCTGAGGTCTGAACTGAATGAGCCTCTTGAACATTCTTGTCTGGGAAAGTAGGGCTCAGCAGAAATTCGGTGCTGTCTCAGGGAGTTGGTCATTTTCCCAAAGCCCTGGGGGTGGCTATGATAGTAACTTTACAGGTGAGCACTTTTGCCATCTCTACTCACTTTATAGAATTCAACAGGTTAGTGTTGTGCTTCTCCTGTACGGTGAAGGTCAGGAGGAAGATGCTTTGGTCATTTTAGGAGATTTATTTTAATAAATGTTTCTTCTGGGCCTGTTATTTGGAGAGACAATGGAAAGCTTGAGACGAACAGCCAAGGCCAACTCTGTGTCATTCCTTTTCTAGGGAATAGCATAAGGTTACTGTTTAGTAAATAAATCCATGTTGTTGGGATTTATTTTTTATTCACTGGTGGTTCACACCTGTCATCCGAGCTATTCAGGAAGCTGAAATCTGAGGATTGCAGTTAGAAGCCAGCCCAGGCAGGAAAGATCATGAGACTCATCTCCAGTGAACCACCACAAAGCCAGAAGTAGATCTGTGACTCAAGTGGTAGAGAACTAGTATAGAGTGTAAAAGCTAAGGGACAGGGCTGGGAATGTGGATTAATGGTAGAGTGCTGGCCTAGCATGCATGAAGCCGTGGCTTCAATTCCTCAGAAAGAGCTGGAAGTAGCACTGTGGCTCAAGTGGTAGAACAGTAGCCTTGAGCACAGAGAGGCTTAAGGACAGTGCCCAGGTTCTGAGTTCAAGCTCCAGGACTGGCCAAAAAAAAAAAAAAAAGCTAAGGGACAGTGCCCAGGCCCTGAGCACACACACACACACACACACACACACACACACACACACACGTGCGCATGTACGTGCGCGCTCGCAGCAAAACAGAATTAGTGTGGCCCCAGACAAGGAAACCCCATCTGGCATGCAGGGTTGTTTTCAGCAGGCTGGACAGCACAGCTGGATTTAGAATTCAACAGGTTGCTAAGGGTAGAATTTACTTCTACTAAACAAACTCCTCAGATCACACTGCTCATTTCTCTGTCCCACATTCCATTTTCCCCTTTGGGATTTTAGGCTGCTTTAAGAAGAAGAGGGCCATGTGCTGTGTCACTAACACAATTAAAAAAATCGTTACTTAGGTGGTAGAAATCAAAGGATTTAGATGCCATGTTAGAATAGGCAAAACAAATGCACAAGACCCCATCTCAACCAACAAGCTTTTCTCAGGGACGTGTACATATAATCTCAGTTAAGTGGGAAGACTAGGTAGGAAATCTCCACTTGAAGTCTGCCCCAGGAAAAAGCACAAGACCCTACTGTTAAAATAACTAAAGCAAGAAAGGTCTGGAAATATGACACAAGTACTAGAGCACCTTCAAAGCAAGCCTGAGGTTCTGAGTTCAAACTCCAGTATCACCAAGAAAAAAAGAAATTAGTCTGATTCACCATTGGACAAGTCTTTTTTATCTCAATTGTCTGCAAATGTAGGGCCAAATGTCATTAATGATTACCATATTTTTTAAGTTTTTCAAATATTGAAAGTGTCTGATGAGCTCCGAAAGGTATTTGAAGGCTGTTCTTGTGAGCTTCAAATCAAAGATAATTTCTGGAGAAATGTGCAGGAGCCTAACTTCCCTAAGCCTAAGGACTTTATGAAAGAAAGCTGGACACCAGTGCTCATGTCCACAATCTTTTCTACTTAGGACTCTGAGATCTGAGGATCCCAGTTCAAAACCAGCCTGGGCAGAAAAGTCTATGAGACTCTTCAAAATCAGCCAAAAATCCCAAAGGGGGGTTGTGTGGCTCAAGTGGTAAAACACCATCCTTGAGCAAACAAAGCTAAGGGACAATGCCCAAGCCCTGACTTCAAGCACTAGTAGTGGTGCACACACACATGCATGCACATACATACATACGTGTACACACATATACACAAGAAAGAACTATGAAGAATCAAAGGAGAGAGGGAAGCCAGGTGCTGGTGGCTCACTCCTATAATTCTACTTCCCAGGAGTCCTGAGATCTGAGGATTGTGATTTGAAGCCAGCCCAGCAGGAAAGATCATGAGACTTTTATCTGCAATTACCGACCAAAAAGCCAGAAGTGAATCTGTGGTTCAAGGGGTAGAGCATCAGCCTTGAATAAAAATATTAAGGGACAGCCCCCAGACCCTGAGTTCAAGCCCTAGTACTGGCGCATGCACACATGCACATGCACACGTGCATATGCGCGTGCGTGCGCGCGCACACACACACACACACACACACAGGACAGAGCTATTAAGACTCAAAGGAGAGAGAGGTGTTAGCTTGTAGAAATTAAAGAAACCTTGTAGACCTTGAAGATTGATGGGATAAAAGGCAGAGACCGGATGTATAATTAATTCAACTACCCCTCTCTGACTCTCGCGTGTGTGCTCCCTCTCTGTCTCTGTCTGTCTGTCTGTCTGTCTGCCTGTCTGTCTCTTTCTCTCTCTCTTCTCCACAAAATTTCTGGCCTGCCTCAGGACTATTAACTGAGTATGCGATTTGGGAGAATCAATGTGGAGAGATTCATTCTACCCAGATGTGGCAGTAGGCACCTCTGATTGTTGAAAGTCGCTGTGGTTTGATGGGAGGCACTCTGAGTGCAGGCTGATGTGGGAGCAACTGACAGGATGTACAGGAAAGTTTGGATGTCCAGGCTGACGTAAGCATCTACTGAATCGCAATGTCAGTGGCATAAAAAATTGGGGAAAGAAAGTACAAAAGCAATCTATGGGATTTTTCCCTACCCTCCATGAAGGGAAGGAAGAGAAGCTGGGTGGGAGATGATTGGCTGGTTTTGACCTGATAATTAAGATGGTGGGTGTCATTGCTGCGACGAAAAGAACCATGAAAGGGATCTGATTTCTTTTTTCCAGATAAATCTAATAGAGGTATTGCACAACCAGATGGGAATATGAAGAGCCCAGGAGAATTTGAGAGTTCACTGTGGGCTGGGAATTGCTAGAGTTGTGTGCTCATGTGAGAATATCCAAAAAAACTCCGTTGGGTTTTTAAAATTCTATCTATTCTATGTACCTCCATACCTAGCTTCAATCCATCTATTTATCTACTATCTATCATCTGTCCATCTATATCTATCAATCTACCTCCCTATCTTTCATTTACTATCTAGCATCTATTTTCTATCTTTGTATCTATCATCTGTCCTGTCTATTCTTCTATCTACCAGCCTTCCATCTACTATCTATCTTCTATCTTCCATCTATCCATCATCTATTCTATCATCTATCATCCATTTTTTATCTACTTATTGTTGGTACTAAGAATTGAACTCAGGGTCTCAAGCTTGCTAGGTGGGTGCTCTACCACTTGAGCCATACCTCCAGTCCCTTTTTGCCTTGGCTATTTTTGAGGTAAGTCTTTATGCCCAGGTTAATCTGGGTTATGATTCCCTAGTTCTAGTTCCCTGTGTCACTGGAGGTGACAGGTCCACACTACTACACTCAGTCACTGTGATTCCCCTGTAGCCAGGATAACAGGTGTGCACTACTGCACCAAGCTTTTGCTTGAGATGATGCCTCTTAAACTTCCCTGCCTGGGCTGGCCTGGAACCTTGATCCCCTCATCTTTGCCTCCATAGGACTGGTGCATTACACCAGGGCCCTAAGCTAGTTTTGTGAGGGAAAAAGAAGAGGAGAAGAGTGGTATGAACACAGAAGAGTTTCAAGAAAAAGGGAAGCTTTGATACTCAGTTGGCTAAACCTCAAGCAAGTGTAGGAAGTGAGTGAGCTTCCTTTCGTCAGGAGACTCAACCCTTGCATGAGTTAACATTTGTGTGTGATGTCATGTATTCTTTACCATATCACTTCTAGAACAGACAACTCTCCATTAGCTTTTCTCTTCAGAGAAAATGCTGGCCCAAGCTGTTGACTGTTTGAGCGGTGAAGTCTCTCTGTGCACTTCCTGCCACCATTTGCACACGCTAAATTACATCATGCCTCCCTTGTGAGGGTTTGCCACTATCATGATTTGACAATTGAGGAAATTAATATCCAGAGAGGGAATGTGGTTTTCTAAGAGCTGTTCAGTAAATTAGTACCAGAGCTGCTGATGCTCAGAGCATATAAAATGGAAGCCAAATATATGGAGGTCTCAAAGTGCTGGAAAGCCCCCAATATTTACTGGAACATGTTTCTGGGGTTGTTGGCCTTGTGTGAGTTTCTCAGTCTTGACTTGGTCTAGCTGTAAGCTTACGAATAGTGGGGTGTTGTGCTGGGAATGTGGCTTAGTGGTAGAGTGCTTGCCTTGAATGCATGTAGCTCTGGGTCCAATTCCTCTGTATCACATAAACAGAAAAAGCCAGAAATGGCGCTATGGCTCAAGTGGTAGAGTGCTAGCATTGAGCAAAAGAAGCTCAGGGACAGTGTCCAGGCCCTGAGTTCAAGCCCCAGGAGTGGCAAAAAAAAAAAGAATAACAGGGTATGTGTATAGGTGTGTATGTGTGTGCACACACCCGTTTGTCTGTCCATCCATCTGTCTGGGCATCAGATTGGAAATATCTCCTTCGCACCTCTGGAGGATTTGTCCTCAAAGTGACTGTTGAATGTCCAGGGACAGGAACTTAGGCTCTGAGGAGGAAATGTGGGTGTGTTTTAAGTGTTTAAGTGTGTGTTAAGTGTTTGTAAGGGGAGAGCAGCATGGCCTTGGACTAAGGTTTTTGAGTAATATGAATTTTTTGTTACCTTACCATGTTCGCCCTGCAATAGCAATTTCACTAGTTATAATATATAGTTGTCATTTTTTATTGGTTTGTTTTAAATTACTTGATATAATATCAAAGTGATAGATGACTATAACTTGAAAGTTAGATACAGCTAGAAGGGTTATAAAATTGGCAATTGCCAGCCATTCCCTGGATCCATCTTCTTTTCTTCTGGTCCACTATATTTCATTCTATATTCTCTTCTTTTTGTCTGCCAGTCCTGGGGCTTGAACTCAGGGCCTAGGCACTGTATCTGACCTTGTTTGCTCATTGCTAGCACTGTACCATTTGAGCCATGCATAGCTCCATTTCTGGCTTTTTCCCCCCTTGGTGCTTAATTGGAGATAAGAGTCTCACAGACTTTCCTGCCTGGACTGGCTTTGAACCATGATCCTCAGATCTCAGTCTCCTGAGTAGCTAGGATTACAAGCATGAGCCACGAGTGCCCAACTGACTCCAATTTCAACTCCTTCATATATTGTCTTATTAAACCTCCAGTGAGAGTTTTTTCCTTACATCCATTTTTGCTTCTTGCCTTTTCTTCTGCAGTATGTTACTTAGGTCTTAAGTATTGCAACTTAGGTTTCATTGCAACCATGCAACCATTAATGTAATGATTACTCCTGCTAAGCCAAGTAAGATAATATGCCTACATGTCTTTTCTCTTTTTTTATTTTCTTTCTTTTTTTTTGTGACTCTCCTGGGGTTTGAACTCAGCACCTGGGCACTGTCCCTGAGCTTTTCTACTTATGGCTAGCACTCTACCACTTTGAGCTACAGCTCCATTTCTGGTTTTCTGGTAGTTTATTGGAGATAAGAGTCTCATGGACTTTCCTGCTGGTGCTGGCTTCAAACCATGATGCTCAGATCTCAACGTCCTGAATAGCTAGGATTACAGGCGTGAGCCACTAGCATCCAGCTTACATGTAGTCTTTTAGTTTTCTTCAGGAACCTGTTAGCATTGCCTTGCCACTACTCTTTTGAGTATATGCCTTGGTATGGCTTATTTGTTATTTGTTTTCTGTCACCTGATTAACTCTTTCAGTCTGGAGTTTATGCCCTTCTGTTCTGAAGTTTTCTTGTGTTATTCATTGCATTATTTCCTTACCACTGTTCTTGGTCCTCTCTCTTTCTCTTTCCAAAATTCCTATTATTTGGATATTGTGTTTTCTAGACCAATCCTCTTCTGTTTTTTCAATACTTAGCTTTTATCTTCTTTATGGAATATTTCTTTGACTTTTATATCCAACTCCCTTACTGATTATTTTTCACTTTAACCATCACATACACATACACACACACACACACACACACACACACACACACACACACACATCTATAATAGGTAATGTACATGAGTGCTGATGAGTAAACCTAGGGCCTTCCAATGCTAAGCTGGTGCTTTGAAACAGAGCTAGCTATTGATTTTTAGTATTTGCCAGGTGCCAATGGCTCATGCCTATAACTAGGTACTTCAGAAGTTAAGATCTAAGGATTACAGTTCAAAGGCAACTCAGGCAGAAAAGTATGTGAGACTTTTATCTCCACTGAACTGAAAAAAAAGCAGGAAGTGGAGCTGTGTTTCAGGTGGTAGAGTACCAGCCCTGTGCACAAAAGCTCAGCAACAGCACTCAGGCCCAGAGTTCAAGCCCCAGGATCCAGCCAAAAGAAATACACAAATTAATAAAAATAAAAATTTAATGCAGAAGAGTTCTTTCTTATCTCAAAGTATCCTTTTTCTGTAGCATTTTATCTTAGTTCAGATATATGTTAGTTTGTGGGAGGATGGATTTAGAAAACAACAAAACTGGCTGTTGGTATTGTAGAAGGGGACAGAGTCCACACCCCCAGGCTCTGAACCCTAAGTTTCCCATGGGTCTGGTATCCCCATTTCTGTTTCTGTGTCTTCAGAAATCCTACATCCTATCTCTCTTCCAGTGTTATCCTTTCATAACATCAGTTGGAGACTAGAGATACCAGGGGGAGGATTTCTACTTATGCCTTAAATAGATGTTTAGCCATTTCATCACATTGGGCCCTAGCCTCCTCTCTACTTTCTAGAATTCTCCTCTAGAATTTTCTTTGGCCTCGTTTTCCGAATCCCCTCTGGCATTTTTTGGATCACAGTGGATCATATGATTCCTCTTACAGGAACTTGAATTTCCTTTCTTCCTGTAGATGACTTGCTGCTCTTCCCATTCAGCTCCTTGCTGTTCTTAGGGTTTTGTGGCCTGGTGATAACAAAGGTCTCTACTTTCATAGAAGTTGTGTTGTTATTCTTTGTTCTGTTTTTGTCCATGGGGGAAAGGGGAAACAGAGAGAAGAAAGGATGAGAAAAGCTTTTATTCCATTATCTTGAAATTAAGCATTCTGGTGATTGTGTTTTGTTTACTTAAGTGCAAGTGATTATAGTATTTTCTAACAGGACAGAGAATGCAAAAAGAAAGGGTGTTCTCACTCATAACTGCCCTTATAGAATAGATCATAATTGACAGTGTGATGTCATCTGAAATCCCCATGTATCATTATCTTACTACTACACTTTTACAATTGATGAATGCAGGATATTTTGAAGAATAATATGATGTTTTGAGTTGGAAAGGATTCATCAAGTCCTGCATCTTATTTGATAGATTAAGAAACTGAAGCTAGCTGGACTCTGGTGGCTCATACCTATAATTCTAGCTGCTCAAGAGATTGAGATCTGAGGATCAAAGTTCAAAGACAGCTCAGACAAGCAAGTTCATGAGATTATCATCTTCACTTAACCAGCAAAAATCCAGAAGAGGAGTTGTGGCTCAAGTGGTAGAGTACTAGCCAAGAGCACAAAAGCTCAGGAACAGTACCCAGGATCCCTAAGTTTAAGTCTCAGGTCCATCACAAAGAGAGATTGAGAGAAAGAGAAAGTGGGGGAAGAGAGAGATCAAAACAGAAACTGAAGGTTGATTTTGAATTCATAGCAGCTCTAGGTCATCAGAAAGCTGCAGATCACCAGGGCTATGTACTTTACCCCAGTGTCTCCTTGGGATTAAGCAGTTTTCCTCTTCTTCCAGGAAATCCTTTTTGTTTTCCAGTCTTAGGGCTTGAACTCAGCTCCTGGGACTGTCCTGGAGCTTTTGTACTCAAGGCTAACTCTACATTTGGGCTACAGCTCCACTCTGGTTTTTCTGGTAGTTAATTGGAGATAAGAGTCTCACAGACTTTCCTATCTGGGCTGGCTTTGAACATCGATCCTCAGATCTCTGCCTCTTGACAGCTAGGATTATTGGCATGAGCCACAGGTGCCTAGCTCCAAGAAATCTTAAAATTCACTTACCTGTGGGAAGAACTGTATGGGAAACTATTAATTAGTATTAATTAATCTATTATTGAGATCCAATTAAGTGTCACAGCAATTGGAATGCTGATGGCCAATCAACTGGAGAACATTTGTAAGGTAAGTGGGAGGACTAGAATAGGAATGAGAAGACAAGGTTATTTCAAAGCACAAGTGATGCCCTGCCAAATAGCCCTTATAACTATCTCTTTTTTTATTTTATTTTATTGTAAAGATGCTGTAGAGAGGGGTTACAGTTAGATGAGTAAGGTAATGAGTACATTTCTGGTCGAACATTGTTACCTCCTCTTTTGTTTTTTATCTCCTTTCTTAATATCAGAGGTGAGGGGATTTCAGTCTAGGATTAGGTCATCTGAAGACAGATAGAATTTGAAAGATTTAAAGGATTTTTTTTTTTCATTAATATAGGATAGCCAACCTATCTCCTGTCTCTCCTCCCCTCCTTTCCCTTCCAATCCTCTGACAATATATAGTAATATAGAGCTATTGTTTACATTCTTTCCTCCTCTTCTCTCCTCTTCATCTCCCTTCACCCCCCCTCCCCCGTCCTAACTTCTAGGCTTTTTCTTTGTCTACACCATTCCAAAAATTCTTACTATGGGAAATGCAATGGAAGGAAGAGAGCTGCTTATGCCATGGGTTGGAAGGCACATAGTGAGGTGACCTAGCTCCATAGTGAAGTGACCTCTTCCAGGTCATGTTCAAGTAACAAGAGCTGCTCTGCTTGGTCAGAGGTCTTACCTCTCACACTCCCCTGAACTGTGCTCTGTCTGGGGAGCCAGCTTAGTGGCCTAGACCCGTAATCCTGCATGAACACAGCAGGAATCTGGCCGGACTCAAAGGGTCTGAGTTGTAGATGTGAGATGGCTGACTTCACACTTGTTCATAAGAGTCCAGCAGTGACATGGTAAGAATAATTTGCCTTGCCTGGCACGTGGCCTTTAATTTAGCAACTGGGGCAGGGAGATCTGCCTACAATTATCTAGTCAAAAGCTCTCTTATTTAAAAAAAAGTCTCTATTTTCTTTACACTATTCAAATAATAGAGGATAACATATATTTGATCCTAGACCCTTTATTTTTAAAAAAATGAGATTTAAATGCCTATAAATGTATGACCCATTAAGGAAAGAGCTTGACATGCTGATTTTCTATTCCAGTTTTGCAACTTACATTTTGTCAGATAAAACTGATGCACGTGAATAACATACTAAAATGTGGAGAGCTGGGGATGAAGTTTGAAAACCTCAGACAGCTGATGAGGATGGAAAACTACAGCCCTCTGCTTCTAATAGCATTTGAGTTAAATATGTATATATAATTGATGGTAATTAGTATACTTAAGTATCCAAATATGAAACTGTCTTGAGTCGGTACAAGTTTTTTTTAAGTTACCTGAGTTTATTTTGTCTTGAGTCCTTACTCACTTATGGACTAAACTTATATGACATTTTTTGTTGTTGTTGTTGGTTGTAGGGCTTGAACTCAGGGCCTGAACACTGTCGCTGAGCCTCTTTGTGCTCAAGGCTACCACTTGAGCCACAGCTCCACTTCTGGTTTTTGAGTGGCTTATTGGAGATAAGAGTCTCACAGAGACTTTTCTGCCTGGGATGACTATAAACCACAATCCTCAGATCTCAGCCCCCTGCGTAGTATTACAGGTGTGAGATTATATGACTTTTAAAGTCATTCTCTTAATTTTCCTGAAGTAAGAAAGGTTAGTTTTAGAAAGCGTTGTGAAAGTGAACTACTTTACAAGATAGGCTTAATTAGTAATTGACAATTAATAGTAGAGGTTATAATTTTTTTTGTGTATGTGTGCTGGTTCTGGGGCTTGAACTCAGAGCCTGGGCACTGCCCCTGAGATTTTATCCTCAAGGCTAGTGCTCTACTTCTTGAGCAAAAGCTTTCTGCTCTAGCTTTTTAGAGTTTAATTGGAGAAAAGAATCTCATAGACCTTCCTGCCTAGGATGTCTTTGAGCCACATCCTTAGAGCTCAGCCTGAGCAGCTAGGATTATAGGAAGCTACCTGTGTATGGGCACATTGTCTGTTTCTTAGAGATTAATGTAGGTACATCTGTGCATCTTTTCTCCCTGTACTAAAAGCCATATGTATTTGGATAAAGAGAAGTCTTTTCCATTCCTAAGGACGTGAATGTATCCTTGAAGAGACAAATATGAAAACTGACAGATGTGAAGGAATACAAAAGTTGGTTTAATAGAGTCAGACACAAAGTACAATCCTTGCAAGCATAAATATCCAAGTTCTAGAAGGCATTTTCTTGCTATTTCCTACCCACATACATTTAAGAAGAAGTATCAAGACACTCACTGGGAGTCCTCACCTCTACTTCAAGTGGGATTTTACAGGGAGCAAACCACTGCTCATTATCCATTTGCTTTTCTGGTTACATTATTAACTGCCAAGTCTGGTAAAGAGGCATTTACGCTTTCCTAGAAAAGGTGAAGACATTGTGAAGACAGGAGGAGACCCATAGATCTCTTGTCCCTCCTAGAGTTCAAATACCAAAATTAACATGTATCTAATAGCTTTACAAATCATCCTGAATATGACACTGGCCAACAAAAACTCTCAAGGACTGCATTACCAGCCCTGTCAGCTGGTAAGTGTTGGAATACCAACATTTTACTTGTTTGTGGCACAGGAATCTTTAGAAAGGCATTCTGTGTTTTGCTCTTTCTTGATTGGAGTGTCTGGTCTTTTTGGTTTGATTCTTTTGGTAGTAATTATGCCATGATGTTATAGGAAGTAGTATGATGTGAGCTAGAACCTTCTATACTCAGTGATGAACTGACAGCTGCTTCTTCTAGCCTTGTGCTGGGGCACTGGGAGAAGGTCTGCTAAAGTTCAGAGTAGTCCCCACTCCCCTTCATAAATACCTGTCATAAGAGATTTTCAAAATAAGTGATTTTGATGGCAAAATGTAGCTGTTTATCACCTTCCCGTCTTCCTTCCATTGTACACATGCAGGCATAGTATATGTATCCATGTCAGCTGTCTCTAGACACCTTGACTATGACTGACAGTTGCCTTCCTGCCAGGGGGACCTGGGGGCTTTCTATTTTTTGACTTCTCTCTGCTTTCTCGTTCTCTATTAATACCTGCTGCCTCTCAGGCTCATTACCCTTTCAATTATCACCATCTCCAAAACCACAGCTAACATGGTGCTGGCTCTCAAAATACATTTTGTGTGTGTGTATTTGTTTTTTGCATTTCATTCCTGATCTTTTGTGGCTCCTTCTGTTCTCACCCTTTACAACAGGACTGACTGGACCCTTGCCACTTGGCACAGCCCCTTTCTTCAGGGTAGTGAACTGTCCAGTCAACAAATTGTGAGTGCTGTTATCATGGCTTTGACTGACATCAATGGTAATAGTACTTCACTTGCTTGCTCCATACACTGAATAGTTGCTAAATTATTTACCCTGATGCAATAAGGAATTTGAGGCAACTTCTTTTACAAGGCAACTTCTTTTACAATATTGTAAAAGAAGTTGCTAAGGAGCTTGGGATTCAATCCAAAGAGCCATTTTAGAAGCTGTTCTTTTTTTTTTTTTTTAGTCGGTCGTGGGGCTTGAATTCTGGGCTTGGGTGCTGTCCCTCAGCTCTTCAGCTCAAGGCAAGCGCTCTACCTCTTGAGCTACAGCGCCACTTCCGGTTTTCTGGTAGTTTATTGGAGATAGGAGTCTCACAGTCTTTCCTGCCCGGGCTGACTTTGAACCGAGATCCTCAGATCTCAGCCTCCTGAGTAGCTAGGATTACAGGTGTGAGCCACCAGCGGCCGGCTTAGAAGCTGTTCTTTAGAGCATCCACACATTCCAACACACAGCTCAGTATATAATTTAATAATATTTTGCTTTGCAACCTCCTGTTTCTTTATTCCCCGGTGATAGCATGAGAGAGTAGAACAAGCCTGGGAGACAACCTTGAGCTCTAATTTTCTAGTTCTTGACCTTTAGGGACCTTTAGGTAGTTACTTAGCATGCCTATGAAGTCTTCGATTCAGGGATAGTATCAATCAACAAGTTTGTTTGTTGTTGTTGTGGGTCAGTTGTGGGGCTGGAACTTGGCCTGGGCCCTATCCCTGAGCTTTTTTTGCTCAAGGCTAGTGCTCTACCACTTTGAGCCACATCTCTACTTATAGGTGGTTAACTGGAAAAAAGAGTCTGATGGGCTTTCCTATTCAGGCTGGCTTTAAACTGCAATGCTCATATCTCAGCTTCCTGAGTAGCTAGAATTACAGGTGTGAGCTACCAGTGCCTGGCCTTCAGCAAGTGTTTTTGAATGGATTGCACTGTATCAGGCACTGTTGCAGGAAACATTTACCCTCAATCAAACTCAAGATCAAGGTTTTCAACTAGAAAGGACTGTTGCCACAGATCAACAACGTTGTAAAAGCTCACATTTGCATGGTGAGGGTGAGTGAGATGCAAGTGTTGGAGGTAGTTTGTTTACATGTATGAAAACATGTATGAAACCTGTTGAAAATGTTTACTAGGCACTGAGGCTCACTCCTGCATTCTTAGCTACACAGGAGGCTGAGATCTGAGTATTGAGATTCAAAGCCAGCCTGGACAGAAAAGTTGATAAGGCTTGAATCCAGTTAACCAGCAAAAAGCTGGAAGTGGAGCTGTGACTCAAGTGGTAGAGAGCCAGCCTTGAGGAAAAAAGTAAGCAAAAGTATAAGGCTCTGAGTTCAAGCTCCAGTACTAGGAAAAGAAAGGACAAAAAAAGAGAATAAAAGAAAAAAAAGTTTGAGGAAGAGGAAATGAGATAGAGGAGAACTATAGAGAGTGTGTTGATATATTATATGTGTGTGTGGACATGTAGCAGTGGAACAGTTAGAGAGAGAGCAAGAGGGAAATGGAAAGGAAGATGAGAGAGAAGGGAATGAATAAAGGAAAGGAAAAGAAGAGGGGAGGGAGGGAAGGAAAGGAAGGAATGAAGAAAAAAGAGAGAAAGAAAGAAGGAAAGAAAAGGAAGGAAGGAAGGGAGGGAGGGAGGAAGGAAGGAAGCAAGGGAGCAAGGAAAGAGGGAAGGAATAAAAGACCTCACCTTTCAAAATGAACAGAATCTTGCTAGTCATTTCCACCTTTCCTTCTGAAACTTAACCCTCAGCTAATGGATTCAGAAACAGTTGTAGCAGAGTCAAGAAGTTGCTCAGAGTGGGACATTGGTGGCTCATGCCTGTAATCCTAGTTATTTAGGAGGCTGAGATCTGAGTATTGTGGTTCAAAGCCAGTCTAGGCAGGAAAGGCTGTGAGACTCTTATCTCCAATTAAGATCAGGGTCAGAGTCCAAGATCTGCACAAACACACACACACAGTCACTCAGGACCTATCTTCTGTGTGTAACAAGTCTTTCTCTTGAGCCTCTAAAAGACTTATCAGGAAAAACTGAAAAACAGAAAACTAACCCAAGGTCCAAATCCATGAGTAAAGTTAGTTGTAAAATTTCTGTTTTGTTTTGTTTTGTTTGCTTACTACACAGACACTGATCCATAGCAAGCAAATTAAGCAGTCAGTAAATTAAGCAATTAAGTTAATTAAGCAGTAAGCAGTTACAGGAATTGACAAGGAGGAAGCCATGCCCAGCGTCATCACAAGAATCTGGTCAGCTAGGGCAGCATCTCCATGTGTGACATGCAGAAGGGCTTTCAAGCTGTGCACCAGTGGTTCATACCAGTAATCCTAGCTACTCAGGAGGCTAAGATCTGAGGATCACTGCTCAAAGCCAGCCCAGGCAGGAAAGTCTGTGAGACTCTTATCTCCAATTAACTACTCCAAAATGCCAGAAGTGGTGCTGTGGTTCAAGTGGTAGAACACTATCCTTGAGCACAAAAAGCTCAGGGACAGTGCCTAGTTCTTGGGTTCATTCTCTAGGACCAGAGTGTGCACTCATACACACACACACACACACACACACACACACACACACACACAATGGACAAAGATGTTCAGGCTCTTACACAGCCCCCCACCCCTGCCCAAAGAAGGCCACGGGGTGGAAGGGGGGAGGCAAAGGTTAAGAATGAATGTTCTGATTCTGCTAGTCATGTCCTTTGACTGTTAGCTGAAGTAACTTGATCTTGACTGATTGCCATTGTTAGAAAGCCACATGTGTGCCCTGGCATGCTTAATTGCAGCTGAGCTCTGAGCTGTGTGGCTAGAGCCTCTCCATCTGGTTCAGGGCACCAGGAACCCTGCCCAGCCTTGCTACCTGCTCTGCCCTCATCAGAGCACCTAAACCTCAGGGGGAGAGTGTGGTTTGAGAAAACACCTAACCAGACTGGACTGTGCTGTATTTCTAAGTAGAATAAGCCTGGCAAGAACCCCCTGCCCTTGGCACTTCCTTGCCTTGGTAAAGCCACATCTAGTACTTTCCTTCTGTTTCTTCCTTGTTCTCCCAGGACAGGGTATAGCTTGGCTGTGGGCAGTGAGAGCTATCTATCATGTCGACTGGTAAGAGTACTATGTAGAAATGGAAGAATCCATCTAATTCTTCCAGGGCCTCTTTCTTTCTCTTTTCCCAAATGCAACTTGCAAACATCCTTTTTTTCCCTTGCAAAAATCAGCATGTTACCTGGATGTTTTTCTTTGTAGAAGCTCTTCCCATGATGTTTATCTTCTGTTTCTCACTAAACACATCCCCCCAACTGTATACTACACCCCTCTTTCCCTGCCACCTCAACTGCAGACAGAAGATGTCATGAGGCAAGCAAGGACAAAGATCTTATATTTAGAAAGGCAAAAAGAGGAGAGTACCAAAGCACATTTATAGAAAATACCCTTGACCGTTTAGAAATACCCTTGATAGTACAGAAATAAGCAGAATAATATGTTCATAAGACAGTGAAGGATGAGCTTGGGGAATCAGCAAAGAAAGTTGGGCTGGGCTCGAATATCCCTGAGCATCAGCCAGATAGGCTAGACTCCTTAAAGTGGGGGGAGGGAGGCTAGTGGCTGTTGGGTTGTTTGTTTGTTTGTTCTTTTAAAGGTTTGAAATACCAGGGGGCATGATAAATTATACAGAACTCCAGACACTCACACACAGTGGGACCAAAAGAGGATACTCTCAGGGGAAGAGCGCAAAGGCACCGTGCAATGCCAGTGTGCCTTGGATCATATAAAATAATATTTATTGAAATGAACCTTAAAGAAATAGGAAAAAGAAGTAAAGTTTGGGAAGAGCATGAAGCAGGGGATGGTTGTGCAGTCTACAAAGGAGGCTCAGGAGCCTCTGGAAGCATTGGAATGAATGAATCAGATTTCAGGTGGAATCCGTGGTGCATTTTACTGTCTGTGTGACCTTGGGAAATTTCCTTTGGGCTCAGTTTGCTTATTTATCGCTTATTCATGCTTCTCAGCACAGTTGTCAGAAATAAATACGCTAGTGCCTTGGAAGCACTGCACACATGTCAGGCTCTCGGTAAGGTTTGCTTGCTGGCTGGTCTCTGCTAGAAAGCTGCTGGAATTTCCCAGCAGCGAGTTGGTCAAGACTCTGGGGGTGATGCAGATGATGGCGATAGATTGGCCAGGTTCAGTAGAAGAAACTGTCCCAAAGGTGAAGTTTCAGAACTTAGTGATTGCAGATAACTAACTTGAGACAGAAAAGTAAGGAGAGAATCTGGCTTAAAGGAAAAGACAATGGAAGGTGATTTCCATTGAGCTGGGGATAGTCCCTTGTCCTGGATGGCTTCTAGGGGATATGGATTTGTTTTCTCCACCCATTAAAGAAGTAAAAGGCAGGAAAGGATTTTAAACAAACAGAGCACGTTTACTTGAAAGCCTTGAGAGAAAAGTACACAGGCTCCCCATTAGAAGGTCTCTGAAGAGGAGGCTCCCAGAGTCCCCTCCAAGGGCGGTTACTATAGCACCAGGCTCCTCCTCTGTGCTTTGCTCTGATTGGCGGATGGCTTAGGAATGCCACACCCCAGCTCTTTACACTGATAGAGCAAGTACCAAGGCACTATGTGAAGAAACTTTTCGTAGGAGTCTGAGATACTCTGGAAACAAGAAGGGCCACGATGGTCCGTGTTAACTGACACCTGTTATAGCTGCATCTTTTGATCCCTGCCTACCTGACAATTCCCCTTGCTTTCTCTCATACTTGTGGGACCGACATTCAGGAAAGAAGACAGCAGTAGCTGAGCTGATGTTCTCTATAAAGCTTGGGTGGTGTCCCCTGTGGGTCGTGATGAATAAGCTCTGATTTTACTATGTAGCTGTGTGTGTCACAGTCACATAAGTGAGGGGCTATTTGTTAATAGTGCGTATGTGTGTTTTTAGGTAAAAATTACATGACTTAAAATAGGCTTAACACATAGGCATAGGATAAAAAACAAAATCTCACTTGGGGCTAGTTGTTCATGCCAGTAATCCTAGCTACTCAGGAGGCTGAGATCTGAGGATCATGGCTCAAAGCCAGCCTGGGCAGGAAAGTTTGTGAAAATCTCTTATCTCCAATTAACCAGCAAAAAAAAAAAAGCTAGAAGTAGAGTTGTGGCTCAAATGATAGAGCACTAGTCTTGCAGACAAAGAGCTCAGGGACAATGGCCAGTTCCTGAGTTCAAGCCCCAGGACTAGCACCAAAAAATGCCCCAGAATTGAAGCTGTGGCTCAAGTAGTAGAGTGCCAGCCCTGAGTGTAAAAGCTACGCAAGAGGAAAAGACAAAGCTCATCTGGACAGAGAGGCTTTTTCAGACATACTTCTAGTTGACTTAAGCACACAAGGTGCTGTGAATGGCATAACAATCTCTTTAACTCTTAACCCACCCAAAACCCTCCCCCTTGATAAAAGCAATGCATGACAGTAAGTGTTCAACTGCTGAGGAATACATTTCTGTACATTACCACAGAAAGTAGCTTCAGGGAGATTGGATTGTAAACATTTACAAAGCATAGAGAAATTGAATGTAGGATTCTGTGGCCCTCTGTCTGGGCTGCTCAAATGCATTCTCCCAACTTCACTCTTGGCAGGGCTGGGGTGTCAAGTGCTGAAAGACCTCATGACGTAGGCTCATTGGTCTGGGAAATTCTCGTGGCTTTTCTATTGGAGATTCCAAATTTGAGTGTGCATAAAGTTGCCACTGATGCTCAAGGTAACCCTTGAGAGATCTCAATTTCATGCTTCTGAAATGAGACTGCAAAGTATGCTTGTTAACTGGTACTGTGGATGACCTGGGGCAGGTAGGTCAGTGACACTGGAGAAGCCAGGCAAATCATCGCAACATTCGGAGAACTGAGAGTTTTAGACTTTTGCCTCTGAACAGAGTAGAGCTTGAAGGTTCCCAGGGTGCTCCCCAATAGTTCTTGGAGATCTGCATGTTTCATCCATTCATATGAAACATGCAGGAGTATTTGTTGTCCCTCTGCAGTAACAAAACACCGTAGACCATGGGGCTTAACACAGAAATGTCCTTTCTCCCAGCTGTGGAGGCTGGAAGTGTTCAAGCAGGGATCATTTTTTGGTGAGAGTCTCCTTGGCTGGAGGCTGCGTGTCCTCACATAACCTCATGTCCGCTGACTGTTCGCTGACATCCCAGTGTGTACTCTTGGATGCAGGAACTAGCTCTGGGTATCTCCGCATCCCATCATAGAGACCTACCTTGGGACCTCATTTAAGCCTAATGATCTTCAAAAATGGCCCCATCTTGAAATACCATCCCATAGCGATCGGCTTCAACATAGAAGTTTTGGAAGCACACAATTTAGTCCAGAGCTGTCACCTATATAGCTTCATACTGATCCTGTGATTTCAGGCTGTTAACATGCTTGCGTTTTTAATTAGAAATAGGTTCCTACACAAT
Organism: Dipodomys spectabilis; assembly: GCF_019054845.1. Taxonomy (NCBI): domain Eukaryota; kingdom Metazoa; phylum Chordata; class Mammalia; order Rodentia; family Heteromyidae; genus Dipodomys; species Dipodomys spectabilis. The sequence goes on along the minus strand of NW_024870839.1, from coordinate 1,651,448 downwards.
GAATGTGCTTTTGCAGTGAATGAGTAGACCCATTAGATAATGATCTGAAAGGTAGGGAAATCCCTGGGGAAATTATTTTAATATTTGTATCACTAGAGTTCAACATGGTCTTCCATTCACCCCCCTTCCTTTCTTATTTCTCAAGCTAGAAATGCTATATTCTTTTTTTTTCTTTTTTTTTTTTTGGGTCCGGTCGTGGGGCCTGAACTCTGGGCCTGGGCACTGTCCCTCAGCTCTTCAGCTCAAGGCTAGTGCTCTACCTCTTGAGCCACAGCGCCACTTCCGGCTTTTTTCTTTTTGCTTATGTGGTGCTGAGGAATTGAACCCAGGGCCTTGAGCATGCAAGGCAAGCGCTCTACCACTGAGTCACCTTCCCAGCCCCAGAAATGCTATATTCTTAAGAGTGCCTGGTCCTGGGACTGAGTTCATGGAGTTGTGGATGAATTCAGTGTTGATTTATGCCATTTACATCAGTGTGCTAACATAGTTGATCTTATTACTATAAGGAAAATTAAAAGGAGAAGGGAAAAAATCCAAGCACGAATGGCTCATGACTGTAATCCTAGCTACTCAGGAGACTGAGATATGAGGATCAAGATCTGAAGCCAGCCTGAGCAGGAAAGTATGTGTGACTCTTATATCCAGTTACAGCAAAAAGCCAGAAGAGCTGTGGCTAACGTAGTAGAGGTCCAACCTTGAGGGATAAAGCTAAGGGACAGCATCCAGGTCCTGAATTCAAGCCCCAGTACCAACACAAAACAAAGTAAAACAAACCAAAAAGAATCCTATTGTTGGGGCTGAGGAGGTGGCTCAGTGGTAGAGTGCTTGCCTTGCATGCCTGAGGCCCTGGGTTCGATTCCTCAGCACCACATAAGCAAAAAGAAAAAAAGCTGGAAGTGGCACTGTGGCTCAAGTGGTAGAGCGCTAGCCTTGAGCTGAAGAGCTGAGGGACAGTGCCCAGGCCCAGAGTTCAGGCCCCACAACCAGACCTCCCCCCCCCCAAAAAAAGAATCCTATTGTGGATGCACCATGAAGATAAGTAGCATTAAGTTGGCTCTTTTATTTCAAAATCACAGTATAGTTTGTTATGATTGAGAAAACAGATTCACACTTAACTCAGTGTTAGGATCATTTAAAGACAAAAATGACTCATGACTAAAATCAAACATTTCAGTTCAAGTGTGCTATGATAAAGTCAAGATTCTGAAAGAATATTAAGAAAAAATGTCAATGTAATCAAATTTAATGTACAACATCAGGATTCTAGGTCATAAAACAGTTCTATAAATTAGAATCAAGACTGAATTAGTAGCTTTCAGCTGTTGTCATGAAAAAACAGTAACCATATCAGCTGATCAATATGTTAAAACTTTGTTATCTATATATGTATATAGATACATGTGTATAGATGTGTATCTATACATATACATAACTACACATCCTCATGGTGCATACCTTGAGTAGATAAAAATGTATTTAAAAAGTGAAAAATACTAAGAAGTCATGACACTAATGTTTTCTAATAGTCTCAAGTCTCTTTCAGGAGAAATAGTGGATTTTTTTTATAAATAGCTTTCTTTGTAGGTTAGTATCATTGAATTAAAGAAAAGCCCTTCCTTAAACTAATCCATTAGATTATACGCTTACGTTTGGTATGTAGATATACTTGGCGTGTACACTCTCTCCTGTTGTATATCCTGCTAGTCATAGATAATGTCAACAGATTATCAGTGGCAATTATTTTTTGCTTTCATAATATAATGACATTATCTATGACTAAAGGAAATTCTAGCCATTTTGAGAGTCCCGGCTTCCCCCCCCTCCCCCTCCACACACCTCAGACTGGTACTTAAACTCAGGGCCTCTCTCTCAATTGCTTGCTTGTTTTTTTTCTCTCAAGACTGGTGTTCTGCCAATTGAGTTATACTTCCACTTTCAGCTTTTGGTGGTGAAATGGGCATAAGAGGCTCCTAGACTTTGCTGCCTCAGCTGGCTTTGAACCTCAAACTACAGATCTCAGCCTCCTGAGTAGCTAGGATTTCAAATGTGAGCCACTAGCACCAGTTTAGTTTATAGCTTAAGAGGAACAATATTTTGACCCAATAAAGTGAGTGTTATTGCTATTAATAAAACACATTATCATATTTACAAGATTCATAGAGTTTGAAATTCTCTTTTGTATGCTTAGGTGAATGCTATTTTCTAAGTTTTGTCTACCTAAAAATCATCATTATTCCTACACACACTTACCCAGCCTGAGTCTTGACTCTGTGTCCCCATACACCACTTTCCACAGGCCTCGTTCCACATCTGCTCTACCCATGACACATCTGTTCTCACTAAAAACAAGTCAAAAACAATGAATTTGTTTGCAGAAAGATTAAAATGTAATGGTTGCCAAAAATACCTACATTAAAAATTGTCAAGACATCAAAACCATTTATAAAACTTTTTGTGTGTGTTTATGCCAGTACTGTGGCTTGAATTTATAGCTTCAAGATTGCTAGTCTTACAGCTGGCACTCTTATCACTTGAGCCACATCTCCAGTCTAGCATATTGCTGGATAATTAGAGATGGGGTCTCTAGACTTTTCTGCCCTCTCTTGGAACTACAATCCTTTGATCTCAGCCTCCCAAACAGCTGGGATTACAGGCTGAGGCACTGACACTAGGCTCTAATACACCAGTGATGTTTAAGCTACACCTTAAAACATATTCTTGTGGCTCAGGAGGCAAATGTGTAACATCGGTAATTAATCCTAATTGCAAAGATTTGGTTCCTTTTCAGAAAGTAAGCCTGGATTGTTCATTGAATCTTATATTTGCTATATTTTCTCAGGGTAGTTAAAAGGGTGAATCTTGTAAAATAAAAATAATTGGAAGAGGAAGGAGGTCTCCTTAAGAGAAAAGTTAAGGCAATATTGCAAGATAATACTTAGCCTAAATACAGGGGTGGTGTGTTTGTGGGGGGGGGGGACACAGAGAGAAACAGAGACAGAGAGAGACGGGCAGGCAGGCAAATAGATAAAGAAGGAAAAAAGACGGGGGGGGGGGGGGGGGGGGGGGTGTGGAGACAGAGAATGAGAGGTTCATCTGCCCAAAGTGTACAAATGACTTGAGAAGATTGTCCTGTCCTAATTCTTGAAACCAATAAATAACTTCCTTTGGCATTCAAGCTTGGTGCTTGCTTGCAAGTACCCACTAGCCTCTATTTCCAAGACTTTTTTTTTTTTTTAAATTTTATTTTATTTTAATTGAGAACATACTGTACAGAGGGGTTACAATTACATGGTCAGGATAATGCATACATTTCTTACCAAGCATTGCAGCCTCCTCCTTTGTTTACCCTTCACCTCCCTTCCCACCCTCCCCCCTCCCCCCCCACCCAATCATACCCCCCCCTCCCCCCCCCCACCGACATTGTAAAGCTGGTTTTGACATGACATTTTGTACTTCTCATTGTTGCAACAGGTCCACCTGAATCCTTAAACGACTTGTTTGTCCCTGTCTCCTCCACATGTTATACTGACTTCAAATATAGTGAAAGCGGGGGTTACACTGTGGGGGAGGGACATACAAAGCAACAAAGAAATAATCTTATAAATGCGTTAGAAACACATGCATGAAAGAAACAAAAACATTAAAATACATATTTAAGGGTTCGTTTTCCTAACATCACATTCTCTGACTTTTTCCGCTTGACTCATACCTATACTAGATATTGCAAATAAGGGAAACCATGGGACCTATGTTTCTTTGGGCCTGGCTTACTTCACTTAATATAATTTTTTCCAAGCCTTTCCATTTCCTAACAAATGGGGCAATGTCATTCTTTCTGATGGAGGCATAAGATATGGAACCAACCCAGATGCCCCTCAGTAGATGAATGGATCAAGAAGATGTGGTATATATACACAATGGAATTCTATGCCTCCATCAGAAAGAATGACATTTCCAAGACTTTTAAGACAGGAGTCACACTATCTCCACGAGCAGTAGTAGCACAGCCTCACCTGGGTGCCTAGGGAGGGGTAGGTGTGTGGAAATGTGTTTTATTAGTCCATCGGAATGCCGTATTGTGTGGGAACTGCCGGCTCCCCGCTGGAGGGCCTGCAGTCCAAGCTTAGCCACAGGATCCATTTGGGCTGAGCCCTTAACGACCGCCCTGACGGTCCTCATCCCCCGCCACCGTCCGGGCTCAGCGCTCTCCAGAAACCGGTCTCAGATCGGCGGACGGAAGCCATCCAACCCAACCCCACCGCACCCTTCCTCCTACAGTTGGTTTATTTTTGTATCCTCGCTACCGACCAGGTCCATGGAGGGCAGTCCATCCCTGAGGCGCACGACGGTGATGCGGGAGAAGGGCCGGCGCCAGGCGGTGCGGGGCCCCGCGTTCATGTTCAACGACCGGGGCACCAGCCTCACGGCGGAGGAGGAGCGCTTCCTCGACGCCGCGGAGTACGGCAACATCCCCGTGGTGCGCAAGATGCTGGAGGAATCGCGGACGCTGAACGTGAACTGCGTGGACTACATGGGGCAGAACGCGCTGCAGCTGGCCGTGGGCAACGAGCACCTGGAGGTGACGGAGCTGCTGCTCAAGAAGGAGAACCTGGCGCGCATCGGCGACGCGCTGCTGCTGGCCATCAGCAAGGGCTACGTGCGCATCGTGGAGGCTATCCTCAGCCACCCGGCCTTCGCCGCCAGCGGGCGCCTGACGCTCAGCCCCTGCGAGCAGGAGCTGCAGGACGACGACTTCTACGCGTACGACGAGGACGGCACGCGCTTCTCGCCCGACATCACGCCCATCATCCTGGCGGCGCACTGCCAGAAGTACGAGGTGGTGCACATGCTGCTGCTCAAGGGCGCGCGCATCGAGCGGCCGCACGACTACTTCTGCAAGTGCGCCGAGTGCGCCGAGAAGCAGCGGCACGACTCCTTCAGCCACTCGCGCTCCCGGATCAACGCCTACAAGGGGCTGGCCAGCCCGGCCTACCTGTCCCTGTCCAGCGAGGACCCCGTGCTCACCGCCCTGGAGCTCAGCAATGAGCTGGCCAAGCTGGCCAACATAGAGAAGGAGTTTAAGGTGAGCGCTGCGCGGCCCCGCCGCGGCTCTGCCCAATGCCCCCTTGCTGATCTGCGCCCCTGGGGCTCTGCCCAATGCCCCCTTGCTGATCTGCGTCCTGCACCCCTGGGGCTCTGCCCAATGCCCCCTTGCTGATCTGCGCCCTGCACCCCTGCGGCTCTGCCCAATGCCCCCTTGCTGATCTGCGCCCCTGGGGCTCTGCCCGATGCCCCCTTGCTGATCTGCGTCCTGCACCCCTGGGGCTCTGCCCAATGCCCCCTTGCTGATCTGCGTCCTGCACCCCTGGGGCTCTGCCCAATGCCCCCTTGCTGATCTGCGCCCTGCACCCCTGCGGCTCTGCCCAATGCCCCCTTGCTGATCTGCGCCCTGCACCCCTGCGGCTCTGCCCAATGCCCCCTTGCTGATCTGCGTCCTGCACCCCTGCGGCTCTGCCCAATGCCCCCTTGCTGATCTGCGTCCTGCACCCCTGGGGCTCTGCCCAATGCCCCCTTGCTGATCTGCACCCCTGCACCCCTGCGGCTCTGCCCAATGCCCCCTTGCTAATCTGCGCCCCTGGGGCTCTGCCCGATGCCCCCTTGCTGATCTGCGCCCCTGGGGCTCTGCCCGATGCCCCCTTGCTGATCTGCACCTCTGCGGCTCTGCCCAATGCCCCCTTGCTAATCTGCGCCCCTGGGGCTCTGCCCGATGCCCCCTTGCTGATCTGCGTCCTGCACCCCTGGGGCTCTGCCCGATACCCCCCTGCTGATCTGCGCCCTGCACCCCTGCGGCTCTGCCCAATGCCCCCTTGCTGATCTGCGCCCTGCACCCCTGCGGCTCTGCCCAATGCCCCCTTGCTGATCTGCGCCCTGCACCCCTGCGGCTCTGCCCAATGCCCCCTTGCTGATCTGCGTCCTGCACCCCTGCGGCTCTGCCCAATGCCCCCTTGCTGATCTGCGTCCTGCACCCCTGGGGCTCTGCCCAATGCCCCCTTGCTGATCTGCACCCCTGCACCCCTGCGGCTCTGCCCAATGCCCCCTTGCTAATCTGCGCCCCTGGGGCTCTGCCCGATGCCCCCTTGCTGATCTGCGCCCCTGGGGCTCTGCCCGATGCCCCCTTGCTGATCTGCACCCCTGCGGCTCTGCCCAATGCCCCCTTGCTAATCTGCGCCCCTGGGGCTCTGCCCGATGCCCCCTTGCTGATCTGCGTCCTGCACCCCTGGGGCTCTGCCCGATGCCCCCCTGCTGATCTGCGCCCTGCACCCCTGCGGCTCTGCCCAATGCCCCCTTGCTGATCTGCGCCCTGCACCCCTGCGGCTCTGCCCGATGCCCCCTTGCTGATCTGCACCCCTGCGGCTCTGCCCAATGCCCCCTTGCTAATCTGCGCCCCTGGGGCTCTGCCCGATGCCCCCTTGCTGATCTGCGCCCTGCACCCCTGCCGCTCTGCCTGATGCCCCCTTGCTGATCTGCGCCCTGCACCCCTGCGGCTCTGCCCAATGCCCCCTTGCTGATCTGCGTCCTGTACCCCTGCGGCTCTGCCCAATGCCCCCTTGCTGATCTGCGCCCTGCACCCCTGCGGCTCTGCCCAATGCCCCCTTGCTGATCTGCGTCCTGCACCCCTGCGGCTTTGCCCAATGCCCCCTTGCTGATCTGCGCCCTGCACCCCTGCGGCTCTGCCCAATGCCCCCTTGCTGATCTGCGTCCTGCACCCCTGCGGCTCTGCCCGATGCCCCCTTGCTGATCTGCACCCCTGCACCCCTGCGGCTCTGCCCGATGCCCCCTTGCTGATCTGCGCCCTGCACCCCTGCGGCTCTGCCCGATGCCCCCTTGCTGATCTGCGCCCCTGCGGCTCTGCCCAATGCCCCCTTGCTGATCTGCGCCCTGCACCCCTGCGGCTCTGCCTGATGCCACCTGCGGCTCTGTGCCCTCTCCCTCGCCCTGCTTCCCCCGCTGCTGCTAGGATCCTTCCTTCCCCTAGTTGGCCCAAACTTAGTTTTGTCCATGGATTTTGAATCCCCAGGATTGAGAAACAGCATTCGGTGCTGATATGGTGACTTGGGATCCTCTTAAAGACAGCCCGAGATAAATTCTCGAGGATGTGTGCATGCTGGATCCCAGGGCTGTTATTCTGGTGGTGTTCTGTGTTTTGAGTGGAACATTTAAGGAAAGGCAAGACTTCCTTTTCTGTTAATTAGAGGGATTTAGTGTGAACTACCCTTCCAAATTCTTCCTCCTGACTTACAGGTGTTTTGTTGTGGGGGCTTTTTGGAGGGAATGGGGGAGAATAAGGGGATTGTCCCAGTACTGCGGCTTGAACTCAGGTCTTGGTCACTGTTCCTTTGTTTTTTTCACTCAGGGTTACCACTTGAACCACAGCTTTAACCGGGCTTTTTGGTGGTTAATTGGAGACATCTCTCCAACTTTCCTGCTTGAGCTGGCCTCAAACCACGATCCTCAGATCTCAGCCTCCTAAGTTACAGGTGTGAGCCACTGGCTCCTGACAAGATTTATAGTTTTAGGGTAACACCCAACACAGAGGTGATATTAGGGAAGTGGTGCTGTGGCTCAAGCGGTAGAGCGCTCACCTTGAGCTGAAGAGCTGAGGGATAGTGCCCAAGCCCAGAGTTCAAGCCCCACGACCGACCAAAAAAAAAAAAAAAGAACTGAGATTAGTTTTGTTTTTATTTCCCCGAGAGGGTGCACTGTTTCTGGACTGCTGTAATATCAGCTCCATGCTTGGAGCACCCTCCCCTACCCAGTCTCCCCATATAACATTGAAAACTCCTATTCAAAGGTTCAAGCAGTGGTAGTCCTTTAGAATAAAAAAGCAAAAGACTAGTATAAAATACTATTAGAATTCTTTCACTAATGTCACAATGTCTCTCCTTGAATTCTACAAATGAGAGGTCAGAGACATGGCTCAGTTGGAAGAGTACTAGCCAATGAGTGGAAGCATTAGGTCCAAGTTCAAGCCCAGGATTCAGACCAAAAAAAGAAAAGAATTCTACAATGTACATTACATTCAGAGTGCCAAGCCATAGATGTAAGGTCAACCTAGAAACACAAGAACAGCTACAGGACTTTGCTTTAATGGATTTTATTTTAATTTAATGAGTGAACATTTTCCTGTACATCCTCTCCAGTCACTTTTATGAAAATTGTACATTAATGATAGACTATTTTTATTTATTTATTTTACCAAGTTGCTGCATCATCTAGGCATTGTGAATGAATCTAGCTATTGGACCTATCTAGGGCAGAATAAAATTTTTATTTGTAGCTCTGGTCCAAAGATATTGGCTGTTGTTACCTCCCATTTCCCACCTAAGATAATTACAGGTGCTGGATTCAAGTCCTTGAATTCTTTTCCAGAAGGGTGACTCCTGTCAGTGTTTTGATATCCATCAGAGAAAAATGATCCATTCTGTCTTTGACATCTTAATCATTTTTCATAGTTAAGTGAGAACCCATCAAATATAACTAGAAATACAGCTCATGCTAAGGAAGATCATCTTTACCCTGGAGTTGTAAGGACATGATGGGAAAACCCCTTTCTTTCCTTTTTGAATTCACACCTAATATCTAAGACATATACCAACCCACTCAGAGTCCTCCCGGTATAGAGCTCTAATGATCATGCAAAGCCTTCAAAATTGTTTTTTTTTTTTTTTATGATACGGAAGCCAAGCTTACATATAGTACAATTTTGGGAGGAAATGTAGAGGGAAATCCAAAGAAGAAAATAAATAACACTTTCTATATCCAGAACCCTTTAAAGATATGTATTATGTGCTATTCAAAAAGAAATATTTCTTTGGACTTCAAGACAAATTTTCTTTAAGAGAGAACTTCCAGTGGGTTAGAGAAGATAAAAAAATATTTAGGCAAAATGCCTCTAAATATCACTTCTTTATTTCTGACACAGTAATAAAAACATAATTCTAATTTTATTTGGCATTTCTTTCAAATGTCACAGAAACTTTGTTTTTACGTATCTTGCTCTGTATATATTGAAACTCTGCTTAAGAAATTCTATAAAAGGGAATATTTTTGAAGATTATGTTTCAATAATTCACTAAAGATGGTGATGTCTGATGTTTGCAATTTTGCTCATAGAAGTCATCTCAGTGAAGTGATGGAGAGAGAATTTGTTATTCATAGTTTTCCCCTGAAGCTGGCTAAATCCAGATTAGTCATGCTCAGAATCTCCTTCCTTCTGATTCGAAGAGGGACCTCTGCTAACCTTTCCAAGGTAGGAAAGTATCACAAGCAGTGAAAAAGAGAAGACACAACTGAGTTCTAGAGGACAGTCATGAAGCTGCCAAATATCTTGAGGGTATGCAAAAGGCGTATCAACCTGGAAGTCCCTATCTCTGGATTGTGTGGGAAGCCATTTAGTCACGCAATCCTCTATCCGCCCAGATCTCAAAAGCACTTCAGAAGTTTGAGTCCCTAAATGGAGGTGGGGGTGTCTCCCTCCCCTGGCTGGATGTACCTTTTCTTTTCTTTCCCCATTCTCACCTGTGCTGGTTCTTCTTGTCTGCCTAACACTCACCTCCTTCATCTTTCCTCACACCTATCTGTCAGGGCTTTCAACAGACTGAAACTATGGTGCTTTCAGAGTGCTGACTCAGAGATGCTTGAGCTTAGCAAAGGCAGTGCAAATGAGACTCATTTCTGAGGAAAGCACGTAACCTAATTTTCCTGCTCCAGGGTGTTCGCTTTCTTCTTTCTCCATAGGGACTTTAAGCTCAAAGTACCAGCTTTGAAAGAAAAAAGAATAGATAATACACTCTCTAGTGAAAAAGAGATGGTGGGGTTTTCCCCTTTTCAGACAACAGTACCTATTTTGTTTTATCGATGGCCTGCGATACGTCATATCTCACAGCTCAGATTATTTCAGAGAAGCATCTAAACCACTGAGAAGTATTCAAAATTCCCCCAGAAATACCTTGGGCATAGAGCTGAAAGCACATGAAAGTCATTATTCCTAGAGGTCAAACATTCTACTGTATATATTTAGATAAATTAATGGAGGGCAGCCTAGTGACAGGTTATTAAAGAAGTCTTTTGATGTGCAGATGCTGGATGAAGCTGTTCTGGGCTACAGAATATTGGACAGGATGGACTCTGGCTTTAATAGTGTGCATGTCCCTGATGGCAAAGCCATCATTTATTAAGCTGGGAGAACACAAATTGAAACTTGCTAATTCTGACTGAGAGCAGGATGCACATTTTTTTGTAACAAAGCAAACAAATATCAGGCCATCTGTCTTCTCTGTGCCTCGGTTTTCCTCTCCTTAAAGTAGAAAAGCAGTTTCAACGTCTGTCACTTAGAGCAGTAAGGGAAAAAAAAGGTATATATATATATATATATATATATATATATATATATATATATATATACACACACATACATACACACATACATACATACAGCGAGAGATCTTGGTCTATATTTAGCTATCTATATCTATCTATATTATATAGAGATCTGATATATATAAATAAAGAGAGAAAGATCTATCTATATATGTATATATAGAGAGAGAGTAGGAATATACTGATCTCTGGTTATACACACCTCTCAATTTACAAGTAGGAAAGCAAGAGGCTGTAGCCAAAGTCCCACTCATCCTAGGCATTATGTCTAAAATTTTACACCTGTCAGACACTGGTGGCTCACACCTGTAATCCTAGCTAGTCAGGAGGCTGAGATCTGAGGATCAAGGTCTGAAATCAGCCTGTGTAGAAAATACTGCAATTTTTATGTCCAATTAATCAACCAAGCTGGATGTGGAGCAATGGCTTGGGTAGTAGAGCCCCAGCATTGAGCCAAAAACAAAAAAGTTAAAAAATAAATCACTGTTATCTCCAGCACTTGCGCAATAAACATCTTCCAGCAAGATCTGTCTAAATTGTTATGGAGGGGGCTGGGAAGGTGGCTCAGTGGTAGAGTGCTTGCCTTGCATGCCTGAGGCCCTGGGTTCGATTCCTCAGCACCACATAAGCAAAAAGAAAAAAGCTGGAAGTGGTGCTGTGGCTCAAGTGGTAGAGTGCTAGCCTTGAGCTGAAGAGCTGAGGGACAGCACCCAGGCCCAGAGTTCAGGCCCCACTACCGGACCCAAAAAAAAAAAAAAATTGTTATGGAATCAGAGCCTTATCCTGGTAACTTGCAGGATACTCTTTTATTTGTTTGGTTGTTTGTTTCTCAAGTGATCTTTCATTGTGAAAAATTGCACAGCTTTTCTTTAAAACTGGACCATTTACCAAACGATGATTTTTAAAGGCACTGAGTCATTATTTAGATGTTACTGTGAGAACTAAGTTCTCTTCAAATCATAGAATGTATTGTGTTTGTGTGTGTGTGTACGTATGTGCGTGTGTGCGTGCGTGTGCACACGCACACGCGACAGTACTGCGGCTTAAACTCAGAATCTGGGTACTATCCTTTTGCTTTTTGCTCAAGGCAGGCACTGTACCATTTGAGTCACACCTCTACTTCCAGCTTTTTCCTGTTTAATTGGAGTTAAGAGTATCATGAACTTTCCTGCCAGAGCTGGCTTCAAACCTTGATCCTCAGATCTCAGCCTCCTGAGTAGCTAAAATGACAGGCTAAAGCCTCTGGTACCTGGCTTTTTTTTTCTGATCAATAGAGAAATGGCTGTCCTATTAGAAAACAGTCTGAATTGGAGAGTAAAACAAGGAAATTTCTTCTGAAAGGCTGCATCAAAGGGATGGACATGATTTAATATTTCTGTATGCTATATGGACATGGATTTAATATTTCTGTAAGTTATAACAAAATATTTCATTAGTCTTTCAGGAAGGGAAGGCAGATGGACATTTAACTGACACTGCACAGAAACCAGAGCCTGAACATTTTATTAATTTTTATCAGTTGCATGTACCAACTTGAATGGAGACCAGAGATTGAAATTTTATTCATCATATCTGTGCCCTTATGAGGGAAAAAGGATTAACTGTAATGGTTCTTTATCTGAATTTCTGATATCTGAAATGGAAAGTATTCTAGTCTGTGCAGCCTTGTAAACAGTCACTCTCCTTCTTTGTGTTTATTTGAGTTGGTGATTTGGTTTTGCCCACAAAATCAGATTAATCATTTAAGAGAAGATCATTGGAATTCTATGTTCTTCTTAGCTTTTACAATATGATTTGTGGAAGTCCAGATATTCTTCTGTGCTGTCTTACTTGGTTAGTTAGACACAGTATCCAGACATGTTAAAAATGAGGCATTCTATTTTCCTCAAGTATGCCAAATTAAACAAATTACTTGGCTGACTTGTGTGTGTGTGTGTGTGTGTGTGTGTGTGTGTGTGAGAGAGAGAGAGAGAGAGAGAGAGTCAGTCTGTGTGTACGTCTGTGTGTGTGGCAACCCCGGGACTTGGACTCAGGACCTGGACACTGTTCCTGAGCCTTTTTACTCAAAGGCTAGCACTCTACCACTTGAGCCACATCTCCAGTTGATTTAATTAATCTCTTGATTGATTATTTTTGCTGGTTAATTGGAGATAAGGGTCTCACAGATTTTCTTGCCCAACCTGGCTTTGAACCATCATCCTCAGATCTCAACCTCCTAAGTAGCTAGTATTACAGGCGTGAGCCACCATCACCCAGCCACCTGGCTGTCTTAAGGGATAGAATTTTAGTGAAATTCATAAATGCAGGGTTTTCAAAAGAAAGGCCCTTTCCCAAGAAATGCCCATTGGAACCTTAGCTGGAACCAATGGTGTTGAAATCAGTTCCATTCTGGAAGTAATAGGGAATGCTGTCCAACCATCCATGGCACTCTATAAATATGCAGATGGAATTAAAGATTCACAGATGATTATTTTTAGCAAGGTGTTAGTTCCAGTGGCCTGGAAATTTTTCTCTTAGGTATTGATATTCTGTAACCTTTGAGAATTCCATTACACATAATCAGACATTTCTGTACTGATTTAAAAAAAAAAAAAACTTAAGACAAACCAGGGGGAGGGGAACCTCACAACTTTTTATATAAATGAGAACCTATCTACTTCTTTGCACTTTTTATAAAACCATTTATAAAATCTCAAATACTAATTTCTGTCAGAATCTCCAAATCCCCACAGATTATCTTTAAGTCGTTTTATAAAGTAGTTGCCATTCATGAAATGAATTTATGAACACAGTGCCTCTTGATCAATCTCACCCCTTTCAACCTTCTCACCCGTCCTTCCCATTCCACTTTTCATCTTCTTCCTACAATTTTTCTGTCAGGATATTTAGGGAAAGAACCGAGAATGTGCATGATCTGACCTACACAGGTGCCGTTGATTCTGAGCCCTGGCCATTCAGAAGCTATGTCAAGGGAATGGTCACTGGGCATGTTATTTTCACAGATACTCCATCTTCCCTGTTAAAGTGTTATTGTAGGAGAATTTCCATTATAAACATGTCCTATTTTAGCTGTAGAATGAATTATTTTCTATTTGTACAAAAGAGCTAAAACTGATTAACCAACATCACATAATATACCAAAAACCTGAATGTATACCACTCTTTTTTGGGGGGCATATTTTAATTTTTGTGCCAGTTCTAGGGCTTGAACCCAGGGCCTGGGATTTTGTCCCTAAGCTACTTTTGCTCAAGGCTGATACTCTACCACTTGAGCCACTTGAGCTCCATTTCCAGCTTCTTTGGTGATTAAGAATCTCATGGACTTTCTTGCCTAGACTGCTTTTGAACTACAATCATCAGATCTCAGACTGCTGAGTTGATCAGGACTCAGGAGTCCTGGTGCTAGACTAGCTACTTTCAATTTTTATTTATTTTATTTTTGTAGTGCTGAGAATTGGAGTCAGACCCTTGCATACACTGGGAAAATTTTTACCACTGAGTTGCAAATCTAGTTAAAAATTTTAATTGACCAATAATAATTGTATTTACATGATACCATGCAATATTTGGATATATGTATGAATTGGGAATGATTAAATGAAGTGAATTAACACATTTGTCACTTCACTTTTCTGCGTGCATGTGTGTGTGTGTGTGTGTGTGTGTGTGTGATGTGATATTTGAAATGTCCTAGCATGTGTGTGTGTGTATGTGTGTGTGTATGCATGCATGCACGTGAAGCTCTCTTGGCTTTTTAGCTCAAGGTTGATACTCTATAACTTGAGTCACATCTCCACTTCTGGGCTTTTTGAAGGTTAATTGGAGATAAGAGTCTCACAAACTTTTCTGCCTGCTCTGGCTTCAAACCTTGATCCTCAGATTGCAGCCTCCTGAGTAGCTAGGATCACAGGTATGAGCTACCAGCACCTACAAAATCCTAATATTTTTAAAATATATAATATATTGTTGTAACTTTGGTCAATGCCTTTAACAGCAGATTTGAAAACTTTTGTGCTTATGTGTGTATGTGTGCTGACACTGGGGCTTGAACTCAGGGCTTCACAAGGCTTTCACTCTACCACTTGAGCCACAGCTCCACCGGTTAATTGGAGAAGAGTCTCGTGTACTTTCCTTCAAAGTCTGGCTTTGACCTTTGATGATCGTATCTCAGCCTTTGAATAGCTAGAATTACAGGTGTGGGCCAAAACTTTATTGACTAATGTCTCTCCATTCCTTCTCTCACCTTCAATCTAGTCTTCATTTCTGTGTTCAGCTGTTTTCAGATTCCATGTACAAGCAATATGGGCTTACCATTTCCAAAACTGTCTCTCAGCATGGGGAAGGTTGTAGAAGAGAACCCCTGGGTGAGGGTAGGGTGAGGAAGTAGGGGTCACCTCTAGCCTGTCTAACTCAACCAGCCTTGCTGGTTGAGGCTACAGATGCCTTCCCAGAAGAAGGGACATCTTTTATGCCGCATCCCCTCTAAACACAGCTTTCCTGTTGGATTAGGGGAAACTCTTTACACTAACCACAACCCCTCTTGTTTTTTTTTTTTTAGAATGACTACAGGAAGCTGTCCATGCAATGTAAAGACTTTGTAGTAGGCGTGCTGGACCTTTGCAGGGACTCGGAAGAGGTAGAAGCCATTCTCAATGGTGATCTAGAATCTACCGAGCCCCTGGATGTGCACAGACACAAAGCTTCACTGAGTCGAGTCAAACTCGCCATTAAATATGAAGTCAAAAAGGTAAGGTGACCCATCAGTTCCCTAGTCTGGGATACTTAAAAACGGATCAGAGGGCTGGGAAGGTGACTCAGTGGTACAGTGCTTGCCTTGCATGCATGAGGCCCTGGGTTTGATTCCTCAGCACCACATAAAAGCCAGAAGTGGTGTTGTGGCTCAAGTGGTAGAGCACTAGCTTTCAGTTGAAGAGCTGAGGGACAGAGCCCAAGCCCAGAATTCAGGCCCCACAACCAACAACAAAAAAAAAAAAAAAGGAAAAAAGAAAAAACGGATCAGAGCCAGGCACTGGTGGATCATACATGAAATCCTGGCTACTCAGGAAGAGGCTGAGCAGATTGGCATTGGAAGGCAGCCAAGGCAGAAAAGCCCATGAGATTCTTATCTACCCCCCAAAAAAACAATTGTGGCTCAGGTGGTAGAGTGCAGGTAGGCAGGCAGGCAGGCCTTGTGTGCATGTGTACACACACCCCTGATAAGTTTTTTTCCTTCCTAAAAACAATTAGAATCTGAAGTTGAAAGTTAAATATGTCAGGTCTGATTCTTTCCACATAATTACCCAGAAGGGACCTTGCACCGGTCCTGAATCTTCTGTAAATTTTAGTTTCCATATATCAAAGGAACATAATATCTCCTAATAGAATATTAATCCTGATAATATCTTTATCAAGGCAGAGTTTTTGTGGGACTTAAATGAATTAAAGGTATGCAATGGAGCTGGGTGCTGGCAGTTCATGCCTGTAATCCTAGCTACTCAGGAAGCTGAAATCTGAGGATCACAGTTAGAAGCCAGCCAGGGCAAGAAAGTCAGTGAGTCTCTCATCTCGAATTAATAGCCAGAAAACTGTGGCTCAGAGTTATAGAGTGCTAACCTTCAGTAGAAAAAGTCAGGGACAGCATCTAGGCAATCAGTCCCACAAATGGCAAAAAAAAAAAAAGAAAAGAAATCATTCATTGTAGTGTAATTAACAACTACATGTGCTACTTGTATACATTTAATAAGGTGCTATGGTGTTCTCATGTTGATTCTTTTTAAAAATTATTATTACCTTTAAACAGTTGTGCAAAGGAGTTTCAATTCAGCGTTTCTCAGGTCAAATAGTCATAAAACTGGTCCTGAAAGGGCCAAAACTGAAATTTTTAGTTAGTTTTTTCTTTGTTTCTTTTTTATTCTTCTGTGAGACAAGAGCTTGAACTCAGTTATCTGACATTTTCGTTCATTGACTGACACTCTACCACCTGAGCCACTGAGCCCTCCTCCAGAGGTTGGTTATTTCCTTTTTGTTTTGGTTCAAGCTCAGGTCTCCAACTGTGAAGTTTTTTCTCTTCAGATTACTCTTCAATAATTCAATAATTATGGTAGAAATATTTTAGTGCATTAAAAAATCTTAGTTATCCAGAGATTGAAACTTTTATGCATGTTATATAACTGAGAGGGTGGTTTGTTTTTTCTTTTGAACTTGAAAATGAGCTGATGAATGGAGACAAAATAAGCTCTAACTGCAAATGGATCTGGCGTCATGAGCTGGTCAGTGAATAGCTAAGTCTCTTGCCCTTCTTGCTCTGGGCCGTGGAGAAGACAGACACTACAGCCTGTCTATCAGGGTTGGAGTCCTGCTATTGCCACTGTTTTCCTGAGTGATGGACAGGTCACTGGGCCTCTGAGCCTTGGTCTGTTGGTTAGTGAAATGAGGGCAGTAATAATACAACTATTCAGCCATTTGAAGATGATTTGATATAATGCATGTGATTAGCACTGTACATTAATAAACTAATATGTAATGAACAATTGTAGTAACATTCCCACATTATGAAAATGCAAAATGTGGAATTCATAATGAACTACATAAGGATTCATAATGAATGAAGCAAATTCATCAAAGACAAGCTTTATGTTCCCGTATCATTTCCAGATCATAGTGTCAGACCAGTACTCATTAAAGCAAGAATTTAACAGAGTGTCAAGAATCACACAGAGGCTGGGTGCTGATGGCATACACCTGTAATCCTAGCCATGCAGGAGGCTGAGATCTGAGGATCAGGGTTCAAGGCCAATCTCTGAGACTCTTAACTCTAGTTAACCACCAAAAAAGCCAGAAGTGGAGCTGTGACTCAAGTGATAGACTGCTAGCCTTGAGTTCAGAAGCTCAGGGCCAGCGCCCAGGCCCTAAGTTGAAGCCCTAGGACTGGCACACAGACAAAATAAATGTACTGTACTTACAAACTGATCTGTTGAATGTTAACTTCTTTGTAGAACTACTTAAAGATAATAAAACCTTACTTTTTAAAAAAGCTCACAGAATAAGGAGCAGTGGAGAAAAAGCTTATATAAACTGTACTTGTAGAAACTTCACTTAGAACCAGGTCCAGAACTGGTCTAGTAAGGGAGTGTGTAGGGCCTAAACAGAATAATTCTTCAGGGATAGGAGCGTGGCTTAGTGGTAGACTGCTTGTCTAGCATGCATGAGACCCTGGGTTTGAGTCCTCTGTCCCACCTAAACAAAAAATAAATTCATTAAATGAACATAAAAAAGCATATAGAACATTTCTTCAGAGCAAATAAAGCTGCAGACAGCCAGTTCCAGCTCCAACAGGAAGGATGCTCTGAGTTCTTTCCTGCCTGCCCTGGCTACCTTCAAACCTGGATCCTCAGATCTTAGCTTCCTGAACAGCTAGGATTATAAGTGCCTGGCTTTCTTCCCCTTCCCCCATTTTATTGAAGAAAAAAATGAAATGAACTGACTTAAATCTCTTCCAAACCAGCTCTCCCACATGCCTCTGGTTCCTAAGCCTGTGTTTTCCCCCAGTACCAAGTAAGGATGGAGAGTCTTTCCTTTTCCCCTTTCTGAACACACACACACACACACACACACACACACACACACACACACACACACACACACACACACACACACACACACACACACACACACACACACACACACACACACACACACACACACACACACTCCACCAGAACACAACTTTTACAGATAGTACCATATTGTGGTCAGGCACTAATGACTGATCTCTATATAACAGGACAATGAACTCAAAATGTTTTCAGTAAAGAGCAAAGGCAAACAACTTTTCAAGTTACAAGGTCACTACACTGACCCTACTTTTCTCCACTGAGAGTGCTCTTGCTAGTTGAGGTTTTGCTAGGGTTGGGAGGGAAAGGACAATTTGGAAGACGATTGATGGTAAGGCCTTTTTAGAACGCTGTCTGGGCAGACACGTGCAGGTCTTGCGATTTGTGTCTCTTCTGTTTGGCACCTGAGAGAATGGATGTCACTTGTCACTTGCTTTTTATCATGGCTTTGAAAGTGTCCTATTAGCAGAGACAGCTGCTGCACAGATGCGCTTCCTCTTGTTTGGAATTTTTACCCTGCAGCTTGAGCCCTTTAATAGTTATGAAGCAATTTTGAAGAATAGAAGGGAGGCAAAGGAGGCTTCACCAGAATTGGGCTCTGGAAAAATATGTATGATTAATATCTTTTGGATGCGAAGGCATTCAGGAGCTGAACTGTCAACAGTAGAAATGTGACTGATCATCCCTCTCTCTCTCTCTCTCTCCCCCACCCCCAACAGTTTGTAGCGCACCCCAACTGCCAGCAGCAGCTTTTGACGATCTGGTACGAGAACCTCTCAGGCCTTCGTGAGCAGACCATAGCCATCAAGTGTCTGGTGGTGCTGGTGGTGGCCCTGGGCCTGCCATTCCTCGCCATGGGTTACTGGATTGCACCATGCAGCAGGGTACTGGCTGCCTACCCCTGTTTCCTTTGTGGTTGGTGGAGCCTGTATCTTTAGAAGGGAAAAGAACAAAAGCTTCAAGCTTGCATGTTCATTCACTCAAGGACACAGATTCTGCTTTTGAATAACTGGATCCACTCAGAGAAGTGATGAGAAAGAATTTTGAATAACTAGAATAGACTATTAAGGCTTCTGGGTTTTTTTGTTTGTTGCTGGTCCCAGGGCTTGAACTCAGAACCTGGGCACTGGCCCTGAGCATTTTGCTCAAGACTAGTGTTCAACCACTTGAGCCATAGCTCCTCTTCCAGCTTTTGGGTGGTTAATTGGAGATGAGACTCCTGAGCTTTCCTGCCCAGGCTGGCATGGAACCGAGA
The DNA here is from genome assembly GCF_019054845.1 of Dipodomys spectabilis. Taxonomy (NCBI): domain Eukaryota; kingdom Metazoa; phylum Chordata; class Mammalia; order Rodentia; family Heteromyidae; genus Dipodomys; species Dipodomys spectabilis. The sequence continues at coordinate 1,632,140 of NW_024870839.1, read as the reverse complement.
CCCTCAGATCTCAGCTCCTGAGTAGCTACTATGAGCCACCAGCACCTGACTAATACTTAGACTTTTCAGATAAAACCCCATGGTAGATGGAAAAGAAGAAAAGCAGCTTGAGTGAAAAGTAGCATTTGTCTGTTGATAGCTTAACCAGCCAAACATCAACTGGGCCAATCCGCTCTGAGAAAAGAAAAATACACAGCTAGACTGCAGTAGCGCCTGGGATCTGGGCTGAATTCAGTGTCTTAAAGGACACTGAGAAGGATGCTATGTCCAGGTCTTCACATACATATGTGGCAGGTTCCTCTAGGCCTCTGTTCTTCCAGAAGATTCTAAAATATACAATGCCTGATGCTAATGGATCATACCTATAATCCTAGCTGCTCAGAAGCCTGAGATCAGTCTGAGGATGGAGGTTTGAGGCCAGCAGAGGTAGACAAATCTGAAAGACTCTTATCTCCAACTAACCAGCAAACACCTGGAGGTGGAAGTGTGGCTCAAGTGGTAGAATGTTGTCCTTGAGCAAAACAGCCAAGTGAGAGCTCTAGGTTATCAGTTCATGTCCAGTAATGGCACACACACATACACACACACACACAGAATCAAGTACTTGCATAGGTGTGTGCATATATTCTGTGTGTGAATACTCTGTGTGTGTATATGTATATGTATATATGTGTATATATATATATATATATATATATATATATATATATATATATATACAGAATTTAGGTGGTATCTTCAATGATTTTTTTACATTGCTTCCTTTTGCTTTAGTCATTTTGTTTACTTGCCGTTCTTCTCTCAACTTACCCATATAAAGAAAATTTGATTGTGTTTAAAAAAAATCCCTACATAGGGGTGTTGGTGGCTCGGGTCTATAATCCTAGCTTCTCAGGAAGCTGAGATCTGAGGATCATGATTCAAAGTCAGCCTGGGCAGGAAAGTCCATGGGACTCTTATCTCCTATTAACCAACAAAAAGCTAGAAATGGCGCTGTTGCTCAAAGTGGTAGAGCACTAGCCTTGCACACAAAAGCTCAGGGACAGCACCCAGGCCCTAATTTCAAGCCCTGGGACCAGCACAAATCAAGGAAAACAGGTCAGGCCAACTCTGTACTGTTAATAAAGGACACTGCTAGAGAGAATGAGCTGTTTTGATATCCTTTAATCCTGTTTTTATATTTCAATATCTGGTTTTGTTTAAATCGGAGACAGCTCTGGCAAAACAAGTCAAGGCTACTTATGAATGTCCCTGGAAATCTGTCAGCCCCCTGGGCTCAACAGGGGTCTGCCCCCCTGGGCAGCCCATGTGTGTTGGGGACCACCCATCCTTCTCAACTCAGCGACCACTTGCTCAGTGCTCTGGAAGGCAGAAAATTGACCGATTTTGGGCAAGTGAGATGACTATGTTCTTTTGTTATGTATTATGGAAAAGTACTTTGTGATCCTTCAAATCCATAAACACTAAAGACTAAAACATATAAATATTAGGAGAGAGCATAGCCATAGGGCAAAAATCATAATCCACTCACATAATTAATTTCTGGAGAAAATGAATTGGAAAGTTCATCTTTCCAAGAGTTGGTCTCTTAAGGCGGCTCAATCAGTTAAACATTACATCAAGTTTGAAATAAGTACCTGGTGTTTTTTTTTTCTTTACTTTTAAAAGAGCAGTGAAGCTGGGTGCCAGTGGCTCATGCCTATAATCCTCACTACTCAGGAGGCTGAGATCTGAGGATTGCAGTTCAAAGCCAGCCCGGGCAGGGAAGTCTGTGAGTCTCTTATCTCCAATAAACTACAAAAAAAAAGCCAGAAGTGAATCAGTAGCTCAAGTGGTAGAGTGCTAGCCTTGAGCAAAAAAGAATGAAAGTGTTAGTCCCTGAGGTCAAGCCTCAATACAGAGAGAGAGAGAAGAGAGAGATAGAAGAGAGAGATCAACCTTTGGACCAAACAGACTTGGCCATTATCAAAAACTTACATGTGCTAGAAGCTGGGCACTGGTAGCTCATGCCTGTAATCCTAACTACTCAGGAGGCTGAGATCTGAGGATCATGGTTCACTGCCAGCCTGGGCAGGAAAGTCTTTTGAGACTCATCTCCAGTTAATCACCAGAAAACTGGAAGTGGCACTATTGCTCAAACTAGTAGAATGCTAGCCTTGAGCAAAAAAGCTCAGTGACAGCTCCCAGGTTTTGAGTTCAAGGCCTGAGACTAACCAAAAAGAATTACTTGTGCTAGGAATAAGCCCCCCAATAGTTTCCTGTTCTCAGCTGGGTTAAGGCAGAGTAAATGTTTCTCTTTTTACTAAGGAAAACATGTCCATGTGTGTCCGTGTTCAATGCCAGAAATACTTGGCAGTCTTTGTTCTTTGGCTGATATCAAATTAAGAGTCTACATATTTATTTGAAGTTAAGATCTTTGGAATGTAAGCCTGAATGTATTTCTGTGTGAGTGTGTGTGTGTATGTGTGTGTCTGTGTGTCTGCGTGTGTCTGTGTGTGTGCATGATAGTAGAGCTTGAACTCAGGATCACAGCACTGGTCCCTAAGCCTTTTCTCTCAATGCTGGTGATCTATCACTTAAGGTACAAGTCTAGTCCTGGATTTTTGTTGGTTAATTGGAGATAAGAGTCTCCCAGACTTCCCTGCCCAGGCTGGCTTCAAACTATGATCTCAGCCTCCTAAGTAGCTAGGATAATAGGTGTGAACATCTGACTGTTTTTCACTTTTGCTAGAACATGGAACTATTTTTCCCTCCATATGAGGGCTAAACTCCAGACATATGGGACAGTATATCCCAGGAGACTTTAAGAAGTGACCTCAAAATAATTACACATTGGCTTTTAGATGTGCTTTTGTACTATAGCATGATTTTCCAAACTCACCTGACTTTTAATGAAGTTAGTCTACTTAAAAGTTTTAGTTATTCTGTATCTCCCTGTTTTTAGAGTACAAGTACAAATAACCAATGGAATATTGATCTTAATTCTATTATTTTTCTATCTTATTAAGTATACAAGATACAATGATTAAATTTTCATGTTTAGAAATGAGAGCTAACATTTAGTCTTATTGTAATAAAGGTTTACTTTGTATGTGTGTGGGGATGTGCTGGTACTGAGGCTTGAACTCAGGGCCCAGGAGCTATCTCTGAACATTTTTGCTCAAGGCTCATGCTGTGCCACTTGACCACATCTCCACTTCTGGCTTTTTGGTGGTTCATTGGAGATAAGGGTCTCATGGCCTTTCCTGCCTGGGCTGGCTTTGAACCTCTATCCTTAGATCTCAGCCTCTTAAGTAGCTAGGATTACAGGCAGGAACCACAAGTGCCTGCCACTTGTTTCACTCTTCAGAATGTTTTTAGTGCCCTAGATGAGTCATAATAACATAATAACTCATAACAACATTCTCAATTATAAAGCATGAAGGAATTACACAGACCAAATTTCAAGGTTTTTTCCCCAAGCCCTAAGAACTTGGAATTTACATAGTCTTTCATATAAAAATAAGAGTAGGACAGCTGAGTATCATAGCCCATGCCTATAATCCTAGCTACTCAAGATGCTGAGATCTAAGGATCATGGTTCAAAGCCAGTCTGGGCAGGAAAGCCCATGAGCCTCCTATCTCCAGTTAACCACCACAAAGCTAGAAGTAGAGCTGTGACTCAAATGGTAGATTGCTAGCCTTGAGCAAAGAAGTTCAGGGGTAGTACTAAGGCCCTGAGTTCAAGCCCCAAAATCTGCATTAAAAAAAAAAGGAGGCAGAACCAGCCCATAACTGCCAGACAAGCACTTGACTGCACAGTATTTCCTAAGTCACACTGGGTGTGTTTACAGTGAATTTTGAAGACATATTAAATTATGTTTGATTGAATTGAATCTGGGAGGAAGGAGGTCCTTTTTAAAAAAGAGCTGTTTTCACAATGTATAGCTCTGCAGAAACAGGGTGGACTGTACAAAAGGGACCCATGTCCTTGTTCCTACATGTTGATTGTCAGAAGTGGGAACTCAATTTTCTGTGTGTGTGTGTGTGTGTGTGTGTGTGTGTGTCTGTCTGTCTGTCTGTCTGTCTGTCTGTCTGTCTGTCTGTCTGTCTGTCTGTCTGGGCCTGGACGCTGTCCCTGAGCTCTGTAGCTCAAGGCCAGCACTCTACCACTTGAGCCACAGCACCACTTTCAGTTTTCTGGTGGTTTATTGGAGATAAGAGTCTCACAGACTTTCCTGCCTAGGCTGGCTTAGAACCACAATCCTCAGATCTCAGCTTCTTGAGTAGCTGGGATTACAGGCATGAGCCACCAGCGGTCAGCTGGAACTTGATTTTCTAAAGCAAGTTCTCTTCCCTTCTCCTCCTCCCCCTCCTCCCTTCCCCCTTCCCTCCTTCTCCTCCTTCCTGTCCTCCCTCTTCCCCTCCCCCTCCACCTCCTCACCCTTTCCCCTCTCCCTCCTCCCCAGCTAGGGAAAATCCTACGGGCCCCTTTCATGAAGTTTGTGGCCCATGCTGCCTCCTTCATCATCTTCCTGGGGCTCCTCGTATTTAACGCCTCTGACAGGTTCGAGGGCATTGCCACACCACCCAATGTCACCGTCATCGATTTCCCCAGGCAGATCTTCAGGGTGAAAACCACCCAGTTCACATGGACCGAGATGCTCATCATGGTCTGGGTTCTGGGTAAGCCTTCTATTTTAAGTACTCTGATTTCTACCAAGAAAAACAACAACAACGCTACATTCATGATTGCCATTTTCTCTCTTTTCTTTTCTTTTTTGGCAGTACTGAGGTTTGAACTCAGGGCCTTGTACTTAATAGGCAGGTGCTCTACTGCTTGAGCCATGCCTCCACATCTCTTTGCTCTGATTTTTTTGGTTGGTCGTGAGGCTTGAACTCTGGCACTGAGTGCTGTCCCTGAGCTCTTTGGTTCAAGGTACTTTCAGCCACAAAGTCTCTTAGGGTTTTCTTATGGTTAATTGGAGATAAGAGTCTCACCCCTTTCCTGCCCAGACTGGCTTTGAACCGTGATCCTCAGATCTCAGCTCCTGAGTAGCTAGGATTACAGGTATGAGCCATCAGTGCCCAGCTTGCTCTGATTTTTTTTTTTTTGCCAGTCATGAGGCCTGAACTCTGGGCCTGGGATCTATCCCTCAGCTCTTCAGCTCAAGGCTAGTGCTGTACCACTTCAGCCACAGCGCCACTTCTGGCTTTTTCTGCTTATGTGGTGCTGAGGAATCAAACCCAGGGCCTCATGCATGCAACGCAAGCGCTCTACCACTGAGCCACCTTCCCAGCCTACTCTGATTATTTTTAAGACGAATACTCACTTTTATGTCCCAGCCTGGACCTCACTTATCCTGTTTCCCGCCTTGTAGCTGAGATGACAGGCCCATGCACTGTCCCCAGCTTTTATTGATTTTCTTTTTTTGTCCCCACTGATCACAAACCTCTGGATCCCCCTGCTCTTTGCCTCATGTGTTGCTGGGATTACAAGCATGAGCTACTATTTCTGGCTGTCATTTTCTACTAAAAGTGTTATTTCTTTTTTCTTACATAGTGAAAACAATCACCAGTGTGAGAAAAGTTCGATAGCAAAATCATTGAACAACTTGGGAGCTACATAATGCTAAAAGATACTTTATACTAAGTAAAAATGTATTCACATGAGCCTGATGATAACATACCGTTTTTCAGTAAGCTAGCTTCCATGATTAAACAAGGTATAAGTTTTCATCTATGATTCCCTGGGATGATCAATTCATTTATTTGAAATACCTGTAAGATTAACCAGTTGTCATAAACTGAAGACTTATATAAAAATTCTGCATTTTTTTCCCTCTCATATACTCAGAACATTGTTGTGATATTTTTGTCCTCTTCTCCCCTGATGACATTGCTTTCAGTTCCTCTGAAGTAGGGCTTTTTTTTTTTTTTGGTCGGTCGTGGGACTTGGGCACTGTCCCTGAGCTCTTCAGCTCAAGGTAAGTGCTCTACCGCTTGAGCCACAACACCACTTCTGGTTTTCTAGTGGTTTATTGGAGATAAGAGTCTCATGGACTTTCCTGCCCAGGCTGACTTTGAACTGTGATCCTCAGATCTCAGCATCCTGTGTAGCTAGGATTACAGGCGTGAGCCACCAGCCCCTGGCTTGAAGTAGAGCTTTCTACTGGAAGATTTTTGTCTTTTTCAAATGATGTCTTTCACCCATTCAGCCTGTAGCTGGAGGGGAAAGATGAAGTGAGCTTCGATGACTGGGAAACTGTTCTTGCTAAAAACCTAATTTTCTTAGGCTTTTTGTAGTGAAATGAATTGATTTCTTCACTTTAAAGGATTATTTCTGTTCATGTCACTATGGTTTGATAATAAAACGTGTGTGTGTGTGTGTGTGTGTGTGTGTGCGCACGTGCGCGCATGCACATGCCAGTAGTAGGGCTTGAACTCAGAACTTGAATGTATTCTTCTTTAACTTTTAAACTCAGGGCTAGCACTCTACAACTTGAGTCACACCTCCACTTCGGGCCTTTTCCCGCTTAACTGGAAATAAGAGTCTTGAGGATTTTCCTTCCAGGCTGGCAACCTCCTCAGACGGCAACCTCTTGAATAGCTAAGCTAAGATTATAAGTCTGAGCCACTGCCACCCATGCCTGGCAAAAACCATTTTTTTTAAATTTTGTAATGATGCGCGTTCTCCCCTATCCCTGAAAAACTTATGAAGAAAATCCTTGGGCTTAAGAACCTTCCTTAACTTCCCTTCTCTCCAGTGTCATCCATGTAGCCTAGTGGTTCTGTATTTCTTATGTGGGGAGAATGATTCTGAGTAGAGACCTCTTCCATGTGATTCTGTTAGTGCCTGGCTAACAGTGCCAGGTCAGCCGGTGCTACATGGTTCTAGGTCCACTGTTTTCTGTATAAGATATGGCCAATGGAGACAAAAATAACAGCTTCTCACCAGGCACTGTGGCTCATGCCTATAATCCTAGCTACAGCAGAGGCTGAGATGTGAAGGTCCATGAGACTCTATCTCCATGTAACCAGCAAAAGGCCAGAAGTGGAGGTGTGGCTCAAGTAATAGAGGTCCAGCCCTGAACACTAAACCTAAACAAGAGCCGAAGACTTCGGGTTCAACTCCCAGCATCAGCATAGTAATAAATAAATAAGCAAATAAAATAATGGCTAAGCTCTCGTGGCTAAACCCGTACCCCTGTATGTCCTGGGACAGGAATGATGTGGTCTGAGTGCAAGGAGCTGTGGCTAGAAGGCCCAAGGGAATACATCCTGCAGCTGTGGAATGTTCTAGACTTTGGGATGCTGTCTATCTTCATTGCCGCATTCACTGCCAGATTCCTCGCTTTCCTTCAGGCCACGAAAGCCCAGCAGTACGTGGACAGTTACATCCAGGAGAGTGATCTCAGTGAGGTCACGCTCCCACCAGAAATTCAGTATTTCACCTATGGTAAGTCGCTTGCCGTGGGGGCCTCTGATATTTCCAGGAGGGTGTTTGGGAAGGACATACCAATGAAGAACACATGAGTTCCCCTTACCCAGCTACAACCCCCACAAGATAGTTGAATTGCTCCTCTTATTGAAACCTATATATACTATTCTCATTTTTTAATGTTGTATTGTTATTATAAAGGTGACAGTTACATGAGTCAGGTCATGAGTACATTTCTTTTTAGACAGTGTCACCCCCTCCTTTTCTTGCTCTCTCCCAATTTTTCCCTTCCATTCCCTCCCATAAACGGTATAATTCATTTTCCACACCGTATCTAGTGAGCACCACTGCTGCATTTGTTCACCCTCTGCCCCTCCATTTCTGTGCTCTCCCCTTACCCTCCCAAAGACAGAAAAACAAACAAGACAGAAAAGGAAAAAAGAAGGGGCTGGGAAGGTGGCTCAATGGTAGAGCGCTTGCCTTGCATGCATGAGGCCCTGGGTTCGATTCCGCAGCACCACATAAGCAAAAAGAAAAAAGCCGGAAGTGGTGCTGTGGCTCAAGTGGTAGAGCGCTAGCCTTGAGCTGAAGAGCTGAGGGATAGGGCCCAGGCCCAGAGCTCACCCCACAACCGGACCTCCCCCCCCCCAAAAAAGAAAGAAAGAATAGAAAAGGAAAAAGAAATGGCAACAAAGAAAAAAAACACCTCTTGTTTCCAATTCCTGGAATTGACGTCGATAAATATCATTTTGTGTGGTCAGATGCTCATAGACATGGCACCTTCGTGATCCTATACTCCATTTTCAAAATTCCTTTTGCTCTCTCTTCTAGCCAGAGATAAATGGCTCCCCTCTGACCCCCAGATCATTTCTGAAGGTCTGTATGCCATCGCCGTTGTCCTCAGCTTCTCCCGGATTGCCTACATCCTTCCTGCCAATGAGAGCTTTGGCCCCTTGCAGATCTCCCTGGGAAGAACTGTGAAAGACATCTTCAAGTTCATGGTTCTCTTTATTATGGTGTTCCTGGCCTTTATGATCGGCATGTTCATACTTTATTCTTACTACCTTGGAGCCAAAGTAAATCCTGCTTTTACCACGTAAGTAAAACATCCTGTTTGGGGGTTGGTTGTTGTTTGTTTTTAACTAATACAATGTACTTTATTTTTTTAAAAATCCTTTATTTCTATTATAATGATGATGTACAAAGGGTCATAGTTACATATGTCAGGTAAAGAGTACATTTCTTTTTGGACAACGTCACCCTTTCCTTCGCTGTCTCCCAGTTTTCCCCTCCCCACCCCCACCTACAAGTTCTATGGTTCATTTTCAACATAGTGTCCAGTGGTAAAACATCTTATTTGAGAGGTACATGAAGACAAATTCTAGCAGGGCTAGAAAAAAAAAAAGGAAAATTTTTGACTGTTTTTATAAAGATTTGGTTAGGTGGTAGGTTAGTTGGTTGGTGCCAGCACTGAGGCTTGAACTCAGAGCCTTGCACTCTGACATGTTGTTTTTGGCTCAAGCTGACTCTACCACCTGAACCACACCTCCACTTTTTCAATATGTTTATAAGAGCAGATATCCATAAAGAAAGTGAGTACCTGCATGTGATTGGATGGCTTCACAGACTATCTCTTTGAACTTCCTGATATTTGACCATAGAATTAATTAGGATTGGAGACAGATCTCAAAGTCTTTTAAGAGTATGGGGTAACAAATTTTGATTACTGGATGTCTTGTCCATTATATATGACATAGTGTTTAGTCTCACTAAAATGAACACTATTCGTTCAAAAACAGGGCATGATCCTCAAGCCAGTGATTCAGGCCTGTAACCCTAGCTTCTCAGAAAGCTAAAATCTGAAGATTATGGTTCAAAGCCAACCTGGGCAGGAAACTCTCTGAGAGTACCAAGAAAGTGGAGCTGTGGCTCAAGTGGTTGGTAGTGCACTAGCCTGGAGCAAAAAGCTCCAGTTCAAGCCCCAGGACCAGCATGGGGTGAAGTGGGCAGGGGTGGGGGGGCAAAGAGGGGAGGAGGGCGGGAAAGAAACCTCATTTTAACATGCTGGTCACTGGCCAGTTCAGGGATTGATAAGTGTGAAGGAGAGCTAAATGTTTACAGGCCACTGCCAAGATGTTACACTTCCTTCCCTGATGATAAAAGTGAGATCCATCACCTCCCGCAAGTCTTCCTTGATTAAAGCTTTCATAATCACCATCCCTCTGAAATTCCTCAGCATGAAGACATCCAGATTGTCAGGGATATCGCACCCCTGTTTATTTCTTTAGCCCTGTGGTAGAAAGTACATGAATCCTCCCTGTTCGCCCAGAAATCAAAACCATTAGAAACTACTTACACGTTCAGTAAGTTCCCTGGACAGAAGTATCGAGGGAAAAATATCCAGCCCTTGCAGATATCAAAATTATTCTAAAGCTAATTTGAAAATAGTTCATACACGGCCAGGTCTCACAGGTGGAGGAGATCTGAAACTCACTTTATTAGAATGAAGGAAAATAATCTATTTGACCCATGGGGGAGATGGGGCACCAACACTGAGCACCACGTCTGCCCTCTTCCTCCTAACTCAATGGTAACTCATTTTCTGCATTTACTTCTTCTGCACTTTGTGTGTGTGTGTGTGTGTGTGTGTGTGTGTGTGTGTGTGTGTGAGAGAGAGAGAGAGAGAGAGAGAGTGTCCTGGGGCTTGAACTCAGGCCTGGGCACTGTCCCTGAACTTTTGTGCTCAAGGCTAGTCCTCTGCCATTTGAGCCACAGCTCCACTCCCAGGGTTTTTGTTGTGGGGGGCGGGATGGAGGAGTAGTTAACTGAAGATAAGATTTTCATAAGTTTTTCTGCCCCAGGCTGGCTTTGAACCACAAATCCTTAGACCTCAGCCTCCTAACTAGGATTATAGGTGTGAGCCATCAGCATCGCACACTTCTACACTTTTTGGGGGGAGTGCCCATGGGGTGGCGACATGAGGGCAGTGGGAAGAAAAAGGACTGAAAAGTCAGGCAAGCCAGGGTTTTAATGCATTCTCTGCTGTTTTTCTAGCTGTGCCTTTTGCTTCAGTTCCTGAGCATTTCTCGGTGTCATTTTCCTCATTTTAAAAATAAGCACCGTAGGTTTAAATGAGGCCATTGTGAGGATTATGTAAGGGGAGGTATACACAGATCTTGCCCACAGTAGGAGCTCAGAACTTCCAGAGTCCTTTCCATTTTTACTGCTCCCCCTCCTCCCTGCACATCCACGCTACACAGACACAAAGAGATCAAGGCCAGGAAATTTACAGATGAGCAAGAGGAAGAGGCAGGAGAATGTTGTGTGGTGGTTAAATAAATGCAGAGGTAAGAGGAAAAAAGCTGCTATCAACATCCTCTAACATCACACATCAAATGTATCATAATAGAGAGTCAACCTATAGGAATAGAAATTCTTCTAGTCAACTCTTTTCCCCTGAGTCTAGCAGAAATTCTAGACCATAATAGATGTGCTGTCGGTACTGGCTGAGTAAGCCAGACACCAGTGGCTCATGCCTGTAATCTTAGCTACTCAGAGACTCACATCTGAAGATCATGGGTAGAAACCAGCCCAGGCAGAAAAATCTACGAAATTCTTATCTCCAATGAAGCAGCAAAAAGCCAAAAATGAAGTTGTGTCTCAAGTGGTAGAGTGCTAGCCTTGAGCCATATGTTCAGAGACAGCACCCAGGCCCTGAGTTCAAGCCCCAGGACTGGCACCAAAAGAAAAAAAATTGAGTGAATGAATAAATGAATTAATATTTAATTTATTATCTGTAATGTTATTTAGAATTTGTTGTTTACAAAAAGTTTTCAAAACAGTTTCCAGGGGTTGGTGAAGTATAGCTCAGATGGTAGAGCACTAGCCAGTGAGCAAAAGCATCAAGTACCAAGTTCGAGTCCCGGTCTCAGATAAAAATAAATAAATAAAATTTAAGAACAATTTCCATAAATCATTTTCTGGGGGAAAAGTTATTTTGTTCACTCTTCTTTGTGATGGAATATCACCTCTAGGTCTTTTGGAGGATTGTTTGCTGTGTTTGGAGATCAGTGATTACAACCTGGTAAAATAGCAAAATCAACCAAATACATGCTACCACTAGTCATTTAACAGGAAAAGGAGTGGATTATTGTATTGAGGGCCTATATACTAACCTTAATGATGGAAAAAGTAAGAGATAGACTATATAAATTAAGGAAAAATAACCAGAATATCTCATTTCTGTTGCATCCACCATTTTTTTTTTCTGGTGAAGTATTTGTTTCTAGAGAGATAACATAGTCTATGTTCAGTATTCCTGGGAACACATTTTCATATTCAACCAATACTGTGTGTGTGTGCGTGCATGTGCTGTATTGGGGCTTGAACTCAGGGCCTGGACAATGTTCCTTAACTGTTTCACTCAAGGATGGTGATCTACCACTTGAGACACAGAACAGTTTCTGGCTTTTCTGAGTAGTTCATTGGAGATAAGAGTTTCACAGACTTTCCTGCCCAAGATGGTTTTGAACCACAATCCTCAGTCTCAGCCTCTTGAGTAGCTAGGATTCCGGGTGTGAAGCTGGCAGCAACGATTTATACATAAGGAAGAATACGCATATTTGTTTCCCCCTTCCTTATTCAAATGATGAAACAGTTCACCCTTGCTGCATTTCATGTTCACCTAATATCTCTGATACCATTTTATATTACACAATGGTTGGATAGCATCTTGCTATCTGAATATACCAGAATTGTTTAGTCTGCTCCCTGCATGTTGACATTGTTTATATTCTAACAAATTACTTCTTTACAAATGATGTCACAGAGACCATACTTCATAGAGACTTTGTGAAGTGTGTATATCATTTTAATTCTTGCACTGTTTGACTTCAGAAACCCTGATTTAAATTTCTTTCTTTCTTTTTTTTTTTTGGTCGGTCGTGGGGCCTGAACTCTGGGCCTGGGCGCTGCCCTCAGCTCTTCAGCTCAAGGCTAGCACTCTACCACTTGAGCCACAGCATCACTTCCGGCTTTTTTCTTTTTGCTTATGTGGTGCTGAGGAGTCGAACCCAGGGCCTCATGCATGCAAGGCAAGCGCTCTACCTCTGAGCCACCTTCCCAGCCCCCCTGATTTAACTTTCTGAACCACCTACAAAATCAAATCCCAAACGTTCATATCACAAGTAGTATGATATGACTTTGACTCTGCCCTGCTAAGTGAGCGAACTAGTACTTGATGATAACTTCAGAAAATCTAGGTATCAGCACCAGTTTCTGAAAACCTAAGCCTGTTATTTCTATTAATATCATAACAGACCCAGTAGCTCACATTCTCACATCTGTAATCCTTGCTGCTACTCAGAAGGCAGAAATCTGAAGAATAATTGTTTGAAGCCAGCCCAAATAGAAAAGTCTGAGAGATTCCATTTCCAGTTAACCAGCACCAAACAGGGCTGGAGGTGTGATTCAAGTGGCAGAGCACCAGCTGAGCAAAAGCAAAGCCAGAATTCAAACCCTAGTATCTTCAAATATATATTATATTATGTTATTAATTCTGTTATGATATATATCTTAGAATTTTTACTAGAAGTAATTGTTAATTTGTTATGAATATGTTTTATTGGTGCTTTACATCAGTATAGGATCAAACCGGAAATTGTTTTTACTTTTGGCTTTTTAGTTGCTGAAAAACCATTAAATTACTGTATGTCTTCTGTTTTTTTCAACAGTGTAGAAGAAAGTTTCAAGACTTTGTTTTGGTCCATCTTTGGGTTGTCAGAAGTGACTTCTGTTGTTCTTAAATATGATCACAAATTCATAGAGAATATTGGATATGTTCTTTACGGAATATACAATGTAACTATGGTAGTCGTTTTGCTCAACATGCTCATTGCTATGATTAACAGCTCATATCAAGAAATTGAGGTAAGTGTGTTTGCCCCTCATGGCATCGTTCCTCATCACCCAGTGCTGATGGTAGATGACAGCAGACTCCTCTGATCCAGCCTCAGCTTCTGTAACAAGTGGCAGATATCCAAGCAGAGAGGCTTCCCCTGTCCTTCTACCTGGATAGGTAGTCATACTCCTCGTTCTTTCTGGAGCAGAGCAGGGAGTCCATGAGTTTACTGTCACTCTGGCAATATCACAGGCAGAAGTTTCATGATTACTGGTTAGAAATATTGCCCATGGGGAAATTGTTGCTTCCTAGGTTAGAAAGCTAGCCATTATTCCTGGTGTAAAAATTGCAGATGCCTGGCAAAAATGGTTGATTCTCTCTCTCTCTCTCTCTCTCTCTCTCTCTGTCTTTGGGAGGAAGGCTACTGGTACTGGTTTGAACTCAGGACCTGGGAACTGTTCTTTGCTTTGGGTCTAGCACTCTACCACCTGAGCCACAACTCACACTTCTGGCTTTTTGATGGTTAATGAGAGATAAGATTCTCATGGACTTTCCTCCCAGGCTGGCTTTGAACCTTTTTTTTTTTATTGTGAAAATACTGCACAGAGGGGTTACAATTACATGGGCAAGATAATGAGTACTTTTCTTATGAAGCATTGTAGCCTCCTCCTTTGTTTCCCCTTCCCATCCCTTCCCATCCTCCCCCGCCCCCCAACCAATCTGGGGTCTTTTATTGTTCCATATGAATTTTTGGATTGCCTCTTCTATTTCCTTGAAGAATGAGGTTGGAATTTTGATAGGTATTGCATTGAATTTGTAGATAGCCTTGGGAACTATTGCCATTTTCACGATGTTGATCTTTCCAATCCAGGAGCATGGGAGTTTTTGCCACTTTCTAAGTTCTGTTTTGATTTCCTTTTTCAAGTTTTTAAAGTTTTCATCATAGAGGTCCTTCACTTCTTTGATTAAGTTAATTCCTAGGTATTTTATTTTTTGTGGGGCTATTACGAATGGAGTTGCTTTCCCAATTTCAGCCACACTTTTCTCATTGTTGACATACAGAAATGGCTTTGAACCTTTATCCTCAAATCTCAGCCTCCTGAGTGGCTGGGATTACAGGTGTGAACCATGAGTTTGGTTGATGCCTTCCATCCAATCAGAATCCTCAGTATTTTAGAATTTGGCTTTAGTAATGTGGCTCGGTTTAAGCCACATTCTTTATTGCTGTGTGTATTTCCTTATGTCCTTTACCCAGTTGAGGGTTTAGTACATTCTTAGTGCTCTACTAGTTCATTAACTCTGCTAAATCTCAGTGTGTGTGTGTGTATGTGTGTGTGTGTGCGTGCGAGAGAAAGAGAGAGAGAGTGTTACAGCCTCATGATACATCATCCTTCAAGCAGAATCTATGTACTGTAACAATGGAAACTCTAGTATTGACATTCCCTCTCCCTTTCCCCACTCCTCCTCTCTTTTCCTCTCCCTCTCTCTTTCTCCCCTCCCCCTGTACTTCCTCAGTCAGTTGGGATAATTAAACCCAGCACTCTGGGTGTGGCTAAGGACAGATGAGAATGCAAAGATGGCTCGAGCCCACTGGAGAACTCATGTGACATATGAGGACAAGTGGCAGAAACATAAACTCCAAGGCAGTTAACCTAAATGCTACCCTTTCCTTTGTGCTCAGAGTATAATCTGCCACATCTTCTCCCCAGCTTGAATGTGTCTTGGGACAGAGGGGTATACAGTAGAGAACTCACGTGAAGCCTGGAGAGTTGGAGAGGGAAAAGATGGAGGCAGGAATTAATCATTATTTTTGTGCCAGTACAGGAGCTTGAACTCAGGGCTGCATACACTCCCTTGGCTTTTACACTCAAAGCTGGTGCCTTGAGCCACAGCTCCATTTCTGGTATTTTGGAGGTTAATTGGAGATAAGAGTCTCATGGACTTTGCTGTCTGGGCTGTCTTTGAATGGAGATCCTCAGATCTCAGCCTCTGAGGAGCTAGGATTACAGGCCTGAGCTACCAGCACCTGGCTAGGAATTAGTATTTTGGTATTTATTTGACCCTGGATTTTTCTTGTCTTTTTACTTGGTCTTTGGGTAGTGAGTAGGAAATTCTGGGTAGATTTTAGTGGATATCATTACAGGGGTATGGTGGCGAAAAAAACTGCATGTGCATCATAGAAGTGACCGCAGGAGCCAGGCACTGGTAGCACAAGCCTGTAATCCTTGCTACTCATGAGGCTAAGATCTGAGGACTGCAGTTTGAAGCCTGCAGGACAAGAAAGACTGAGATTCTTATTTCCACTTAACCAGCGAACAGCCAGAAGTAGAGCTGCAGCTCAAGTGGTAGAATGTTAACCTCGGGCAAAAAAAGCTAAGTGAGAGCACCCAGGTCCTGAATTCAAGCCAGAGAACTGGTACATGTGCTCATGCATGCGCATGTGTGTGCGTGCACACACACATATACACACACAAAATAAAAGAAGTGATAGCATGTTATATTGGCATATAAGCAGCATATGCAATTCAATGTGCATACATTACTTATGTAAAAATTAACTTAAAAGAAAAAACTAACTTTAAATCAGTTCTTAGGTTTTAAAACCAGATATCCTAGTAATCAACCTAAGTTCTTACAATGAATCCTTTATCTTTTTTGTAATTCAGGATGACAGTGACGTAGAATGGAAGTTTGCTCGTTCAAAGCTCTGGTTATCCTATTTTGACGATGGAAAAACCTTACCTCCACCCTTCAGTCTGGTCCCTAGTCCCAAATCTTTTGTGTATTTCATCATGAGGATCATGAACTTTTCCAAATGCAGAAGGAGAAGGCTACAGAAGGATCTGGAAATGGGAATGGGTAACTCAAAGTCAAGGGTAGGCATTGAAAACTCACCAAGACTTTAACATATGACTTGCTTTGTTTCTTCCTCCTTGTCTTTTAATGTTTGTTTGATAATTTTTAAGGGTGAACTTAGAAGAAGTTAACAATTAACTGTCCAATCCATGAGCGCATAGACTAATACTTAATACTTCTATCAAAAAGTCACTTAGTCTATGCCCTGCTTTTGGTCAGAAATTCCTGTAAACTGCTAGATCAAAAGCAAACAGAAAGTGTCCATAACTTGTTTAACAGAAAAGTTATTCTGGGAAACACTGTGTTTTTGTGTGTTCTGTGCTTCTCAGCTGTTATTCTGAAGTGGAATATTTTGAACTCTTTCCCTTGGTATATGTATGGTTTTGCCACACCAAAGTCTTTTCTTTTCTTTTTTGTAGGGACCTTTTCCTAGGCTAATCTTTCTTCCTTTACTATCATAAAATAGATACAGGCCTCACATCCTCACAGGGCTGTAAATACCCATTTTATAAATATTCCTGTATGGTTTATCCTAGGGCTATACCGATTGAGTCAGGTATTAATTTTAACAAAGAAGGTAAGTTTCCTGTTGCACTTTACTAGCATGAGCTTAGTTTACATAAATAGAATTGGTTAACAGAAGCCAGGCTCCAGTGGCTCCCACCCCTAATCTCAGAAGGCTGAGATCTAAGGTTGGAGGTTTGATGCTAGCCCTGGTAGAAAAGTCAATGAGACTCTTATCTCCAATGAACTAGCAAAACGCAAGAAATGGAGATGTGGCTCAAGTGGTAGAGCACCAGACTTAGAGCAGAAAATCTAAGGGAGAGTGCAATGTGCTGAGTTCAAGCTCCAGTAAGGCGTGCGCGCGCGCGCGCGCACACACACACACACACACACACACACACACAATGCCATTTTACATAGAACTGTTTAAATCTCTTTGGGCCTCTTTTTTTCCCTTTATTTCTCCCTCCCTTCTTTTTTTCTCACTTTCTTAATAGATGATATATAGGCAGATAGATAGACAGACAGATAGATAGATAGATAGATAGATAGATAGATAGATAGATAGATAGATAGATATTGTCTATCCATATCTTTTTTCTCTTTTTTCTTTCCCCTTCTCTTCTTTCCCTTGCCTCTCTTTCTCTCTGCCTATCTGTCGGTCTATCCTGATCTCTCCTGTCTTTCCTTTCATTCCTTCTTTTTTTTGTCATGATCTTCCTAAGTTGCTAAGGCTGGTTTCCAACTTATGGTTTTCCAACCTTAGCCTCTCCAGTCTCTGGGCTTCTAGGCCTGTGCCTCTACACCTGGTTAAACTTCTTTAATCTTATTCATAGTCATATAGACAATCTCCAATGTCAAATTTAGTTTTAAAAAAAATGTTGAAGCTGGGCGCTGGTGGCTCACACCTAGCTACTCAGGAGGCTGAGAGACCTGAGGATGGAGGTTCAAAGCCAGCCTGGGCAGGAAAGTCCTTGAGACTCTTATCTCCAATAAACCACTAGAAAAATGGAAGTGGCACCAACGCTCAAGTAGTACAGCGCTAGTCTTGAGCTGAAGAGCTGAGGGACAGCACCCAGGCCCAGAGTTCAAGCCCCACAACCGACACACACACAAAAAAAAATGTTGGAGGATTTCTGGTTTCCTGGCTTCTTGTTGTTTGGAGGGAGAATGGGCCTCAGACATTTCCCACTAACCTGTACATGTATTTCAATCAGCCATCAGGTCCTGACCTCTAGTGGCCAATAGGAAAATTTCACTCTCAGCTAAGGTTTTTCTCCAATCATACTAAACGAAGTCTTTCCTATCAGACCCTCTTGATTCCTTTCCAATATCCCACACCTTCCTGCATCGACTTGGCCGGGATTGGGGGATGGGGGGAGTGAACATATCTTTTTGAACAAGAAGTCCTGCTTTTAGGGCTGGGAAGGTGGCTCAGTGGTAGAGCGCTTGCCTTGCATGCATGAGGCCCTGGGTTCTATTCCTCAGCACCACATAAGCAAAAAGAAAAAAGCCGGAAGTGGCGCTGTGGCTCAAGTGGTAGAGCGCTAGCCTTGAGCTGAAGAGCTGAGGGACAGAGCCCAGGCCCAGAGTTCAGGTCCCACAACCGGACCCCCCCCCCCCCCCAAAAAAAAGTCCTGCTTTTGAACAACACCTTGTAGATGGCTTCTTGTCCATGAAGAAGAGGTCCTGTGCATGAATAACAGCCAGCGCCTTTGTATTCCTCATGCTCGGTACTCACACTCTAAGTCTTAAGAAGAGAAAAAGAGAAAAGAAAACCTAACATTCTCTAGCCTAATTCTCTCCAAAGTTGTGGTCCTGGCTCCATATAAGGTCAGATGTGCCGAGTGGTAATGGCTCACACTTGTAATCCTTACTACTCAAGAGGCCAAAATCCGAGGATAGTGGTTCAAAGCCATCCCTAGCAGGAAAGTCTGTGAAACTATGCATCTCTAATTAAACACCAAAAAGCTGGAAATGGAGGTGTGGCTCAAGTAGTAGAGTACCAGCCTTGAGCAGATAAAACTAAGTAGGAGCATGAAACCCTGAGTTCAAGTTCCAGTGCCAGCCAGCATGCACACGCGCACGTGCACGAGCGTGCGCACACACACACACACACACACACACACACACACACACACACACACTCCCTGTATACTGTAGGCTTTGCGAAGATGTGCTATTTGTATAGTGTTTTTTTTTTGCCAGTCTTGGGTCTTGAACTCAGGGACTGGGTGCTGTCCCTGAGCTTCTTTTTGCTCAAGGCTAGCGCTCTACCACTTGAGTCACAGCACCACTTCCAGCCTTTTCTGTTTATGTGGTACTGAGGAATCAAACCCAGGGCTTCATGTGTGCTACACAAGTACTCTATCACTTAAGTCAAATTCCTAGCCCTGGGTTGATATTTTAGGACTGTAAAATACCAGCTAGCACCATCCTGAGAGTGAACTTTTGCTAAGTCTAAGACAAAAACTCAGCTCAAGAACAGATTAAACCACTTCAGGGAAACTTGTACTTTTAGATGCCATGAGGATATTTTGATGAATTTATCAGATTCACAGGAAAATTTGTCTTTAGTATTATTCCACTTTTAAATATACATTATTAATGGACAGTTCTATGACAGTCCATCTTGCTAGCATTTTGACAAGTGTGACCATATTTTTCCCATTCAATTTCCCTTTGGAAAAACATTAAATCATTTGTAAAACTTAGCTACCACACATGTTCCTCAGATATGTTAACTTTAAAAAGGTTATCAAGGAAAATAGACTGTATTTCTAATTCCAAATAAATGTATTCTAATTTACTAGGTTAATTGTATTTTTTCCTAGTTAAACCTCTTCACTCAGTCTAACTCAAGAGTTTTTGAATCACACAGTTTCAACAGCATTCTCAACCAGCCAACACGCTATCAGGTAAGCATTCATTAGACAAATCTCTCTGAGAATCCGTGTGTGTGTGTGTGTGTGTGTGTGTGTGTGTGTGTGTGTGTGTGTGTGTGTGTGCGTGTGTGTGTCTAATGGGGTAGTCTTAAAATATACTAAAGGGATAGTACAGAACACAGAAAATAAGAAAATAGTATTCTTGTTCAGTCCTTTTTTAAAACGTTTTTTCATTGTAAAGATGATGTACAGAGGGATGAAGTACATTTCTTTTTGAACAGTCATCCCCCACCTCCCTCATTTTCTCCCAATTTTTCCCTCCTGAACACCCCCCCCTCCTCAAGTTGTATAGTTTATTGTCACCATAGTGTCTAGTATCACTGCTGAATTAGTTCAGCCTTTGTCCCACCATTTCGGTGCTTTTCCTTCCAGTCCCCAAATCAGATAAACTTACATACAAGACAAAAGATACAGAAATCAAAAAAAGAGACAAAGGGGAAAACGACAAAAGAAAAATAAGCACAAAAAGTAAAATGAACAAAATAAAACCTCTCATTTCACTTGGTGGAGTTCATTTTGATAAGCATCATGTCATATGATCATATGCACATAGCTACTGAGCCCTTGTGCTCCTCTCCTAAGAATATCCTCCTTTGGTCTCACTGTGTGAATGTTTAGAGTCTGTTAAGTTTATCATGTCCAAGTGTAATTTTTTTTGCCGTTTACTATTAATTGGGTTTACTTGTAGATTTATAGGCACATCCTAATGATAACAAATGAGGGAAATCTGTCCTTTATTGGGGTTTAGTTTGGTTTGGTTTTGATGAGGAAATTACCTTGGCAACATTGAAAGCAAAGTGTTCCTATAATTTTTCAAAGAACATTTGCATAAACCTTAAGCTGGAGAAAGAAGTGGGAGATACAATATGTTAAAAGAATGCTCTCACAGTGTGGAGATCTGACACACCTCACAGGCTTTTTTTAGGTGATTCATTTTCCAAATGGTTGTTAGGCTGGTGTAGACTGCAGTCAGTACTGCTTCAAGATAGCTTTTGCTGTTGAATGGGACATTTGAAGACTCTTCTACATCTCAAAAGGGGTTATAAAGCCGGTAGCTCACACCTGTAATCCTAGCTACTCAGAAAGGCTGAGATCTGAGGGTCGTAGTTCGAAGCCAGCCCAGGCAGAAAAGTCCCCGTGAAACTCTTTATGTCCAACTAGCCACTAAAAAACCGGAAGTGGCGTTATGGCTTTAAGTGGTAGAGTGCTAGTTTTGAGCAAAAGAGCTCAGGAACAGCGCCCAGGCCCTGAGGTCAAGCCCCATGACCAACAACAACAAAAAAGCGGTCAAAAAGAGTTCATATGGGGCTGAGAATGTGGCTTACTGGTACAGTGCTTGCCTAACATGCATGAAGCCCTGGGTTCGATTTCATAGTACCATATACACAGGAAAAGCCAGAGTAGTGCTGTGGCTCAAGTGGTAGAGCACTAGCCTTGAGCTGAAGAGCTTAGGAACAGCACCCAGGCCCTGAGTTCAAGCCCCAAGACTGGCAAAAAAAAAAAAAGAGGTCATACTTCTTTGTGATCAGAGCTTTAGATTCTGATGTATATAAGGTGAAATGAGGCCCTGATCATGTTAACTAATGATGACACTCATCTTTATATCATTTACCAGGAAATGGTGCAAAATTGATTGGCACACCGATTGTCACATCCTTATATTTGATGGATATATCAAGTAGAGAATAGAAATAAAGAATAGAAATGGAATATAGTCAGTATTTAATCATGTATGTGAAATACTACTACCAATAATTGCATTTCAAACAAGTGCAAATGTACAGAATTGTCTGGTTAACATATTTGTGTTTTAATTTTTAGCGATTATCAATCCAATTTTGATGGAGCTTACACCAGTCTATACTCTTACAGTAAATGCATGGAAATACCCATTTCCTGCTTAATTTACCAAAAATATGTTACCAAGATGAGTATACAAATAGATAAATGAAAATGTTTTTATCTCCACATTTTTGTGTTGTGAACGAGTTTGACCTTTTTGTTTTTTTGTCGCTTTGGGACTTGAACTCTGGGCCTGGATACTGTCCCTATGCTCTTCAACTCAAGATAAGAGCTCTATCGCTTGAGCCACAGCACCACTTCTGGTTTTCTAGTGACTTATTGGAGATAGGAGCCTCACAGACTTTCCTGCCTGGGCTGGCTTTGAACCTCGATCCTCAGATCTCAGCTTCCTGAGTAGCTAGGATTACAGGCATGAGCCTCTGGTGCCCAGCCAAGTTTGATCTTCTTATGTGCAATATTGTATATTCTTATGATTTAGCATATATTTGTTTTTCTTGATGGCTTTTATTAGCAATTAAGAGTTGTGTGTGTGTGTGTGTGTGTGTGTGTGTGTGTGTGTGTGTGTGCACTCATGCACATGCACGTGCTCTGATACTGGGGCTTGAACTTGGGGCTATCTCTTAGATTTTTTTGCTCAATTCTGGTCTTCTACCACTTGAACCACACCTCCACTTTTGTTTTTTATGGTTAATTGGAGATAAGAATCTCATGGACTTTCTTTCTGGGTTGGCTTGGAACTACAGTCCTCAGATCTCAGCCTCCTGAGTATCTGGGATTATAGGAGTGAGCCACTAGCTTCCAGCAAGAATAAGTTTCTTTGAGTGTAATTAGGACTTACATTGTAACGAGTGAAAACACTTCAAAATAAATGATTTTTGCAGGGTATGAAATGTAAGCAACATACCATCTAGCATTTTCAGGAAGTATTTTAATGCATTAAGGACACTGGTTCAAATGAACAAATGATCGCTATTTGTAATTGAAGAAGTAACCTAGCGTCTATTTTTATGTGTTATGTTTTTTATATGGTATGGGTGCCCATTGACTGGGCAGTCTAAACAAGCATTTATTCCTCATGCTTCTGGAAGCTAAATGTCCAAGATCAAGGCCCCTGCAGATTCAGTGTCCAGTGGGAGCCTGATTTTGGTTCATAGTCTCTCTTCTTGCTACCTCAACTCATGTTAGAAAAGGGTCAAGAATATTTCGTGTGTGTGTGTGTGTGTGTGTGTGTGTGTGTGTGCTGAATTCAGGGCCTGGGCACTGTTCCTTAGTATTTTGCTCAAGGCGGGCACTCTACCACTTGAGAGCTACAGCTCTAACTTCTGGCTTTTTGGTGGTTAATTGGAGATTAGGGTTTCATGGACTTTCCTTCTGGGTCTGGCTTTAAACCACAATCTTCAGATCTCAGCCTCTTCAGTAGCTAGGATTTCAGGTGTGAGCCCCTGACACCTGGCTACTGGGGTCTTTTATAAGAGCACTCACCTGATTTGTCAGGACTCTAACTGATGACCTCATCACCATGAATAGCCTCACAGGGAGCGGGGCAGGGGTGTCAGGATCTTTGCATGAATTTGGCATTGACAAAACATTCAGTTTGTGACAATGGATATGAACTATAATTGTTGGATTGATACTGACTTTCACAAGTATGATCACAACAGGTAAGAATTAGCTTTCAAGCCAGGTACAGTGGTTCACATCTGTAATCCTAACTACCTAGGAGGCTGAGATCTGAGGATCATGGTTCAAAGCCAACCCAGTCAGGACAGTTCCTGAGACTCTTATCTCCAATTCATCACCACGAAAGCCAGAAACAGACCTGTGGCTCAAATGGTAGAGCACTACTTCTAAGCAAAAATTGCTCAGAGACAGCACCCAGGCCCTGAGTTCAAGGCCCAGGAAAGGCACTCATAATGATAATAATAATAATAATAATAATAATAAAAATAATATTGATAACAATAATAAGCTTTCAATCAATTCTAGACTTTAGTTGACTAAATAGATTTCATTTTCCTTTAAAGGTTACATTTTCTTTTGCTTGATTTTGGGGTGTACAGGATGTAACTTACTGCTTTGTGGTTGCTAGATAAGGGCTGTACCACTGAGCTATAGCCCTGGCCAAAGCCTTCATACCCAGCTCTATTCATAGTACTTGTCCTGGCCTTTCAGGACATGATGCATAATCTTAGATTATAAGAATTCAAAGATATAGCTGGGCATTGGTGGCTCAGGGCTGGAATCCTAGCCACTCAGGAAGCTGAGAGCTGAGGGTCACAGTTTGAAACCAGCCCAGACTTCAGATATCCAAAGGAATTATCTGTGTCTCCAAGGATTGATCCATTCAAGTTGAGTCAGTGTTTGGGAGAGAAAGAAGGCTAAACACTGGTGGCTCATGCCTGGAGTCCTAGCAACTCAGGAGTGTGCAAGCTGAAGATTACAGCTTGAAACCAGACCAGGCAGAAAGTCCATAATTGTGTCCAATTAACCAGCCAAAACCAGGAAGTGGAGCTGTGGCTCAAGTGGTAGAGCACCAGCCTTGAGGGAAAAAGCCAAGTAAAAGAGAGAATGATCAGTCTGATACCAAAAAGAAAAGAAAGTGAAGAAAAAGGAAGCAAACACACAAGATGGCAATCTAGCTATGTGGTATAGATATGTTCACACACGAGGTAGAAATACAAACAGATACAGTGACATACAAGTAAATGGTATGGAAACCCAGAGCCCAGAAAAGCCCAGTAATCTTTGATAGTCAATCAGGTAGAAGAAGTAAACTTATTCTCTGTTGTTCCAAAGAATAAAACTTGGCGTTTGCTGGAAAATGGATAGAACTGAGGAGAAAAGATTGTGTTAAGTGAAATAAGCCATGCCCAGAGAGATAAGGGACACGTTTTATTTCATAGGTAGAAGTTAGATTTGATTTATAAATAGATATGTAGACATACACAGGATCATGCATACGTATACCCAACCATATTACTAAAATATAGTATACACAGGGGAGGATTCCAATCATGTAACTCCTTTAAACAACTGACCTATAGTCTAACAAAATGAATACCAGGAAGCTAGAACTTGAGTGTCAGTGGGGTGCGGCCAACAGGAGGGGGCAGATGAATAAAAAGAGAAAGATAAGTAGATACATTCATAATAGACGATGTGCATGTGTGAAAATGGAACAAGGAAAATTGAGGGGATGGGTGAGGTTGGAGAGATGGGGGAGATGATGGAAGGAATGACATTGACCAAGACACATTGTACTCAAACTGGCGAGTTGACTTGAAACCCCTTTGTACAATTACTTAAAGATTTATAAAAAGAAAGAAAGAAATGACAGTGAAGCAGATTACTTAGCACAAAGGGGTTGTTTTCGAACAGCTACAGTTATCCACAATGGATGAAGCCAGCTGTATGGGGGACAGTAACAGCACATTGATCCACAGGTGTTTCTATGGGAATGGTGTCGCAATACCTGTCACGTGTCTCATGAGGGGAGGCATGAAAGGATGAAAAAAGGTTGCCTCCTCAGATCCCTTCCCTCCAGGAAAATGTACTCTGTATTTTTTTAGTTCCGGATGTTTGTCCCAACCCATCTCATTAGTTTCATTTACACTTTTTCAATGGCTGAAATTCATAGCAGCAAACCTACTCAGGACAAAGTTGTTTCTCTGTGAATTTAGTAAGACAATTAATGTAAAATAGCAGATAGAGTAGTTAACAACAATTCATTGGATTTGAATCAGGGAAACAAACAAATGAAAGTTTTGACACTTGGGAAAGGAAGGCTTTCAACTCCCTTCCTTCCTTCCTTCCTTCCTTCCTTCCTTCCTTCCTTCCTTCCTTCCTTCCTTCCTTCCTTCCTTCCTTTTTGATGCTAGCCTGAAGCTATTGCTTAACTTCTTCTGCCCAAGGCTGGTGGCCCTCTACTTTGTACTTTTTGTGATAAATTGGAAATAAGAGTCTCAAGGACTTTCCTGACTTGGCTGACTTCAAGAGGTGGAGATCCTCAGATCTCACCCCCCTGAGTAACTAGAATTACCGGTGTGAACCACTGACTCCAAGTAGAACCACCCACATCCTACTTTTTCTCCCAGTCTTGATATGGAGTTGAACATAAATTTAGGTTTATTTGCAAAACAACTAACTAGGGTCTTTGCCTAGTTACCACTCAAGTTATGGGGGGGGGGGGTTCTAGATCCTGGACGGGGACCATCTATAGTCTATGCTATAAAGTCACAATTCCTTTCTTAAAGGATGATTCACAGGCCCATACAAAAAAATCTAGAGAATTCCTGAAGGTTTGTAGAATACAGAAAGTTATCAATAGACTATTGATGTCTTAGTTAGAAATTTGACCAAGAACAACAAAAGATGAATCTGTTATTGGTCAATTTAAGTTTTCGGTACTGATTAATGAGAAAATCAGCTGGAGTTGAAGGTAAAATGTTAAATGGGGGCTGAGGCTGTGTACTAGTAACTCATGCCTGTAATCCTAGCTACTCAGGAGACTGTGCCCTGAGAATCCTAGGTTAAAGCCAGCCCACACAGGAAAGTCAGTGAGGCTCTTATTGTTAGTTTACCACTGCAAAAGCTGCAAGTGGATCTGTGACTCAAATGGTAGATTGCAAGCCTTCAGTGTAAAAACTCAGGGACAGCTCCAGGCCCTGAGTTTAAGCCTCAAGACTGGCATGAATAGATGAATGAAATGAAAAAGACAGGACTTGACACTTGATTCTGCTTTTCCAGCAGAGTTCCAAAAGATAATATAACAGAGCTCTGTAAAGAATGTATTTTCTGGGCTGGGAAGGTGACTCAGTGGTAGAGCGCTTGCCTTGCATGCTTGAGGCCCTGGGTTCGATTCCTCAGCACCACATAAGCAAAAAGAAAAAAGCCAGAAGTGGTGCTGTGGCTCAAGTGGTAGAGCGCTACTAGCCTTGAGCTGAAGAGCTGAGGGACAGCGCCCAGGCCCAGAGTTCAGGCCCCACGACCTGACCCCCCCACAAAAAAAAGAATGCATTTTCTTAGAGTCTCCTTTAGCATAAAACTTTCATGGGGTATATATTAAGTTCAAAGCACTAAATATTGAAAGGGAAACATTTAAGCCTAAAATCATAATCTTCCCTGAGTATTTAAAGATGAATATTCATTTCTATTTTCCCTTCAGTGAAAGAATTTACTATGAATGGATTTTTCTAGGAAACTTGAGCCCTCTATGATGTTTTAATAGATTTCATTTTCCTACTGGTACTAAATGTAAAATTACAGGCCATTTTAAAACATGCTTTTAGATAACAATATATTAATACTTTAAATTGTATTGCACTTGATTGTGGGTAATAATATCTTCAACTTCAAATAGCACTATCAACAGCTAGCCTGTAATCCTAGCTACTCAGGAGGCTGAGATTTGAGGATCATGGTCAAAGCCAGCCTGGGCAGGAAAGTCCTTAAGACTCTTTATCTGCAAGTAATCAGCAAAAAAGTCAGAAATGGAGCTGTGGTTCAGGTGGTAGAGTACTTGTGTTAAGTAAAAAAAGCTAAGCAAGAGGATGAGGCCCTGAATTCAAGTCCCCAGTACTGGCACCAAAAATAAACAAACAGGTAAGTTTCTCATCAACATGTAGTATTACCAGTTTAAATATATTGCCAGCTACAAAACAAGTTCCAAGGTTCTAATCTTTATGTTTTTGTTTTCAAATAAAGGTTATTTTTATAGATTCACCTGTTCTTGAGATTTATAAGAAAAGTTTCACATTTTATGAGATCTTCCACATGTGGAACTTTTCATTCAACTTTTCACTGTGCTTCTAAGATTCCTCCACACTGTCCCCTGTGACTCTGGTTCATTAATACGATTAATGATGCACACGAATACACCCTCTGACTGTCCTGTGGTGTGTTTGTCTGTTCTGTGTATATTTGTTTAGACTGTTGCCAGGTTTTGCCATTTGGTTCAGGGTGGCTTGTGACTTGTTACATTTCTTGGGTCACTTGTACATTTTCTCCAGGATCCCCACAATGAGTGGACTTGCCATATGAAAGGCTGTGCCCATGCTCAACGTGAGAAGATAACGCCAGGTTGTTTGTGAAGTAGTGTATTTCTTTATACTTGTGTCAAAACCATGAAGAAAGTCCCTGGATGGGGCTTCCATATTATGATTGAAGTATCTTTCCTAAACATGGCATTGTCAAATTGATTTATTGTTACCTTTATTAAATATAAATTTTTCTACCAGGCACTGGTGGCTTAAGCTTGTAATCCTAGCTACTCAAGCGACTGAGATCTGAAATTCAAAGCCAGCCTGGGCTGGCTCCAATTAACCACTTAAAAACTGGAAGTGGAGCTGTTGTGAGTGCTAGCCTTGCACAAGAAAACTCAGGGACAGGACCCAGGCCCAGAGGTCAAGCCCCATAACCAACAAAAAAAGTCCCTTGCTTTGGTCATAATCTGTGTTTTCCCAACAGAAAAGTATGAGATTACATTATTTCATAAATTTGTAGATTATTCACGTTTTATTTCTGTGAAATCCTTGTGTATCATTTGCCCATCTTAAAAAACTTGGTTGAGTTTTTTCCTTATTCAGTGAAAGTTCTATATTTGCATCCATTCTTTTTTTTTTTTTTGCTAGTCCTTGAACTTGAACTATGGGCCTGAGTGCTATCCCTACGCTCCTTTTTGCTCAAGGCTAGCACTGTACCACTTGAGCCACAGCACCACTTCCAGCTTTTTTTCTGTGATTATTTGGAGATAAGAGTCTCACAGACTTTCCTACACAGGCTGGCTTTGAACTATAGTCCTCAGATCTCAGCTTCCTGAGTAGCTAGGATTACTGGCATGAGCCACCAGTGCCCAACACATCCATCCTTTATTAGCTGTAAGTATCGCCAGTATTATTTCCTGTAATGTGGCTTGCTTTTTTTTACTTTCATTATGGAATCCTTATAAATGCAACTTCTAAGTTGATGAAATTGGTCAGTCTTTTCTATTGTAATTCGAATTTTTGCCTTTTAAAAACATCCATCTCTTCTATGAAGTAAATATGTTCGCCTTTACTTTCTCTTAAAAGATGTAAAAGCTATTTTTCATATTTAAAGTCTTCACATTTTGTATTTTTGGCATGAGGACTCAAATGTAGGCTTTTCCATATAAAGAAACAATTATTCTGTAAGAATGTTTATTTAAGCTGGGTGCTGGTGGCTCATGCCTGTAATCCTAGCTACTCAGGAGGCTGAGATCTGAGGATCACGGTTCAAAGCCAGCCCAGGCAGGAAAGTCCGTGAGACTCTTATCTCCAACAAACCACCAGACAACTGGAAGTGGCGCTGTGGCTTAAGTGGTAGAGCGCTAGCCTTGAGCTGAAGAGCTGAGGGACAGCGCCCAGGCTCAGAGTTCAAGCCCAACAGCCAACAAAAAAAAAAGAAAAGAAAAGAAAAGAAATGCGTATTTAGACTGGAAAAATAGTCACTATATATTGTGAAGACTAGTCACTGTATATTGTAAAGAAAGGAAAACCTAAAGTATGTCAAGCTGTTTGATATGTAGAAAGCCTAAAGGGTAACATATATCATAATCACGTGTATATAAAACTCAAAGATACTTGAAGGAAATAGACCAAAATAATAAGTGATAAGCTGGGTGCTGGTGGCTCACACCTGTAATCCCAGTTACTGAGGAGGCTGAGATCTAAGGATCCTAGTTCAAAGCCAGCCCAGGCAGGAAAGTCCATGAGACTCTTATCTCAAATAAACCAGTCAGAAAAAGCCAGAAGTGGTGCTGTGGCTCAAGTGGTAGAATGCTAGCCTTGAACACAAGGGCCTGGGGACAGCTCCTAGGCCCAGAGTTCAAGCCCTGGGACTGGACAAAAATTAATAAAATAAAAATAAATAAATAAAGGCTTGTCTTCCCTGCACTAGCTACTATACAGAACTGCAGGGCTCTTTGGATACAAGAACCAGGTTCTCATTGGCTTATTGGTAACATAATCATTTGCTTTCATCCAATAGCAGATAATGAAAAGACTTATCAAGCGCTATGTTCTGAAAGCACAAGTTGACAAAGAAAATGATGAAGTTAATGAAGGTAAGAATCTCCAGTTGAGAAACATTTTTTTTCATAATTAATCTAAGGAGCATGGAAAACATCACATTGAAGCACACTTTTAAAAAATCCATGCCTAGGGCTGGGAAGGTGGCTCAGTGGTAGAGCGCTTGCCTTGCATGCCTGAGACCCTGGGTTCCCTTCCTCAGCACCACATAAGCAAAAAGAAAAAAGCCGGAAGTGGCGCTGTGGCTCAAGTGGTAGAGCACTAGCCTTGAGCTGAAGAGCTGAGGGACAGCGCCCAGGCCCAGAGTTCAGGCCCTACAACTGCCCCCCCCCCCAAAAAAAAAAAAATCCATGCCTAGTGCCAGTACTCATGTCTGTAATCCTAGCTACTCGGGAGGCTGAGATCTGAGCATTGTGGTTCGAAGCTAGCCCAGGCAGGAAAGTCTGTGAGACAATTTTTTTGGGGGGGTCCGGTCGTGGGCCTGAACTCTGGGCCTGGGCGCTGTCCCTCACCTCTTCAGGTCAAGGCTAGCACTCTACCACTTGAGCCACAGCACCACTTCCGGCTTTTTTTTTTTCTGCTTATGTGGTGCTGAGGAATCAAACCCAGGGCTTTGTGTATGCAAGGCAAGTGCTCTACCACTGAGCTACCTTCCCAGCTCCTGTGAGACTCTTATATCCAATAAATGATGCAAAAGAGCCAGAAGTGGAGCTGTGACTCATGTTGTAGAGTACTGGCTTTGAACAAAGAAAGCTCAGGAACAGCGCCCAGGCCCTGAGTTCAAGTCCCAGCACTAGCACCAAAAAAAGTAAATTAAAAAAAATCCATGCCAGGTTCCAGTGCTTACTGTAATCCTAGCTAGTCAGGAGGCTGAGATCTGAAGCTCTCTGTTCAAAGCCAGCCCTGGCAGCACAGTCATGAGACTCCTATATCTCCAATTAACCACCAAAAAGCATGAAGTGGATTTGTGGCTCAATTGGTAGACTACCAGTCTTGAGCAAAAATCTTAGGCACAGTTCCCAGGCCCTAAGTGCAAGCCCCAGGAACCAGCATGCATCCATGCATCCATGCATTGCATCTACACACACACCTTTCTTACAAAAAGAGATTGGTAGTCACAATCCATTTTTAGTAAGGTCAGTAATGCTAACATTTTTCCAGCAATGGGGGCAAAAGTACTGTTTATTAAACTATATAGAATCATGCATGTCTTAAGAAAAAAACTCCACTTTGTTGTACAAATATTGAATACATTTTTTCCTTGGCTCTCTGTGTGTGCATGCAGTGCTAACAGGACTTGAACTCAGGGTCTCAGCACCATCCCTGAATTTTTTTCCTTAAGGCTGGCACTTAACTATTTAAACCACAGCTCCATTTCTAGCACCCTGTTGCTGAACTGGAGATGAGTCTCACAGACTTTCCTGCCCAAGCTGGTTTTTGAACTGTAATCTTTAGATCACAGCTTCCTGTGTAGCTACAACTATAGGTATAAGCTGCCAGCATTTGGCACAGATAGTTTATTTTTAATCATTTCAAAGGCAAACAGTTGAAGAAATTGTCTTGGAAGAGTTTATGAAGCAAAGGTACTAAAATTGTAGGAATTTCACTTTGTTCTTTTCTAAATCTGAAGAGCAGACCACCAATTGTATGTTATATATGTTTGATCCAAATACTCCAGGTGAATTAAAAGAAATCAAGCAAGATATCTCCAGCCTTCGATATGAACTTTTGGAGGACAAGAGCCAGGCCACAGAGGAATTAGCCATTCTAATTCATAAACTCAGCGAGAAACTGAATCCGGGCATGCTCAGGTGTGAGTGATGTCATAAACTGTGCTACGGCTATGACTACAGCACAAATGTGGGCAATAATATTTCTAAGAATGAGATACTTGAAAAAAAAACACCTATGGTATACATTTTTTAGTACTACCTACCTTCCATCCTGTGAATCTTTCAGAATTAGGTCTTAATGGTTTTACAGTTTTATCACATGAAAACACATTTTCATTGTCTCAACATTTTGAAAGACCCACCATTGTATTTAAAATCCTAATGTTATGACAGGGACCATGTCTTTCTCATCTTTGTATCTCCAGCATTTAGTACAGTGCCTGGTACACAGTAGGTGCTCAATAAATGTTGTTGGAACTGAACTGAACTGCCAATAAAATATAAATAAAAAGATGATTGCTATGTAGCAGACCTTCCCTTATCCAAGCACTGAGGAAGTGTGGGTTTGTTTGTTTGTGGTTTTATGTTCCGTTTTTACTAGAAACTGAAGAAATTTTATCCCAACTCTGACATGGTGAGATTTTCTTAGAATTTTAGGCATGAGCTTTGTTGTTAGTCTCATTAAATGCCAAGTAAGAAATTTAACAATGATTGAATAGAATATATGAGTACATATTGTTTCATAAAATTGCTCAAAAACAACACATTAAAGACTTTTCTACAATATATATTTGTTTACTTATACTTTAGGCTTTTGTCTGTTATTGTTCTGGAATGCAAATTTAATCAGTGGTCCAATTTTTTTCTTTTCATTTTCAAATAGTTGTATATGGGGTGGGGGGGGGTCTGTTTAATATGTCCATTTATGTGTACAATTCATCTTATTTCTTGTTATTCCAATACTGGGGCTTGAGTTTAGAGCCTCATACTCTTGCTTGACTTTTTTTTTCACTCAAGGCTGATGCTTTACCTCTTGAGCCACAGTTCCACTTCTGGCTTTTTGTTGAACTAGAAATAGTTTAAAGGACTTTCCTGCCTGGCATGGCTTGGAATTGTGATCCTCACATCTTAGCCTTGTGGTAGTTGGGATTACAGGTGTGAGCCACTGAGCCCAGCCTTGCAGTGTAGGTTTTCTGTTACATTTTTCTTTCATGGCTTTGGGGTATTAATAGAGAAAGAGGAGGTGATGACAAGTGTACTGCCAATGGCATTCATGGCCCCTGCTTCTCATTCTTTCCCTCTAGGAGTTTCACTCAAGAGATCACTAAATCATTTCTAGAAATTTCACCCTGAGATATAGATATACATGTGATAGTAGAGAGGGAATGTGAGGATTAGTATAAGGGATTGCTGTCAGAAATAATAACCCTTGGAGGTTAAAGAGAGCTATGAGTCATGGTGTAGTACAAGCCTATAATCCTATAATCTGGTAGGCAGAAGCAGAATTGCAAGTTCTAGACTAGTCTTGCTTACCTAGTGATATCCTGTCTCAAAAAGAACTTGTCTGGCATGCCAAAGGCTCTGGATTTGCTCTCCAGCATCACAAATAATTTTTTTTAAAGTATCTCTGGGTAAGTCTTTGGACTTCTCCTGCTGCTGTGCTGCTGCTGCTCCTCCTCCTCTTTTCTTTTGTTTTCTTTTTCTTTTTTGTCAGTCGTGGGGGTTGAACTCTGGGCCTCGGCACTGTCCCTGAGCTCTTCAGTACAAGGCTAGTGCTCTACCACATTGATCCACAGCGCCACTTCAGGTTTTCTGGTGGTTAATTGGAGATAAGAGTCTCATGGATTTTCTTGCCCAGGCTGGCTTTGAACCAGCATCCTCAGATCTCAGCCTCCTGAGTAGCTAGGATTACAGGCGTGAGCCACTGGCATCTGGCTAGTCTTTGGACTTTCAAAGAACAAAAGCATCATCCCTTACTATAACACCTCTTAGGTGGTTTGATTCGATTATTTACCTCTGAGGCCAACACAGGACTGTCAGGCTAAAAAAAGAATTTTCTCCATTATTTGAAGAATTGATCAAAGTTGTGCCAGTTTCTAAGTCAGGCAGTGTTTTTCATGTGTACTTTGCCTTCATTACAACATCACAATGTCAGTCTCTCAGCCTTCAGATCACTACATACTTATGTACATACTTTTATCTGTGTACTTTAGACAACTTAGCAGGGTGCTGGTAGCTCATGCCTATAATTCTGAGTTCTGAGACTCATGGTTTGAAACGAGCTTGGAAAGGAAAGTCTGTGAGACATAAGTGGTAGTGCACCAGGCTTGAGTGAAAAAGCTCAGAGAAAGCATCCAGGCCATCCCTGAGTTCAAGCACAAGACTGGAAAGAAAAAAAAACAGACATTTTAAGTGCTATAGTGCAAACAGTAAATAAAAATAATGAAAAAGATTGAGAGAACATGAAAGAGGGACTGAGCATAAACACAAGCTGTGTGTGGTGGCACACTTATTGTAATTTCAGTACTTAGGAGGCTGAGGCAAGAAAATTGCAAGTTCAAGGCCAGCCCGATCTACACAGTCTCTTTCTTTCTCTTTTTTAAAGCTAGGGATGTACTTTAGTGCTTAGAGCAAAGCCGTTTATGATCTCTAGGAATGGGAAAAAACAGTCCTCATGTAACATAGGGCATAGCATGAAAGGAAGCAGAGCATGAGTGTGTGACCGGTGTGTGCTCCTGCTTTTCCATCACAGAGTGATGCTGCTGTAACAGAATAAATCTAGAAGAGGTCCCTCTCGTAGGATGTGTGTGTGTGTGTGTGTGTGTGTGTGTGTGTGTGTGTGTGTGTGCGTGTGTGTGCCGGGCCTGGGACTTGAACCCAGTGCCTGTGGCCCATCCCTATCGCTTTGCTGTTTCACTAAAGGCTGGCACCGGAGCCACAGCTCCACTTCCGGCTTTTGGGTGGTTCATTGGAGATAAGAGTCTCATGGAATTTCCTGCCTTTGAACGGTGATCCTCAGATCTCAGCCTCCAGAGTAGTTAGGATAACAGGCCTGAGCCACCAATGCCCGGCCCTCAGTATTAAATAACACCAAGGCCAAAAGTTTGCAATCTGCGGCTGTATATCAGCGTCTAAAATGGGAGAATAATTCCTTCGTAGGATCCAGAGTCAGAGGAACAGGTCAGCTCCCCGCCAGGTGCTTGGAGCTCGGGGCTGGAGATGGCTGGATTAACCCCAGGTAGCCCTGGGGTGGAGTCAACACTGCGTCCCTGGTCTCCCTAGCAACGCCCGTCCAGGACTCTGATTGGAGCATACCGCCAGTGGGCGGTCCTGGAAAGGGGCGGGGCGTCATCGAGGTCCGGCGGCCGCAGGAACGCGGTGTTGACGTCACGCCGGCGCCGCTGACGTCACGCCGGCGCCGCTGCCTTGACAGCGGGTCTGTGTACTCGGAGCCGGGGCGGCGGCGGCGTGTGGATCGGCCGGGCCTGGTAAGGCCAGCGGTCTCCTCGGACCTGAGCATACTGTCCGCGCAGCCACCATGCAGCTGGCTTTAAACCGAGCGGATTATTTGCAGGTAACCGCGAAGGCGGGGCCCCGCTGCTCCTGCTCCGTGCGGCATCTGTGTCGGCGGGCTGAGCGCCGTACTCCCCGCGCCCCCTTCGGCGCTGGCCCTGGCAAGGCTGAGACCCCACGAGGGGCTGGAAAGCAGATACCCACCCCGCCCCCGTCTGAGCTGGCTCCTGCTGTGCTCAAAGTGCTCCTGACGCTGGTCGGACGGTCCTGACGCCATCCCACCCGGAGCCCACCAGTGGCCGCCGCGGCCCGTGGGTCCGAGCCCCGAATCACCTCCTGCCCCACCAGATCGCTTCCGTCCCGCACCTCACACTTGGTTTTTGTTGTTGTTGTTGTTGTTTTGCCGGCCGTGGGGCTTGAACTCAGGGCCTGGATGCTGCCCCTGGGCTTTCTCTCTCTCTCCCTCTCTCTTTCTCTTTCTCTCTCTCTCTCTCTCTCACTCTCAGAAGGCTGGTGCTCTCCCACTTGAGCCACTGTTCCACGTCCTACTTTTTAGTGGTTAATTGCAGGTAAGAGTCTTAGGGACCTTACATCCAGGGGACTTTTCTGCCAGGATTGGCGTTGAATGGCGATCATCAGATCTCCGCCTTCTAAGTAACTAGGATTAATAGACTGGAGCCACTGGCACCCAGCTCTCAAAACTATTCATATTGGATAACTATATAGCTTGTTTCAGTAAAAATAAATAAATAACATAATAAAGTTTACTATGGATCTGACTTTAATTCCTGATGTATCCGAAAACATTCACTAGGTAGGTGGTCTGTTTCCTTAGGTGGGTGTGACCTCTCAGAAGACTATGAAGCTACTTCCTGCTTCAAAACATAGAGCTACACAAAAGGTACGGTACACACACTGGTTTCTCCACTTTTCTCTTGTTTTGTCAGATTATTTTGTCGATTATTTGTGAGTTTATCTTTTAAAAATGCTGATGTTTGCATGGAAATAAATTTTACTTGAGCAGAAGTTGAAATACCGACAGACATTTACAAATAGAATTTCTTGGACATTAAAATTTGTACATTATGTACACTTAGTAAACTTACTAAAGCCATACTCTTTGGGGGTGGGTATATATGTCTAGCATACATAAGGCAGGACCTGCATTCAATCTCTAGCACTGAAAAAAGAAAAGAAAAGAAAACAAACCATACTCCATTTTTCTGCATACACAGTCTGATGCAAAAGAAGTATAAAATACCAAGCCAAATTCTGGTGGCTTGTGCCTGTAATTCTAGCTATTCAGGAGGTGAGATTTTTTTTTAACCCAGTCCAGGGGCTTGAACTCAAGGCCTGGGCACTGTGCCTGAGCTTTTGCTCAAGGCTAGCATTCTACCATTTGAACCACTGAGCCATGTCCAGTACTGAGGAATCAAACCCAGGGGTTCATGCATGCTTCACAAGCATTTTACCAGTAAGCCATATTCCCAGCCACTCCATAAGACACTTATCTCCATTTAACCAGCAAAAAGCCAGAAGTGAAGCAGTGGCTTAAGTGGTACAGAACCAGTCCTGATTTTAAAAAAACCTCAAGAACATCCCTGAGTCCCTAAAAGATAATTTAGAGATGGTAGTGATGCTGTATTTTTTATTTTGCAAATTCTTATATCTATTATGTGGTTTTAGTTGGAATATATGAAGAAAATAGGTTACACAACTTCTACAAGATACATAGCTGAAAATAAGGGAAGGTACTTACATTATCTAGGTAATACTGAATCTTTGCTTCCTATTTGTTACAATGCTTAAACCTGATATCCTTTCTTGAACACTAGTACAATGAGAAATTGGAAAACACATTAATGACTTTTTGTAATAATAGAAGTAGTAATTTTAGATTTTTAATCTGTTCCAGGTGGTTGTTGGAGATCAAGATGGAGTAGTCTTGTGCTTTGGCATGAAAAAAGGAGAAGCAGGGGTGAGTGTGGCTTTCACAGGGGTTGGATGTGAATATGGTTTTCTAAGAGGCAGATGCACAAGTTAGTAGATACTCCTAGGTTAAAAATTTCCTAAAGTGGGCTGGGAAGGTGGCTCAGTGGTAGAGTGCTTGCCTTGCATGCATGAGGCCCTGGGTTCCATTCCTCAGCACCATATAAGCAAAAAGAAAAAAGCTGGAAGTGGTGCTGTGGCTCAAGTGGTAGAGCGCTAGCCTTGAGCTGAAGAGCTGAGGGACAGCACCCAGGCCCAGAGTTCAGGCCCCACGACTGGACCCAAAAAAAAAAAAATTTTCCTAAAGTATAGGCAATCAAAAATGGGTTGGGTACGGGTAGCAGGCGCCTGTGTAATCCTGTCTACTTAGGACGCTGAGATCTGAGGATCAAGTTTGAAGTCAGCCTAGGAAGGATAGTTCATGTAACTCATGTCCAATTAACCAGCAAAAAGCTGGAAGTTGAGATGTGACTGAAGTCATAGAGCATCAGCCTTACCCTTGAGGGTAAGGCCCTGAGTTCTAGCCCCACTACTAGCCCCCCTCCCACACACATGCATGTGCACACAGAATGTTTTTAATTAAAGAGATATGATTAAGATGTTAAGATATATTCACATTTTCAATAAAATCTGTAACTATTACTAAAATTCATAAACAAGTCAAGAGCTATTCTTTCAAAAAAGATAATTATAGTGTACAAACATGTCCATTTAAAGAGTTTTTGCAAGTTAAACTTTCCTGTCCATAGGACAGCAAAGGCTTCTTAAGCTGAATGTTGTGGTACACACCTATAATCCCAGCTACTCTGGCAAGAGCAGGCTGGAGGACCCAAGTTGAAGATTGCTACCATTGTGGGCAAATGTAGTGTGACTCCATGTCAGAAACAAAACAGAGAAGAACTAAGGGATCAGCTCAAGTGGTAGAGCACTGACCCTACTAACCTGAAGCCCTGGTTTCAATCTGTAGAACCATGAATAAAAATAAAATATAACATAAAGCATGCTTCTGCAATTGTAACATATATAGGAAACACCTGGGGAATTTTGTTAAAACGCAGAGTAGTCTCATTTAGTAGATCTGGAGTTGACTTGAGATTCTGGATTCATTCATTCATTTATTCATTTATTCATTCATGGCAGTACTGGGGTTTAAACTCAGGGCCTTGAATTTGCCCTAATCACTTGAGATATTCCAGCCATTTTTCCTTTTTTAGATTATTTTTCTGATAGGGTTTTTTTGGTTGTTTTTTTTTTTTTTTTGTCCGTGGCAACCTGAGATGCCTATGTTTCCCCCATACCTCGACTTACAGGTGTGATCATATTTATTGAGATGGGATCTGGTTAACTTTTTGCCCATAGTGGACTCAAAATGCCTTTCTCCCAGCCTCTTCCTCCAGCAGCTGAAATTACAGGCATGAGCCACTGCACCCAGTGAAATTCTACATTTTTAATAAATCTTGGTTGCAAAAGTTTAGACTCTAGTGATAGCATCAAATACATGTGGAAATAAGTTTTCTGAGGCTTAATGATAGCAAAAAAAAAAAACAAAAACCCACGATTTTTATTTACAAATGTTTCTATATAGTGGGACTGTAATATTTTGTGAATTTAAATAATAGCATTTTTTATTGTAAAGGAATAAAACAACTTGTATATTTAATTTTTTTCCTGGCTGATTTTTGCAGGCAGTGTTCAAGACGTTACCAGGGCAGAAGATTGCAAGGCTGGAACTAGGAGGGATTCTTAACACACCTCAGGAGAAAATTTTTATTGCTGCAGGATCTGAGATTAAAGGCTTTACAAAGCGAGGAAAACAGTTCCTCTCTTTTGAAACAAACCTCACTGAGAGCATTAAAGCCATGTGCGTTTACCGCTATGTTATTATGTTTGCATTTGTATTTATGTTTAAGGTAGATGGAGAACATCTGATGAAGTAACGTATCTTAATGCATTTGCTGGAAAATAAAATTGGCTAAAGGTACTTTATTAGTGAGAAAGTAAATTTAGCCTAGAATCAGTACACACATTATATGTGTACACAGACAAACACATATATTCATTTTTGGCATTTTAAAATTTGTTTATAATTTTTGTTTTTGTTATAGAGGTATGTACTGTGAGGTTAAAGTTACATAAGTCAGATAATGAGTACATCTCTTTCTTTCTCTCTCTCTCTCTTTCTCTTTCTTTCTTTCTTTTGTCTTGCGTGTCGTAGGGCCTGAACTCTGAGCCTGGGCGCTGTCCCTCAGCTCTTCAGCTCAAGGCTAGCCCTCTACCACTTGAGCCACAGCATCACTTTTGGCTTTTTTTCTGGCTTTTTTCTGCTTATGTGGTGCTGAGGAATCGAACCCAGGGCCTCATGCATGCAAGGCAAAGCACTCTACCACTAAGCTATATTCCGAGCCCTTTTGGTCATTTATTTTTAAAAATATGTTTTACACCTAGAATTGGCAGCAATTGTACATATATTTGGAGTACAGGGAATTTGAATATATACATGGTAATGATCAAATCTACTTATGGGGTACAGAGTGGTGTTTCAATATTTACATGCAATGTGTAATCAGATCAGGGTAAATATTCCTATCCCCTCAGACACTGATCATTTCTTTGTTAGGACTACTCACAATCCTCTTTGCTATTGTAGTATACAGTTACTTGTCAACTCTAATGTGTATTCAGGTTTTTTGTTTGTTTTTTGCCAGTACTGGGGCTTGGACTCAAGACTGTCCCTGAGCACTGTTCCTGAACTTCTTTTTGCTCAAGGCTAGTGCTCTACCACTTGAGTCACAGTGCTGGCTTCCAACTTTTTCTGTTTATGTAGTACTGAGGAATCAACCAAAGGCTTTATGCATGCTTGGCAAGCATTCTACCACTAAGCCACATTTCCAGCCATGATTCAGTTATGATTCATGATTAAGGGAAGATATTTAGGCTCCTCTTTGGCCTTTTTGGTAGTTGTGATTTTGAGGCAGCAACATTATGTTAAAGGGCCAACCATCAAAGTTGATAACTTGCCAGTAGGTTATAATTTCAGCTGCAAGGCTCTTAAATGAAAAATTATTCCCCTTCCCTCCCTTTTTTTTGGGCAATACTGAGATTTTGAACTCAGGGCCTCAGAGTTACTAGCTAAAGACTCCACCACCTGAGCCTCAAGCACTTTTTGCTTTGGTTATCTTACACATAGGCTGTCACACATTTTGCCAAGGCTAGCCTCAAATAATGATCGTCCTATCTTTACCTCCCACTATGTGGAGGTAAATGACTTCATGACTTCTGTTAATGTGAAATCTTTCCATTCACATTTTATATTTAAATGATGGGAGGCTAGAAAAGGATTTAAAGTTCCTCTAATATGGTTTCCTAAAATTGCTGCATAGGAAGACCCCCTTGGGAGACAATTGACATCTCCACTTATACCTGCTGAATGAGAATAACTGAGAGGGTTTGTGTTTGTTTGTTTTGTATTTCTTTAATGCAGACAAGTTGTATAAGCAGTTGGACCCCTGAATCTGGAACTACTGATTCAGCATAGAGCTTTGCATGGTACACAGCTGGCCTGTACAATCGTGAATAATGTGTAGCATTTCTGCTCTGATGTTTGGGATTTCAAACTTTGGTTTGATGAAATAGATAAGAATTAAGAGCCAGGCACTGGTGGCTCATGCCTGTACTCCTAGCTACTCAGGACACTGAGATCTGAGAATTACAGTCCAAAGCAAGCCTGGGCAGGAAAGTCTGAGACTATTATTGCCAGTTAACTAACAAAAAGCCAGAAGTGCAAGGTATGATTCGAATGGTAGAGCACCAGCCTGAAGTGAAAAAATTAAAGGACAATGCCTAGGGCCCTGAGTTTAAGCCACAGTACTGGCACCAAGAGAAAAAATCCACCCCTCAAACTAAAGACAATCTGAATTACTCTCTACTATTTAATAGTTATGTGACAGATGGGAGGGGGGTAATAATGTTTTCTAGTTTGTAAGATTATGTGGATTAACCGAGCTAATACGTTTAATCACCTAGGACAGTATTTGGTTCATACTACACATTCCAAAGAAGTTCCTTTTGTAATACTGTCTTCAGATACATACCTTTTCTTCTTTCATTTTTGTTTTTTATTCAGAAGCCTGAAGAAGCCTTAAAATTCTCAAGTTCATCTTTCAAAGTCAAACTATCATATCAAAAAGGCAAGATAATTGGGAGAATTTTAATTATAGGGTGATGATTGCCAGGGCTTGTGGCTCACACCTGTAATCTTGGCTATTTAGCAGATTGAGATCTGATGATTGAAGTTTGAAACCAGCCCAGGCAGAAAAAGTTCATGAGACTTATACCATGAATTAACTAACAAAAAGCCAGAAGTGGAAGTGTGGCTCAAGCAGTAGAGTGCCAGTCTTCAGCACTACAGTCTTGAGCAAAAAGCTAAGGGACAGTACCCAGCCTGAGTTCAAGTCTCAATATTAGAACCAAAACTATGTAAGTGTGTATGTATGGATATCTTAAATTACTATTTTAATGTTAACAGGTACGTATCTGGCTCTGACCTCTTTCTAAGTGCAAGTTACATATACAATCATTATTGTGACTGCAAAGACCAACACTATTACCTTTCTGGAGACAAAATCAATGATGTCATCTGCCTTCCAGTGGACAAAGTACCTCGAATCACACCAATATTGGCCTGTCAAGACCGAGTGCTCAGAGTTTTACAGGTTACTATAATTTGAATTTTTGCAGCTTTTCATAACTTAGGTAAATGTATCTGAATGTTGCATACTTGAGATAAATTACTTTAGAGATAACTACTTTAAATATACATAAAGTACCTGGAAAGAAAATTTAAATTGTATTTGATAAATTAGTTTTTGTTTTTACTTGAGACAAATATGTTGAGATCCTTTGAAAGTTTTTAGAGAAGTTATATGGAGGAAAAGAATAATTTCTTTCCATCCTGATTTCTGAGTTAGGACCATTGCTGTGCTACAGAGAAGTTTTACTATCATTTCTCCCATTTCCTTGAATTGGTATGTTATAGTGCTACAGAGAATTTTTAGTATAATTTTTCTTGTTTTATTTCTCCATTTCTATTCTCTTCCTCCATAAAAATCAAAAGAAGAAATTGGGTTGGGTGAGGAGAGGTTGATACATAATTTGAGGTTATCCAGTGTATATGCCATTATGTAGAATGAAGCAAGCATACAGTAGATATTTGTGGAATAAGTAAATGAGGAAAAGTCATTTTGGTATCTATATTTGTCATAATGAAGCAGACTTGGCTAAAACAGCTGTTTCACATCATAGTTATTAGAGGTCATCATTACCACTATGTCTTTTCCAAAGAGGCTTTCAATACACCACCACAGGATCCTTAAAATATAAGTTATTTGTGTGGCTGGGCATTGGTGATTCATACCTATGATCCTAGCTACTCAGGAGGCTAGATCTGAGGATCACAGAAGCCAGCCCAGGCAGGAAAGTCTGTGACAGACTCTCATCTCCAGTTAAGCACCATAACAAAAGCCAGAAGTGGAACTGTGACTCTACCAGATGGTAGAGTGGCAGTCTTGACTGGAAAAGCCAAAGGACAGTGCCAAGCCCTGGGACTTGAACTCAGGGCCAGAGAACTCTCTTTGGTCTTTTTCACTGAAGACTGACACAATACTACTTGAGCCCTTCCTCCACTTTCAGCTTTTTGGTTGTTAATTGGAGGTAAGGTTCTCAAGGATTTTTCTCTAAGCAGGCTTTGAACCATAGTCCTTAGAGCTTAGCCTCCTGAGTAGCTAGGATTTTAGTATGAGCCTCCAGTGCCTAGTTGAATGGACTTTAAAAGGAGCCTGTATAATATTAGACTTTGATATGGCTGAATTGTAGGTGTCTGCTTAAAGAAGAGATAAATACTTCTTGATTAAAAAAACAACTCCCTCACTGCATCTTGTTCTGGGTGCAATCTATTACTCCAGAAGTGGTCTCTTTGTGTGTGTGTGTGTGTGTATTTATGTCTGCGTAGATAAATGTAGATGCCTTTAAATTTATTCTTGCATGTTCCAAATATAAAGTAATTTCTTTTAACAAAAACTTTGCTGTCTGTTGCCTGTAATTCTTTTTTTTTTCTTTTTGGTATCATGTCGGTCCTAGGGCTTAAACTCAGGACCTTGGGCCCTTGCGTGGCTTTTTCACTCCAGGCTAGCCCTCTACCACCTGAGCCTCACCTCTACTTCCCTCTATTTCCTCTAGTTTCACAAACTGTGTTTTCACTGATTTATAGAAGTAGCTAAATAAAAGCACCTAACTTGTATGAGATTATTTTGCCTGTTATTGCAGTGAGTTTGGGGACTATCCAAAGACAAATACCGACTTTTCCTTAGGAGGTAACTTTAGCACTAGTTAGCACTAGAAAAGACAAAAGAAGTACTTTATTCCTGGAGAGTTTTGAAAGGAAAACTTACCAATGGAAGGTTTTTAAGCAAATAGTATGTTAAAAACAGAGACTGTTTACCTACATTTCTCCCTAGTGTTTATATTTTGTATATATTTTATTATCAAATGTACTAACATATGTTAAGTTTAGTAACAAATCCAAGTTGGTATTCATGACATAGTTTTTGTTGTTGTTGTTGTTGTTGTTATTGGTCATGGGGCTTAAACTCTGGGTCTGGATGCTGTCTCTGAGCTCTTCAGCTCAAAGCTAGTGCTCTACCACTTGAGCCACAGCAGCACTTCCAGTTTTCTGGTAGTTAATTGGAGATGGGTCTCAAAGACTTTCCTGCCTGGGCTGGCTTTTTGTACTGTGATCCTTGGATCTCAGCTACCCGAGTAGCTAGGATTACAGGTGTGAGCCACTGGTGCCAGCTCATGACATAGTTTTTGTTTAAGTGATTTTATTCTAAGTGTCATTAAGAGTACTGTATTTAAAAATTGATGTTATCCATGAATGCAGTGTTTAAGTCTGATTTGGTTTCATGTTTTCAATTCTTGCTCTCCTACAGGGATCTAATGTGATGTACGAAATTGAGGTTCCTGGCCCACCCACTGTGTTGGCACTGCACAATGGAAATGGCGGTAATCTGGATTAAGTATTTGAAAATGGAAAATCATAGAAAAATATGTAAATATGTACTGGAATTGAGATGTTTGTGCAAGAATTGAGACATGCCTTTTGATTGTGTGTTAGTAACTTACAATAATGAGTTATTGAACTTTAATTTTTAGCTTCTTCATTTTTACATGTTTGAGAGTAGTCTTATCTCTTCTGGTTATAAAATTTGGGGAGGGGCTGGGAAGTTGGCTCAGTGGTAGAGCACTTGCCTTGCATGCATGAGGCCCTGGGTTCAATTCCTCAGCACCACATAAGCAGAAAAAAAAAAGCCAGAAGTGGCACTCTGGCTCAAGTGGTAGAGTGCTAGCCTTGAGCTGAAGAGCTGAGGGACAGCGTCCAGGCCCAGAGTTCAGGCCCCATGACTGGACCCCAAAAAAAAAAAAAAAAAAAGTCTTAACTGGTTGTACAAAGGAGTTTCAATTCTACATATTAATTTGAGTACAAATGCATCTTGATCAATATTGTAGCTTGTCTTTTTATAATGTTAAAATTAAAATTTTAGATGAAAATATTTTAATTTTAAAGAGATAGTGTTCATGCATTTGTTATAATTCACTAGGTGACTCTGGGGAAGACCTTGTATTCGGAACATTGGATGGGAAACTTGGGCTCATTCAGATCACAGCATCCAAACCAGTACACAAGTGGG
Source organism: Dipodomys spectabilis (assembly GCF_019054845.1). Taxonomy (NCBI): domain Eukaryota; kingdom Metazoa; phylum Chordata; class Mammalia; order Rodentia; family Heteromyidae; genus Dipodomys; species Dipodomys spectabilis. The sequence goes on along the minus strand of NW_024870839.1, from coordinate 1,587,748 downwards.
AAATCCAGAATGACAAAAAGAGAGGAGGTATGCCTTTGATGTCTCACCCACTCTGAAATCTCAGTGATTAAAATAGATGGTCTCATTCATTCTGTTCATTTTATTCCTATTATCCACAGACTTAGCAGTTCACAGAACCCCTTTTGATTTAATCTGTGTTATTCAGTTCTACTATACCATAGCCATAATTGTATCATACAGTAAGAAATGTGCTATTGCCACTGAGCTACATCCTGGCCCTGGAGTAAATGTTTTTGTATAGGTTGTATTGCCATTTTGTGCAGAAGTCCATTTTTAATTGGAATTAATTGGAAACTGAAAGACCTTGGTATTCTTGAGGAATATTCTATGTCTCGTAAAGAATTTGCACCTTCCTGAGGGAAATGTGAATTGCAGGTGTGGAGATGATGCATATAGTCTCCCCTGTGTCTGGAGCTCTGTGCAGAGGCTAGAGCTGAGGGAAGGAGACGTACACTTGGGGCCATTGACACCATTGAAATGTGGGTGGAGGAAGCAGGCACTTGACTATTCGGCGAGTTTTCCTTCATGCTGGATTGTTCTATGTTTTCCATTTTTAACTGTTTTGTACAAAAAATAGCTATTTTGTGGGGGTTTTTAGTATTAATTTTTTAATAACTCATCACTAACATCTTTTTTTTTAAGGTATTTTGTGTATGGACAGCTTTGACATTGTGGGTGATGGGGTTAAAGATTTACTTGTTGGGCGAGATGATGGAATGGTGGAAGTGTATAGTTTTGATAATGCGAACGAGCCTGTTCTTCGATTCGATCAGGTAAGTTTATTTAACAAGCTTCATGTGGAGGATAGGAACATAAACTTACACATATAGGGTCCCAGGTTCAATCTTCAACACTGGGAAACAAATATAAGTTTTATTTGTCAAATTATTATAGAGATGACTGATGGTTTGGATTTTAAGTAAAAATTCATTAAATTTTTTCCCGGTTTGGTTTGCCAGGTTAGTCTGTAATCCTAGCTACCTGGGAGACAGAGATAGGGCATCACAATCGGATCACCATTCAGGTTCGGGCTGGGCAAAAGATGTTTTTGAGACCCTATCTCAACCAATAGCTAGGCATTGTGGTATGCACTGTGGTATGCACTCCAGCTCTGAGGGAGGCATGATGGCTGCGTCATCCCCAAAGACTCACACAGGGAAGCACAGTAGAAGCATCAAAGCTTGGCTAAACTGAGCATAAAATAAGTGAGCCTCTACCTTGAAAATTACCAATTCGAAAGGACTGGACACATGACTAAAATAGGTCTTAAGTTCAATCCTCAGTAGTAGTCCCTCTACCCAAATTAAAATCTTACATTTGTTTACAATATTGCTACCCTGGTGGCTCATACCTATAACCCTATCTGTTCAAAGGCTGGAATCTGAGGATTGAAGCTGCAAACCAATCCAGGCAGGAAAGTCTGTGAGGCTCTTAATCTCCAGTTAACCAGAGAAAAGTCGGAAGTGGAGGTGTGGCTCAAGTGGTGGAGCACCCTCCCTTGAGCAAAAAAGCCAAGTGAGATTCTTAGTTGAACCCTGAGTAAATAAATTCTGATGTTATTGCAATCTTTCTTCACTGCTCTTGTGTTTGAGTAACAGATTATTGCCCATAAGCTAGATCATAAATTACTTTTTTATTATGTTTTTACAGATTATAAATTTCCTTTTGGTTAAATAAGTTTGCCTTAGTTTCTTCAGTGCATAATTATAAGAATTTAAGTGTCATATGTGGTAGTGTTTTGTTGTAATAAGAGCTTAAGCATAAACTTTATATTGTCAGGGCAGTTTCAGAATATCCTTAAGCAGAGAGAGTTAGGTAACAGTTTCATTTCTAGATATTCAAGGGCCAGCTGAGAAAGAAGAAATACTAGGTAAATGTCATCTTAGTTCTGTGAACTTTAAGGCCTGTTGATGCCAACATATAGAGTCATATAAAACATTCTACATAAATTAAATCTTACATATTCTTTTTTCCTTTTTTCTATATAAAGCCGCCATAATCAGACATGTCAATAGGAGATCATGTGAGATTTTTGATAAATATATACATTGTGTCATGTTTAAATCAGGTTAAACATCTTTCCTCAAGCATTTATCATTTCTTTCCCCTTTTTTGTGTGCCATTCCAGGGGCTTAAACTCATGGCCCAGGCCACTCTTTTGCTCAAGGTCAGCACTATACCACTTTGAGCTACAGTGCCACTGCCAGCTTTCTGGTAGTTAATTGGAGATAAGAGTCTTAGGGATTTTTTAGCCCAGGCAGGCTTTGAACCACAATCCTCAGATCTCAGCCTCCTGAGTAGCTAGGATTACAGGCATGAGCCACCAGGCCCAAAGTGTGACAGTCTTGATTGGAAAAAGCCAAGTTAGAGCACAAGGCCTTGCATTCAAGTCCCAGTACTGGCGCAAAAATATCAAATAAATTAAAGTTCTTTGGGGCAAACACACACACACACACACACACACACACACACACACACACACACGCAAACACAAAAGGATGGGTCTATTGAATTCAGGAAGGAGACTAAGATAGTATTTTTCTTATGTAATTATAAAAAACAACTTTTTTCTATGAATTGGTTTTGTCTTTAAATGATTGTATTGTTAGCTAAGTGCTAACACAAACATACTAGAATTATCTGGAGCCTTCTTTCCCATATTTCAATACAGTAGAGTTTTCTCTCATTTGTTCAAGATTTTGTTCATCTAATCTCATTGTCTGTACATAACAAATAGTCAATTAGTACGTGCTGACATATCTAGAACCAACCAGACAAGTTGCTTTAACGTATATTTGAACTTTAGTTATTAACAAACTGCTTGTTCTTGAATTCATTTTAGATGTTGTCTGAAAGTGTCACCTCCATCCAGGGTGGTTGTGTAGGGAAAGATGGGTATGATGAAATCGTGGTGTCCACCTATTCAGGTAATGTAAAAGATAATCAAAGCTGGTACCTGTGGTCACGCCTGTAATCTTAGTTACTCAGGAGGCTAAGATTTGAGGATTGCAGTTCAAAGCCAGCAGGAAAGAAGGCAGGAAAGTGATAAAAGTCTAACTTTGGTAAATTTAGTTTTATAACCACATAAAATGTTAAGTCAATATGTAGAGCATTCTAGACTCTATTGGGGAGTAGAGCTCAGCGGTGGTGTGCTTGTCTAGCATGTGTGAGATTTGGGTTGGATGATATGCACTGAAAAACTCAAGGGATGAATAGAGTTGTTAGTTTGAACACCACTTTAAGATGGTTTCTCTCTAATACCTTTGAAAATGAAATGATACTCTGATTTAAAGAGAAGTATTTACTGAAATTTTGTCTATGTCTTGAAGTATGTGCATTTCTTATAAAAACTTGCTTGCTTTTGAGGTAATTCTTTTTTATCTCATAAGTCATGTGAGAGTTATAAGTTCCATGAAAGTAGTGTGTGTGTGTGTGTGTGTGTGTGTGTGTGTGTGTGTGTGTGTGTTTGTGTGCTTGTGTGTGTGTGCACGCATGCGTGCACATGCACGCACGTCAGCATCAAAGCTTGGACTCAGAGCCTCGTTCTCACTAACTTAGTTGTTCATGGTGCTCTAGTACTTGAGCCACATCCCCAGCTCAGCATTTTGCTGCTTAATTGGAGGTGGAGTTTTATGGAATTTCTTCCCAGGTTGGCCTTGAACCTCAATCCTCTGGATCTCAGCCTCTTGAATGGCTGTGATTACTGTATAAGCCACCGATACCCAGCATAATTTATGTTTTAAGCGATCAAATAAACATATTTTACTCTCAAATAGGCTCAAGCCACTGGTTCTTTCTTCTTCTTGTTGGGGTTTTGTGTTTTGGTTTTTGAGATCGGGTCTCACTGTATAGTGCAGGCTAGACTGGACTTCTTAAATAGCCCAGGATAGCCCCGTCTCAACATCCCTGCAGCTAGTATTCCCACAGGTATTTGTCTATATGCTCAGGTATGAAAGTAATTTTTGAAAGATAATTCTTATTTGTCACCTATTTTATAACTTGCTGTAATATGCTGAATTTCTTCCTTACCTAAAACCAAAAATTGCTAAGAAATGAAATTCTGTAAAAATAGAGTATTTTAAGTAAAAAGTAACATCACAAGTGCTTCAGTAGTTTACGATTTTAACTATTTTCCTGCTTGGTTTTGTGGAGGGAGGCTTGTTTTTTGAAAAAGTCCTAATATTAAGTTGGTGTCATATTGAAGGGTTGGTTTTTTTATTGGACATCTGCTAAACAATGTCTAATATATCTCTTACACACTGACAATTGTAATTCATCTCCACAGGCTGGATTACAGGTCTGACTACAGAGCCCACTCATAAGGAAAATGGGCCAGGAGAAGAATTAAAAATTAACCAGGAGATGCAGAATAAAATTTCTTCTTTACGGTAACTTCAAGTTTTTTCTTTGCTTTTATCTCACCAAGGTATGTGGTTATTGTTTTTTTTTTTTTTTTTTTTTTTTATTGTAAAGCTACTATACAGAGGGTTACAGTTACATGAGTGAGGTTATGAGTACACTTCCTCTTGAACATTGTTACCCCCTCCATTGTTTTCCCCATACCATCCCCTCCCTCCCTCCCTTCCCCGAGGGGTTATTGGTTTTTAATACTTAAAGATACACTATATGCTGGGTGCCAATGGCTCACACATATAATCCTAGCCACTCAGGAGGCTGAATTCTGAAGATTGCAGTTCAAAGCCAGCCTGGGCAGGAAAGTCTGTAAGACTTTTATCTCCAGTTAACCACCCAAAAGCTGGATGTGGAAGTATGGCCCAAGTGGTAGAGTGCCATCCTTGAGTGGAAAAAGCTAAGGGACTGTGCCCAGGCCCTGAGTTCAAGTCCCAGTACTGGGACAGAAATAATGCTTAGCTTCAAAATTTTATGTACAATCTAGGGATCTCCAATATTTTTTTCTTGTGGTGTCAGTCCTGGGCTTGAACTCAGGGTCTAGACACTGTCCCTGAAGCTCTTTTGCTCCAGTCTAGCACTCTTCCACTTGAGCCACAGTGCCACTTCAGGCTTTTTCTGTGTGTATGGTATTGGAGAATCAAACCCAGGGCTTTATGCATGCTAGGAGAGCACTCTACCACTGAGCCACCTTCCCAACCCTCCAACATTTGTGTATATGTATGTATATATGACAAATTGTGTATATTTTCCTGCAGAAGTGAACTGGAACATTTGCAATATAAGGTACTACAGGAAAGAGAGAACTATCAACAGTCTTCTCAGTCAAGCAAAGCCAAATCAACTGTACCCTCATTTAGTATAAATGATAAGTTCACATTAAACAAAGACGATGCCAGCTACAGCCTCATCTTAGAGGTACAGACTGCCATAGATAATGTCTTAATTCAGGTAAGCAGAGTGGCCAATTTGTTTCGTCACTGGATATTTTGTAGACTAGGAATGTACACTTGGGATTATCATCAAACACTTTAGACAGTAATTTTAAGTGATTATGGCATCTAATGTTCTATAAGACAATCAGTTTATTTACAGATTATTTTAATCTTATTTTTGCCTTTTATTTATTTCTATACTTTGTAACAAAGACAAGATAGGTAAACTTCCGTTTCCAGGAGAGACAAGGGCAGTAATACGAATTCTCCTTTGGCTATCCTCTGGGAGAAGTTTTCTTTTTGTATTTTGTGTGTATGTGTGTGTATGTGCTGGTCCTGGGGCTTGAACTCAGGGCTTAGGCGCTGTGCCTTTGCTTTTTCACTCAAGGTTGGTGCTCTATCATTTGAATCACACCTCTATCTCTAGCATTATGCTAGTTAATTAGAGATAAGAGTCTTACAGATTTTACTGCCCAGACTGGCTTCAATCTGGGATCTTAATCTCTCAGTCTCTTGAGTCACTAGGCCTACAGTTATGAGCCATTGGTTGCCTTGTCAAGATCAGATGATTATTTTTTAATATATTCTGTTATTATAAAGATGATATGTAGAGAGGTTACTATTTTATAAGTCAGGTCAAGATCAGATTACTAACCCTTAAAAGTAGAAAAGCCTTCATTAACATTAGTTCAAGACTACTCATTGAATATAACTTTAGGATTCCCCTTCATAGGATTCAGTGCAATAGCTTTCTCGAAGCTTTTTTAGGGGAAGACCCAAATCATCTCCTTTCTTACAACGGATGAAATTAAAATTGATGAAGAAGGAACTGAGAAAATTAAAATGTTCCCATATATAAAGCCATTTAAAGCTTGAGATAGTTTTTTTTAAACACTAATAGGAAATAAGAGTAAACTATTTTACTTTAATTTTAATATTTTATTATCTTTAGTTGTACAAAGGGATTTCATGTTAGGTTAGGAGTACAATGAATCTTGGTATCAGTGTCATTGCTTTCATCTTTCTCGCCCATCTCCCATCCCATTCATCCCTTCAAGTTATTTCACATGTGTATATTGAATCTACCCTTCCTCTCACCCTTTGTGTACCCCTCCTTCTCTTGACCCCCTTCCTCCACTCCAAAATGTTTTAGCTTCCTGATACTCATTTTTTTGCACTATTAAAAATTAGTTGTTCAAAGGAGTTACATCACTGGACTCATTCTCTGTATCATATTTTAGTCGATTTGTTTGTTTATGTGTTATTTAAATTTATTTATATGACCTTGTATATTTCATGTATGTTTATAATTTAGATCTAATATCCACTTATGAGCGAAAATATGCACCCTTTGTCTCTCTATGGACTATATTGGAAAGATTCATCTTGTAAGGGGATAAGGATAGATTATATTCTATTTCTGATAATCAAAATTAGAAAAAAAGATTTTTAAATAAAATATATTTTATAGACTTCATTTTCTTGAAGTATAAGCTATCAAATATAAGTTAAGATCTTTTCAAATTTAAGATGGTCATAACCTAGAACTAAGAAGAATCCTACAAAATACATTCTTTGTGAACATTTTAAATTTTCCATCTGAATATTTTTTTCCTAATATTGCCTGTAGAGTGATGTTCCAATAGATTTACTTGATGTGGACAAGAACTCTGCTGTTGTTAGCTTTAGCAGCTGTGATTCTGAGGTAAGTTAAAAACTCAAAAATTTTCTGACCTCTTTTCATTTTTAGTCTATTTTTTCTTGTTTGCTTGGGTTTTTTTTTTTTTTTTGCTTCTTTTTGGGGAGGGTTATATTAATTTTACAGAGAGAAATTTCATGGTTATATCTCCTTACATGTTCACACTGTATTTCAGTCAATTTCACCCTCTCTGTCATACTTCCTGCCCCCTTCCATCTCAGTCCACTTATGCTTCGAAGGTTTGGTATTTTTTTCTTTTTTGTTTTTGTACTGGTACTGGGACTTGAACTCAAGGCCTGACCATTGTCCTTAGCTTTTTTCTTTCAGGGCTAGTACTCTACTGCCATCTTTTTTGATAGTTAACTGGAGATAAGAGTCCCATGGACTTTTGTGCTCAGGCTGGCTTTGAACCACAGTCTTCAGATCTCAACCTCCTCAGTAGAAGGATTACAGGCATTGAGTCACCAGTACCTGGCTGGTATTTCTTTTTCAGTTAATCCCTTCATAGCCTTTCCCTCAAAATCTGCTGCTGCTGCTGTTCCCTCTCCCTATCCTCAGGGAATCCAGAAACTCAGGTGGTGTCCTCGAGTTCCAAATTCTGCCAGTTCTATTTCTGTGCCTTTCATCATTTTTCTTGGCTTCCTTTCCACTTCCACTGCCTTAGTGTATTATTCATTTCTCATTTTCTCTGCCTCTAGTCTTTCCACTCACTTCACTGTGCTGTACACTGCCTCCAGAGAGGTCTTCCATTTGACCCTTTCTTAACAATCTGCTTTTGATATTCTGATTTCACTGGGGTCTGGAAAACTTCCTATGCTTCAGCTCTTAATTCTTCTCTAATTTACTTCTCACCAGGTTGTATCTCCTCTCCCAGGGACATTATTTCAGCCAAATTGAAGTTCTTCAAGTTTTTAGAAACTATATAGGCTCTCACATACCTGCCTATGAATACAATCTGTTCCTTTCCCTTTCCTTTTTGTAGTATTAGGGTCTGGTACATTAACCTTCGTTTAGCAGACATTTATTGAGCATTCAACGTGTACAAAGTACCTGTAATGAGATCATGTCCATGTTATGGGAAATGCTTCCTGTATCTCAATCCGTTCTGTGGGAATGCTTGCTGTATTTCATGTCCATGCTGTGGGAAAGGCTTCCTGTTTTGCTGTCCATCCATAGTGGGGGAAGTGCTCACTGTGTCTCACCTGCTGCTGTGGCAAGTGCCCACTCTATCTTACCTCCTGCTGCAGAAAGTGTCCCTTTATCAGTATTACCTCTGAAGTTAGGGAAAGGAGAACAAGTTTCAACTGCACTGGAGAAGGTAGACCAGAGCATTATACTAGAGGTAATGACTGCAGCTGACTCTTGGCAATTGTTTTACTTTTATCAATCTTTTTTACTAACTCCTACTTCCTCTAAAAAATAATTACTTAGTAAACTTTGCAGGGAGGGTTGTTAATAGGAATAAAGGAGAACATATTGGAAAAGCACTTAGCACAAATGGTAAATGTTCAAATAAATGGGAAATACTTTCCTTGTGGATGCTTTGTTATTAACAAATATATGATAATAATGTTTCCTCAACCTTGACTTCTTCTCAAGTCCAACGAAAATTTTCTTCTTGCCACCTACCGATGCCAGGCAAATACCACAAGGTTGGAGCTCAAGGTAAGACTATAATTGTTTAAATTTTTGCTTTTTTCCCTTGGTATACCTTACATGTGATGGCATTTCTTCCCATTGAATCTCTCCATGCAGTACGCCATTTTGAAGCAGTGACTTTAGAATGACCAGCTGGGATTTAATTTATCCCAAGCAACCATGGATCTGCTGTGTGTGTGTGTGTGTGTGTGTGTGTGTGTGTTGTATGCGCTCTAGTACTGAAGCTTGAACTCAGGGCCCTCCACTTTTGCTTACCTTTTTCACTCAAGACTGGTGATCTACACAGTTTCACTTCTTTTTTTGTGGAGATAAGAGTCTCATGATCTTTCCTGATCAGGCTGGCTTTGAATTGTGATCTCTGATCTCAGCAACCTGCATAGCTAGGATTACAGGTGTGAGCCACGGCCCCCAACTTACTCTGCCTTTAGCACTCAAAAATTATTTATTTTACAGTTTCTTCTAACTGGATTTTTTGTAATTTTCTATTATGAAAAGTTCCAAAAATATGAGTAATTAATTCTATGTATTTATTACATGGAATTAGCAATAGCTTTAGCAATGACCAGTTTATGCCATTCTTGTTTATATTGTCATTTTGAAGCAATACTTATAATTAACTTTGTAAATATTTCAGTATGAATGTCTACAAAATTCTTTTTTAAAACAATAATGTCACCAAGTTAAAAAATTAACTATTCCTTATTATCAAACATTTAACATTCAAATTCCATTGACTTCTATGTTTATGAAGTAGTCTTGTCATGGTTTAAATGGAACCAGTTAAGTTATTGAAGTGATATGGGTATTTCCTCCTTGTGTTTTTTCCACTGCATACATTTTACCAATTTCATTCTAATGATTTCATTTGTTCTATAAAATCTTTAATTTTTTTAGCAATTTAATAACAATCATTTTTACAATTAAATATTGAACATAGTTCACAAATTCACTTTAGTTTTTACTATAGTGTGGTGTTTCATTTTTTAAAATTAATTGCTGGTCCTAGAGCTTGAACTCTTGGCCTTGACACTGTCCCTGAGATTCTTTGGCTCAAGGCTAGTGCTCTATCATTTGAGCCACAGTGCCACTTCTGGCTTTTTCTGAGTAGTTTATTAGAGATAAGAGTCTCGTGTACTTTCCTGCCTGGGCTGGCTTTTAACCTTGATCCTCAGATCTCAGCCTCCTGAGTAGCTAGGACTACAGGCATGAGCCACTGGCGCCCAGCTCTTTTAATTTTGATAAACCTTAATAAACCCATGATTAAGGAATACAACTTTTTCTCCTGGTAGTGTTCATGTTCTGAAACTCAAAATGTGTTATATCAGGAGAGATTCTGCCACACAATACTTCTTCATATCAAGTTAGTGTGAATGTGTGATGAAGCTGTTATGTACTTCTCTTAATTATTGACATTATCATTCTGTTTGCTTTTTCAATATGAGGTATAAAGTAAATTAGTAAATTTTATAATATTAAAAATTGCTTGTTAGTCAGAATGATATGGAATAGACACCTGTAATCTCAGCTACTCAGATCTGAGGACTGCAAATTGAAGCCAGCCCATATAGCAAAGTCCATGAGATTATCTCCAGTTAACCACAGAAAAATTGGCAGTGAAGCTGTGTTTAAGTGAGAATGCCAGCTGTGAGTGGAAACATTCAGGCCCTGAGTTCAAGCCTCCCTACTGGCACACACATATACACAAAAGAAACCTCAGTAACTTGAAATTGAAAATTCAGTTTGCACTGAACATTTAAATGAGTTTATGCTGTTGTTTATTCATCCTTTCATTTTCTCTTCTGTTTCGCACCAGGTTCGCTCAATCGAAGGCCAATATGGGACACTTCAAGCATATGTGACTCCAAGAATTCAACCCAAAACCTGTCAAGTCCGACAGTACCACATTAGACCTCTGTCCCTCCATCAGAGAACTCACTTCATCCACCACGACCGGTAAGATGAAGAAGAGAACAGTTTCCTTTCTGAGTGACTACACTATTCACATAAACTGGTTTTTTATAAGTTCTGTAGCTATTTCTACATTGTGTGCCTGTGCTTCCTTGGAATGGCAACTGCCAAATCTCAGCCTCCTGATTTGGCATGAGCTACCAGCACCCAGCTGGGGGAAATAATTTTAATGTCTCCAGATTTGAGTTTTGTTGTTTTTTTTTTAAATTTACAAATGAGTGGTCTGAATAACCTCAAAAATTTCTTGTACCTTTTTTATTCCTCAATTCTGGAACCTGTATTCATTCTTTATTCTTTGTATTTTCTCACCTCTTCCAAATCATCCATTTGGCTTAAACTTACCTTATATTATTTATACATTCAGGTATGTCTCATCACACTTGGCATTAATTGATTATTTACCCTTTATTCCCTTCTCTTTATTTTATTTTTTTCTTTGGGTCCGGTCGTGGGGCCTGAACTCTGGGCCTGGGTGCTGTCCCTCAGCTCTTCAGCTCAAGGCTAGCGCTCTACCACTTGAGCCCCAGCACCACTTCCGGCTTTTTTCTTTTTGCTTATGTGGTGCCGAGGAATTGAACCCAGGGCCTCATGCATGCAAGGCAAATGCTCTGCCACAGAGCCACCTTCCCAGCCCCCCCTTTATTCCCTTCTTACTTGATTATGTGCTTTTTTTTTTGTCGGTCGTGGGGCCTGAACTCTGGGCATGGGCATGGTGCTGTCCCTCAGCTCTTCAGCTCAAGGCTAGTGTCCAACCACTTGAACCACAGCACAACTTCTGGCTTTTTTCTGCTTATATGGTACTGAGGAATCAAACCCAGGGCCTCATGCATGCAAGGCAAGCATTTTACCACTGAGCCAACTTCCCAGCCTGATTATGTGCTTTTGTAAGGTAGATTTATTCCAGATCCCTGTAAGATAGAAGGTATTATGCTCTAGCCTGTCCAGTGGCACACAACTGATATTGTACAGCAAGGTTTCAAATCCTTTTCTACCATCTTCAAAGGATTCTTTGCCTTCATGTTATGTTGCCTCTTTCCATGAGGAGATTCGTGTATGCATGTAGTCTATATAGTAGAAAGAGTAGAAATACTCCATGAACTTAAAAAAATAAGATTTATTTGGACATGATGGCATATTCCTGCAATCCCAAAACTTGAGAGGCTAAGGCAGGAGGATCTGAAGTTTGAGGCCAGTCTGGGCTATATAGCAAGATCCTGTCTCCTTCTAACACCCCATAACCTCCAAAAATGAAATCAACTTTGAATAAATCAAATTTGACTTGTAAAGCATGTTATAATGAAAAAAATAGCTATTTTATCACTTAAATGCCTAGCACAGGTGTGGGTGTACATAAGCATTATATTTTTTCAAAAGTTAAAAGTATTAGCTGGGGGCTATGAATGTGGCTTAGTGGTAGAGTGCTTGCCTAGCATGCATGGAGCCCTGTGTTCGATTCCTTAGTACCACATATACAGAAAAAGCTGGAAGTGATGCTGTGGCTTGAGTGGTAGAATGCTAGCCTTGAACAAAAATGTAAAAATGTTATCTGGGTGCTGGTGGCTCATGCCTATCGGCTAGTCAGGAGACTGAGATCTGAGGATTGAGGTTCAAAGACAGCATAGGCAGGAAAGTCTGTGAGCCTATCATCTCTAATTAACTCCCAAAATGCCTAAAGTGGAGCTGTGGCCCAAGTGGCACAGTGCCAGCCTTATGTAGAAAAAGCTAAGGACAGCCTCCACAAGTCCTGAGTTCAAGCCCCAGTACCATAACAAAATTAAATAAATAAACACATAGAATTAATAATGTTCACTAGTAGAATTTATTCAAGAAAACTTGCCTTTTAAATATTTGTGTTGTTTGCATGGTGAAATTGTGCCTGTGAAAATATACCGGTATCACATACTCACAGGTCCTATATGCTATACTGTCTATTACAGACCCATGAACACCCTGACTCTGACAGGCCAGTTCAGTTTTGCTGAAATCCATTCCTGGGTGGTGTTTTGCCTGCCTGATGTTCCCGAGAAACCTCCTGCAGGAGAGAGTGTCACGTTTTGCTTTCAGAACACCTTTCTCGATACACAACTGGAAAGTGTCTACAGGTAAATCTGACTTATTTTCTCCATAGGGAAACAGAATGTCTTGAAGCATTTGCTTCAAGAGAGTATTATGACTAAAATCGTACACTATCAAAGAGTTTATTAAAAACCAATACAACTAAAGTTTACAGAACTGATAAGTAAATAGGAATATTCACAGATGAATACTTTTCCTGTATACTCAACAATGATAGCCACTAGTTAGAAAATAGTTTTTAATGACCCTTTCAAGCCTGGGAAGGTGGCTTAGTGCTTGCTTCACATGCATGAGGCCCTGGGTTCGATTCCTCAGCACTACATAAACAGAAAAAGCTGAAAGTGGCTCTGTGGCTCAAGTGATAGAGCACTAGACTTGAGCTGAAGAGCTGAGGGACAGTGCCCTGGCTCAGAATTCAAGCCCCACAACTAACAAAAAGGAAAAAAAAAAAAAGACCGTTTTAGTACAATAATAACAGTAACAAAATAGTCATATAAAATCTGGGCAATATTCTTAGAATATTTGAGCTTCATAAAAAAAACTGTATTCTATTGCTGTAAAAGATGAGTAAATGCACTATCTTGCCCAAGTAATTGTAACCCCTCTGTACAGTATTTTCACAAAAAAAAAAAAAAAAAAAAAAAAGATGAGTAAATGGAGACCATTCTTTCCAAATTGATGTGGGTATTTTTTCTAACTCACAACTTCAGGTAGTGTGGCTTAGTGGTGTAGTGCTTTGTCTAGCATGTGTGAGGCCCTGATTTCAATCCCCAGGGAAGCAAAAGAAAGATGAGGGGGAAAACGTGAAATAGAGTGGGAGCTGGGCAGAGAGGAGGGAGAAAGGAAGGAAGGAAGGAAGGGGAAGGAAGGAAGGAAGGAAGGAAAAGGAAGGAAGGAAGGAAGCAAGCAAGGAAGGAAGGAAGGGGAAGGAAGGAAGGAAGCAAGCAAGGAAGGAAGGAAGGAAGGCAGGGGAAGGAAGGAAGGAAGGAAAAAAAAGAAAATGCTTACATCTTCAGGGCTGGCTGTTGTACCTGTAGGTTTAGCTAGGATAGATTCTGAAGATTGCAAGTCCATTCAAACAAATCTGACAGATTGAGACTTTTTTTTATTAAGTTGTACAAAGGAGTTATAATTCCTTAAGTCAGGTTATGAGTACATTGAATCTTGATCATGTCACCCTTTCCTTCATTTTCTCTCATTTTCTCCCTTACATCCCTACCCTCGAGTTACATAGTATACATTGAATATAATGACTGCATTTGCTTACCCTTTGTCCCTCCATTTCTGTGCCCCCTTCATTTGTCCACCCCCTCCAAAACATGTTTCTATTTCCTGGTATTTATTTTGGCAAAAAGTTCATTAGTTGTTCAGAAGAGTTACACCACTGGACTCTGCTCCCAAGTATACCATTCTTTAGTCAGTTTATTATGCATTATATGCATAACATATATAAATTAACATCCACATGTATAAGTTAACATCCACATTTGAGAGTAAACCTTGACTGCCTTCACTTAACATAATTTTTCTAGGTCCATCCATTTCACTAAAAATGATATATTTTTAAAGGGTGAGTAAAATTCGATTGTGTTTATATACCACATTTTTTTTGGAGCCACTCATCTGTTATAGGGCATCTGTGCTGTATCCACACCTTGGCTATGGTGACTGGTGCAGCAGTGAACATGGATGTCCAAGTGCTTTTACTTATCCTGACTTGTAATGTTCTGGGTAGATGCCCAAGAGAGTATGGCTGGATCATAGGGTACTTCTATGTTTTGTTTTTTGAGGAATCTCCAAACTGCCTTCCAGAGTGGCTGCACTAGGTTACATCCCACCCACAGTGTAATGGATAGGGTTCCTTTTCCCCAACATCCATGCCATCATTGAATTCTCAATGATGGCCAGTCCTGCTGGGGTGAGATGGAATCTCAATTTTGTTTTGATTTGCATTTCCTTTATGACCAAGGATGTTCAGCATTTCCTCATGTGTTTTTTGGCCATGTTTACTTTTTCTTCTAAGCAGTCTCTATTTAACTCCTTTGCCCATTTATTAATTGGGCTTTTTATTTGGAGGGGATTTAGTTTCTTGAGCTTCTTGTGTATACTGGATATTAGGCCCTTGTTGGCCTAATAATAATAGCTGGTAGAGACTGCCCAGCCTGTAGGCTAGAGGGTTTTGTTTGTTTGTTTGTTTTTAGCTTAGTAACTATGTCCTTCGCTGTGCAGAACCTTCCTAGTTTGATGCAATCTCATTTGTCAAGTCTTCTCCTATTTGCTGATCCCCTAGAACTCTACTAAAAAATAGTTCCTGCTTTATGCCAGTAAGTTTTGTTTTTGGTTTTTGGTTAGTTGTGGGGTTTGAACTCAGGGCCTGGCACTGTTGCTGAGCATTTTTGCTCAAAGCTAGTGCTCTATCACAGCTCCACTTCCAGCTTCTTCTTCTTCTTCTTTGTTTTTTTTTTTTTGGTCATGGGGTTTAAACTCAGCCTGGGCACTGTCCCTGAGCAGTTCAAAGTTAGGGCTCTACCACTTGAGCCACAGTGCCACTTCCGGTTTTCTGAGTTGTTTATTGGAGATAAGAGTCTCTTCAGGGGCTGAGAAGGTGGCTCAGTGGTAGAGCGCTTGCCTTGCATGCCTGAGGCCCGGGTTCAAATTCTCAGCACCGCATAAGCAGAAAAAAAAAAGCTGTAAGTGGTGCTATGGCTCAAGTGGTAGCGTGCTAGCCTTGAGCTGAAGAGCTGAGGGACAGCGCCCAGGCCCAGAGTTCAGGCCCCACGACTGGACCCAAAAAAAATTAAAAAAAATAAAAAAAGAGTCTCTTCACCGTTCCTGCCTGGGCTGGCTTTGAACCACGATCCTCAGATCACAGCCTCCTGAGTAGCTAGGATTACAGGTGTGAGCCACCAGTGCCCAGCTGCTATTAAGTTCTAATGTTCTTACTCCTTGTAGTAGTTTCAAGGTTTCAGGTCTGACATTGAAATCTTTGATCCATTTTGAGTTGATATTAGTGCAATTGACAGATGGGTCCTCTTTCAATCTTGTACTTATGAATGTCCAGTTTTCCCAACACCATTTGTTTAAGAGGTTTAGACTGAGACTTTTACCTCCAACCAGCTAAAAGCCAGACATGAAGATATGGCTCAAGTGGTAGAGCACCAGCCTTAAGAAAACCTAAGGGGCCTGGGAATGTGGCTTAGTGATAGAGTGCTTGCCTACCATGCATGAAGCCCCTAGGTTCAATTCCTCAGTACCACATAAAGAGAAAAAGCCAGAAGTGGTGCTGTGGCTCAAGTGGTAGAGTGCTAGCCTTAAGCAAAAGAAGCTCAGGGACAGCACCCAGGCCCTGAGTTCAAGCCCATGACTGGAAAGAAAAAAAAAGAAAAGCTAAGGGCTGGGAATGTTGTTTGCCTGGCATGCACATATGAAGCTCAGTACCATATAAACAGAGAAAGCTGGAAGTGGCACTGTAGCTTAGGTGGTAGAGTGCTATCCTTTAGCAAAAGAAGCTCAGGGACAGTGCCCAGGCCCTGAATTCAAGCCCAAGACTGGCAAAAAATAAAAAAGAGCTAAGCAAGAGCCTGAGGCCCTAGCTCAGGCCTCAGTACAGGCATACACAAAACAGCTTTGGGGGGCTTATACCAGACCTTCCCAAGCTGTCCTGTTATACTTCATTTTATTCTTCTTAAGCTCCTACTTCCACTCCTGCCCCTTCCTTGTCACTTCTCCTTTCCCATAATTCCTCAGCTCCTAGCTATGTGTGAGCATATAAGATACCCCGGTGCTGGAGATGGACACCAGGGCCTCCTACACATAAGGCATGGGCCTAGCAGAGGCTGAGCTTGGCCCTCTCCTTTCTGACCTGTTGGAATGTACAGTGGCCATTTGTTCTTTGAACTTGACTTTTCCTGTTCTTCAAGGTCTTTGCCTTCTCATTCTTGACTCTGTCTCTAAGGGGTATTTGGTAGGTTTTGCTTTGTTTTTATTCTGTGGGAGGAGAAAATTTATCTTCTCTGCTTTTAGATTCCTTCCTTACAGAGGATTAAGATAATCTACTTGCCCTTCTGTCCTACCCCAACTATGCTAAGCTCTGCAAACAGTATGAACATACTTTGCCACACAATTTAGCCTTTGGAGGCCGAGAATTTGTCAGAAATCAAACTGGTTTTTAGCATCAGGTCTAGATGTGTTTTACTTTATGTTCCAAAAGCTTGTGTGTGTCTAGGTCTATAATAATTACTCTTGAAAACATGAACCTATACGTTAGCAGACAGTTAACATGTCCCTAGATTATTATATGTATATTTATTTTTTTATTTTTTTGGGTCCCGTCATGGGACCTGAACTCTGGGCCTGGGCACTGTCCCTCAGCTCTTCAACTCAAGGCTAGCACTCTACCACTTGAGTCACAGGGCCACTTCCGGCTTTTTTTTTTCTTTTTGCTTATGTGGTGCTGAGGAATCGAACCCAGGGCCTCAGGCATGCAAGGCCAGCGCTCTACCACTGAGCCACCTTCCCAGCCCTATATGTATATTTATAATAGGATACTATTGCCCTTTACCATTTTGTGTGTTTCATATTCTTCTCAGCAGTCAAATCCCTTTGTAAGTATGCAAGAAAACACATTCAGGTTCACATGTACATGCATACAAGCATATTCACCAAAGTTAGTATATGCAGGGGAGGATGCCAGGGATGGACAGTGAACTTGCAGTGTGATACTAGAGGTAGGGGAGGGCTGAAAGGAAGGAGTATGAATAGAGAGGGGAAGTGGGGGAAATGCAGTCATCATACTCAATGTCTGTCCTATGAAACCAGGACAATGAAATCTCAACACTAAGTACTTGTCATAAACTACGTTTTCCTGGAGAGCTTCCTTCTACAGCTTTTCTTTTAATTTTATAGAAAAGGACAAGGAATTTTTAAATCTGACAACATTTCTACAATATCCATCCTAAAAGATGTGCTTTCAAAAGAAGCTACAAAAAGGAAAATTAACCTCAACATATCATACGGTAAAACAGAAGAACAAGTCAGTCCTTCTGATTTCGTGTAATAATAATGTTTCTGATGAGTGACATCTCTTTGTGCCTGGCCAACTTCTAGAGATAAATGAAGTCTCCGTCAAACATACTTTAAAGCTTATCCACCCAAAGCTGGAGTACCAGTTGCTTTTGGCTAAGAAGGTGCAGTTAATTGATGCTTTAAAAGTAAGTATGTGGGTTCTGAACTCATGATAGTTATTTAAGTAAGTCATATGAGACTTTTAATATTGTAATGTTTAATATTATAGTAGATTAATTTTGATTATTAAAGTTTTTTGTTGTTTCCTTTGACATAAGGAACTGCAGGTTCATGAGGGAAACACAAACTTTCTGATTCCGGAATACCGATGTATTCTAGAAGACGCGGATCACCTACAAGAAGAGTACAAAAAACAGCCCGCGCACCTTGAAAGACTCTATGGTTTGTGAACTGTTCAGTACTTGGCTGTATTTCTTTCTTTCTAGCTGTCTGTTTGTCAAGGATTGTGAAAGGAGCTGGGCAGACAGACAAGATAAAAATGAATGAGTGAAAAGCAACCTACTATACAGAATATTTCTGTACTTGGCCAAGCTAGTTTTAAATTTTAATTCTAAAAAAGATTGAAAAATGGCCAGGTGCTGGTTGCTCACACTTATAATCTTAGTTACTCAGGAGGCTGAGATAAATCTGAGGATTGCAGTTCAGAGCCAGCCCAGGTGAAACACACACACACGCACGCACGCACGCACGCACGCACGCACGCACGCACGCACGCATGCACG
Organism: Dipodomys spectabilis; assembly: GCF_019054845.1. NCBI lineage: Eukaryota > Metazoa > Chordata > Mammalia > Rodentia > Heteromyidae > Dipodomys > Dipodomys spectabilis. The sequence goes on along the minus strand of NW_024870839.1, from coordinate 1,569,173 downwards.
GAAGAAAAGTAGGGTTCAATTGATAGAGCTCTGAGCAAAAAAGAGATCAGGGACAGCATCCAGGCTCTGAGGTCAAGCCTCAGAACTGGCACCAAAGTAACTGAATAAAGATTTGAAAATGAAAGGTGGGTACTAGTGGCTCAAGCTATTATCCTTGCTCAGTTGGGAGGCCAGCCATGGCACAAAGGCTGTATACACTGCTTCACAACTCATAGCTGCATGCAGTGGTGTGACACTGTCACCCTTACTTCATAGGAGGATCAGATTGGGAGGATCAAGGTTTAGATAGCATCAGGAAGGCATAGTCAGGGGCCTCATAGTTAAGAACACAAGTAGGTAGATTGAGAACCTAACAACAGCCGCCCTCATAAAAAGGCCTTGCTGGGCGCCAGTGGCTCGCCCCTGTAATCCTAGCTACTCAGGAGGCTGAGAATCTTGGTTCAAAGCTAGCCAGGACAGGAAGGTCCGTGATACTTTTATCTCCAGTTAACTACCAGAAAACTCAAGTAGTAGAGCACTAGCTTTGAGCTGAAGAGCTGAGGGACAGTGTCAGGCCCAGAGTTCAAGCCCCACGACCCACCGAAGAAAAAAAAAAAGGCCTGGAGGTGTAGCTCAGTAGTAGAGTGCCTAAAGAAAAAGCAGCTTGAGGCTTTTCCTCTAAAACCTCAGTAGAGGGGTGGGGGAGGGAACTAATATTTTTTAAACAAAATTTAATAAATAAAGGCTATTTATATGCTGTGCCAGTTTTGCATTTGTAGTAAGAAGTTGGGTGTTTAACAAATTACTCTGGAAAAAAGTGAAAAAGGGAGGGGAGATAAAGAAGGTAGGGAGGAAGGAAGGGCCAGCCTCAGAAATGTAAGCCCTGCTGTGCGTGACACAGCATTGATACCAGCTCCATAATCCGGTGATTATTTAACCTGAAAGATAGATGGTGTTAGTACATGCGCGCGTGCATGTGTGCATGCACGCATGCGTGCGCACACCTGTGGGTACCATAGCTCCACTTCCAGCTTTTTATGACTAACTGGAATTAAGAGTCTCATGGACTTTCCTGCCTGGGCTGGCTTTGAACCTTGATCTTCAAATCTCAGCCTCCTGCGTAGCTAGGATGCCAGATTTGAGCCACTGATACTTGGCTTTTTCTTTTTTCTTTTCTCCTTAACTTGCTGTTTAGGCTAAAGACTTCGCTGTTACATACCTAGTCAGTGGCAAAACCAGCAGTAGAATTTCTCACCTATATGTGTGCATTCTGCCCTCTGATGAGTTTTGCCAATCACCAGATGATCATTTGCCAGCTGTCAACATTGATCCTTAACCACCTAAGGAGTGTCTTCTTATATACCCAGACTTACTTTCTCACAAACTGTATCAGTAACATTGAATGGCTTAATATTCACTATAAGAACAAACTTTGTTTTATTGTTACAGTAAGTTTGATGGAACTAATCTTCCATCTATTAGTGATTCTAAAATCCAAAGAACTTTGAAAAATCAAAGTTTTTTTTTTTGTTGTTGTTTTGTGTGTGTGTGTGTGTGTGTGTATGTGTGTGTGTGTGCTGGTACTAGGGCTTGAACTCAGGGCCTTGAACTTAGCATAGCTGTTTTGCTCAAGGATGTAGTTCTGCCACTAAAGCTATACCTGCACTTCCGGCCTTTTTGCTGATTAGTTGATGATGAGTATCATGGATTTTACTGTCTGAGCTGGCTTTGAACCTTGATCCTCAGATTACAACCTCCTTAGTGGCTAGGAGTACAGTCAGGCATGAGCCACCAGCACAAGGCTTAAAAGCCCAAGTTTTTGCTTTTGTTTTTCCATAAATCATTTGGCAGCAAAATCCAGCTTACATAACACATGGATCTTTATTTTAGATTCCACTTAGTGCAAATATTCATCCACATATTTTATTGTGAACTGCTAGTATTTGTACTCAACTCCTCAATACAAATACATTGGTATATTGCTTTTATTCTCTTTCTAAACTGTGGAAATTATTGGAATAGACCTTTTACATCAGAGGTTTAGATAAAGGCTCAGCAGTTTGAATGACTACCATTTTATATCTGGAACACACAAAAGTGTGCTCTTTGAGCCCAGGACTTTTGGCTTTCTAGTCACAATAATAATTCAAAATAACCAGTGTGTATGGGCTGGGAAGTTGGCTCAGTGGTAGAGTGCTTGCCTTGCATGCCTGAGGCCCTGGGTTCGATTCTTCAGCACCACGTAAGCAAAAAGAAAAAAGCCGGAAGTGGCGCTGTGGCTCAAGTGGTAGGGCACTAGCCTTGAGCTGAAGAGCTAAGGGACAGCGCCCAGGCCCAGAGTTCAGGCCCCATGACCAGACCCAAAAAAAAAAAAAAAATAACCTAAAGCTGGGGCTGGGAAGGTGGCTCAGTGGTAGAGCGTTTGCCTTGCATGCTCAAGGCCCTAGGTTCGATTCCTCAGCACCACATAAGCAAAAAGAAAAAAGCCGGAAGTGGCGCTGTAGCTCAAGTGCTAGAGCTCTAGCCTTGAGCTGAAGAGCTGAGGGACAGCGCCCAGGCCCAGAGTTCAGGCCCCACGACCGGACCCAAAAATAAATAAATAAATAAATAACCAGTGTGAATTAATGGCTTGTAACCAGTTGTTATCTGAATTAATGGCTTATATCCAGTCATTAGTTAAATATTATCTTGAAACTTGCCTTAAAATCCCTCACAGATATTTCTAAAGCAAGATACTTTTAGGTTTGTGTATCTTAAAGGAATTTCAGACTGATTGTCAAGTATTCTGATTTCAGAATTGATTGTCAAGGAATTACTTGCACTAAATAGTATGTCATTAAAGGAATTAATGAAAAGAACTATTTTTTTTTCTTTATAGGTATGATCACTGATCTTTTCATAGACAAATTTAAGTTCAAAGGAACTAATGTGAAAAGCAAAGTACCTCTTCTGCTGGAAATTCTTGATAGTTACGATCAGAATGCACTGGTTTCTTTCTTTGACTCAGCTTAAAAGATGCATAAGGTAAGGTCCCATAGTGTGATCAGTTCAACAAGAAGATGTTTAGGATCTGCAGAATTACAAGGTAACTTTTAATGTGTAAAAATACTTATTGCTGGGCTGGGAAGGTGGCTCAGTGGTAGTATGCTTACCTTGCATGCATGAAGCCCTGGGTTTGATTCCTCAGCATCACATAAGCAGAAAAAGCCAGAAGTGGTGCTGTGGCGCAAGTGGTAGAGTGCTACTCTTGAACTGAAATGCTAAGGGACAGTGCCCAGGCTCAGAGTTCAGGCCTCAAGACTGACCAAAAAAAAAAATTTTTTTTTAAATACTTGATGTGGATCCTGGTAGTATACATCTATAATCTTAGCAGTTGGAAAGCTTGAATTACCTAGCCAGTTGAGGCCAACCTAAAATAACACAGTGAGACCCTGTCACAAAAATAAACTTTTTTAAAGTTGAGGTATAAGGACTTTAAAGCTGTCCCCCCCCCCCCTCTTTTTTGGTAGTACTAGAGTTTAAACTAGGGTACTCTACCACTTGAGCCATACTTCTACTTCTCGGATTCTGTTTCTTTTGACAGATATAACTTTAAAGAGAACCTTAATTTTTTAAATGAATGGAATGATTATAAGAGATATTATGGCAAATGGATACTTTAATTTATACAGAGATAATATTTAGAAAATAGGAATAATATGTCCAGTTTTCATAAGATATACATCAATGTGTAAACTGCAGATTTAAAATAAAATTTGGGGGATATTTCTGGGGAGAATTGAACTCAGAACCTCCTGTTCTTCCTAATCTTTCTTTATGGCTGGTGTTCTGCCTCTTGAACCCTGTTTTTCAGTGGTTATCTGGAGATAGTGTCTTGAAGACTTTTCTTCCCAGGCTGGATTCAAACTGAGATCCTTTGATCTCAGCCTCCTGAGTGTCTAGGATTCATGCATGATCTCCAGTACCCAGTTTTTAAAATGGTTTTGAGTTTACAGATTACCTTATTTAATCTTCACAACTGTTCTGTAAGTTTGTCTAATTATGTAAGAAAAGTGATTCTCATTAAAGTTAATGTGATTAAGAAGACATGTTATGCTAATATTTTAGAAAGCTGGAACCAGAGACCAGTGTTAGTATCCTGAATACTTATGTCATCAACCCCTGGAAATAATCTTGCAATTTTTTCCCCTTAGGAGTTGGAATTTGTCTGCTTAGTGACATTTTGTGACTCTGCTGAAGTTTGTGAAATGCTTGACCCAGCTTTAGTGCTATGTCACGTAGCCAAAGAACTTTCTCTGACAGCATGGATTATACAAGTGACTATGCTGGCTCCTGAGATTTTTCTTCATCTAAGTATCTACTGGCTTCCTTGTCATTACATAAGAAAGACAATCAGACTTTGGAGCTATAGAAGTTGTATTCATCAATTTCTTATTTATTCATTTTCGGGGAAATTAGGCTTTTAATGGCTTAAGGATAACGGAAAATATGCTATTCTTTCTATTCAAGAAAAGTAGACTCATTCCTTTTTCAGAGACCAATGATTCTTAATTATGTTATATTTTTGTATGTATGTTAATATTAATGTAATTGAATGTTAAATTAAAAAAATTAAAGGCACATATAGTTGACTTTTATTTTGATATGGTCATATTTATTTGCAAAAGAGTTTCTGGGGATTGAGTCTGAGGCCTTTTTCACAAAAGCACGAAGCCTTGTTTTCATTATATTAACCACCATTCTTTCCTAGATTCAGTGTGTACTTGTGTGTGTGCTGGTTCAAGGGCTTGAATCAGGTCTTGGGTGCTGCTTTCTCTTAGCTTTTTTATCCCAGGCTGGAGTTCTATCAGTCGAGCCACAGCTCCACTTCTGGCTTTACTTGGTGGTTAATTGGAGATAAGTCTCTTGGACTCTCCTGCTCAGACTGGCATCATCAGATCTCAGCCACCCGAGTAGCTAGGACTACAGGTGTAGTAAGCCACCAACACCTGGCTTTCACTGTGTACCTTTTGTTAGCTGCCACAGCTAAGAGAAAAAGAGAAAAGTAATGACTGTTTAACTTAATGTAGACTATATTGTTTTTGATGATCCTGGGATTTAAACTCAGACCCTTGTGCCAATTGCTCTATTACTAGACCCATGTCTAGTGATATATTGTTAATATATTAATAGTAGTTTAAGGTGGCATCTTAAATTGCTATCTTCATTAGAAAAAGAGAAAAGGCATAACCCTGTAATGTAGCTTGGTGCTAGTGTTTAGTATGTGCTAAACCAACACCATACACACAAAAAGCCTAAGACACACATTGTCTTCTAAGTAAACAGTTGCTACTTGCGAATGTGAGCAGCGTATCAAATCAGTTATGTACATTATTCCCAGCAACCACCTGATTAACAGACCAGAGAACAGAATTGGGTGGGCACCAGTGGCTCACGCCCGATATCCTAGCTATAGAGGAAGATACACACACACACACACACACACACGCTGGGGATTGAGTCCAAGGCCTTTGCAGCTCGAAGGGTTGCAGTTCGAAGCCAACCGGGGCCGAAAAATCCATGAGACTATCCCCAATTAACCACCAAAAAGTCGAAAGTGGAGCTGTGGCTCTGCGGCGGAGCACCACTCTGGAGCACAGCAGCTCAGGGACAGCGCCCAGCCCGGCGTGCGCGCGCGCACAGCCACAGCGTTGCGAGGAGTCATCCGGCCAGGAGTTCATGGAACTCTGGAGAGCAAGCCAGTCCACCTGCGGGCTGTCCAGGAGTTTCTCCAGCTCTCCGAGGCCGACGCACAGAGAATGAAATGGGTCAAACCAGGCCGAGTCACTGCCTGCCACCCTGGCAGCGATCGCCATTGGCTCAATTTAAAAACCGCGAGAAGTCGGCGCCCGCGTCTCCCCGCCCTTTCCCTCCCGTCTGGCTCGGGTCCGTCCCGCCCCCTCGCGGCCTCCCAGGCCCGCCGTCCCGTCGCCCCGATGACGTCACGGACCCGGGCCGCTGTCATTGGCCCATTTCAATAGTCGCGGGATACTTGAACTGCTCGAACAGCCGCCGCTCCGGCGGGCTGCTAGCTGCATCGCGGGGCGTCTCTGCGTCTCCGCGCCCCGCAGCGTCTGCCCGCACGTTTCACGGCCTCCGCGGTCCCGCACGGGCCCCAGCCGGGCGAGCACACGGGCGGCAGGCTGGCTGGGCCTGCGGCGAGCGCCAGGACTGCAGCGTTGCGTCTGCGGGGCGGAGCGCACGGGGCTCGGCGCGGCTGACGATCCCGCTCGCCCGCGGGTGTCGAGATGCTGGGCCGATCGGCACCGAGGGCCGCGGCCCGCAACGCGGGCTCGGCCCTGCTGACCTTGCCGCAGACGGCTTCCCAGGAGGACCAGGAGAACATCAATCCGGAGAAGGCAGCGCCCGCCCCGCAGCCGCGGAGCCAGGCCGCGCCCGCGGTGCTCAAAGCCGGCCCTGCGCGGGCGGCGGGGCCGCCGAGGCCCAAGACACGACGGGTGAGCACGGCGGGCCACAGCCTGTGCACTGGGGGCCGAGCAGGACGAGGGGCTCTCGGGACCGGGTTCTGGGTCGGGGGCTTTGGCCTGTAGGATGTGACTGGTAGCGCCTTTCCTTATCCCCAGCCAACACGGCTGTGCTGCCCGTCTGCGGTGCTGGAGCGTCGTCTTGGCCCTCTGCGAGAGTTCCTTCTACTTTCCAGCGCCAGGCACCGCCAAGGACCCAGATCTCCCCTACTCGTCATCTGCTTAAGTGACTGACTTAAACTACTAGCGAAGGGTTTTATTAAAAAAAAAAAAAGCTTTGCATTTGGTGAAATCCGCCATTTTCGCGCGGTTTGCTCTGCTGCTCCGCCCTAGGGTGAAGAGTGCGAATCCACACGTTTCTTTTTTTGCCAATTCGTCCCGTATCTACTGGCCGGACCCCCCCCCCCCATTTCCCCCCCCCCCACACACACACACCATGCTTCTTAACCTCCATTATTTTGTAATTCCAGTACTGCTTGTAGAGTTTGCCTATAGGAATGTCTGACAAATTGAGACATGCTTTCTTATCCATGAGTACTTTTTGCTTCAGAAAGCTGTTTTTCTGAACAATATATGGGAGTAAAAGCAAGGTGGGGAGGGAGCATAACTCCTTTTCATAAGCTCAAAGCCAGTCATTTACTTCTGTTTAGGCTGCACCCCTAAAGGACCTGCCGATAAATGATGAGCCTGTCAGCGCTCTTCCTCCTTGGAAGGCTAACAGTAAACAGCCCGCCTTCACTATTCATGTGGACGAAGCCCCTGCAGAATCTCAGAAGCCGCCACCCGAACCCAAAGCCACGGAGTGCGAAGATGTGCTGGCTTTTAATACAGCCATTGCTTTGTCTGGCACACGAAAACCTCTGGTACCTCTTGATTTTCCAATGGATGGTAGTTTTGGTACGTTCTAAAGATCTTTATCAATTCAGACTTGTGGTTACTCTATTGGGTTAATGGGATTGGGTATTTTAAGGTTTACTATAACAGGTTTAAGAAAGGGTGTGGTTTATCTCAACTCCTGTTGATTTTACTGCCCACTCCATGTGAGACTATCAATTACATCAACTTCATTAAGTTCTAGTGCCTATTTAGGCTGATTCGTAGATGTTTATTTGGTTGGGAGAGTAGATTTGTTGTAGTTATAATACTTTTTGCGTGTATATGTTTGCTGGTACTGGGGTTCTTTAGGGTTCTTGAACTCTCCCTTGGCTTTCTTTTTCGATCATAGTTGGTGCCATTTGAGTCATACCTTCTGCCCAGCTTTTTGGTAGTTAATACATGTATCCTCAAAACACTTGCCTTGGCTGGCTTTAAAAGGTTACCAGATCTCAGCCTCCTAAGTACTAGGATACATACTCAAGCCACCAACACTTGGCTTTAATAGTATATTTCAGAGAATCCTGTTTTAAGATAGTAATCTGAAATATTGTGAGCTTGTGTGTGTGTGTGTGTGTGTGTGTGCGCGCGCGCCCATGCACGCACGCACGCACACATGCACACCTGTCCTGGAGCTTGAAGACAGGGCCCTTTCCCTGAGCATTTTTGTTCAAGATTGGATCTGTAGCACTTGAGGCACAGCTCCACATCTGGCTTTTTGCTCTCAGGAACTTTCCTGCTTTGGCTGGCTTTGGAATCTCAGATCAGCCTCTTGAGTAGCTAGGCCTGAGCCACCAAAGCCTGGCTTTCATGCTCACTTCTTGTATCCCGCTTTAGACTTGTTTGAGGATAGTCTTAAAAATGGTGATGCCTGACACCTCTTTCTGTAAAACTAGTAGTTATATACTATAAAGTGACACTGTCTTAACTCATTGTGGCTGCTGTAGGCAATTCTGCTTACACGTTGTATTGTTTATTTACCAAAGGGTGACATTGGACAGCTGCATGTATCCATTTTAGTTCTATTGATTGGGCAGAGGGGTGTTTGGGAAATTCCTTTGGACATAAAATGTGCAACCAAAATTTAACCTCAAAGGAATCTTTGGTCAAAAAAAGTAGGGATATTCTTTGCCTTAAAAGATAATTTAGCCAGGCACTAGTGGCTCGTTCCTGTAATCCTAGCTACTCAGGAAGGTGAGATCTGAAGCCAGCTTGGGCAAGAAAGTCCATGAGACTCATATCTCCAGCAAATTACTCAGGAAAAAAAAAAAAAAAGCACTGTGCCTAAAGTAGTAGAGCGTTACCCTTAAGCCAAAGATGCTCAGGGGCAGCACCTAGGGCCTAAGTTCAAGCCCCAGGACCAACAAGAGATTTTTTTTTTTTAAAGATAATTTATAAGCCAGGCATTGGTGACTTACATCTGTAATCCTAGCTACTCAGGATGCTGAGATCTGAGGATCACAGTTCAAAGCCAGTCCAGGTGGGAAAGTGTGTGAGACTCAAAAAAAAACAGAAGTGGAGCTGCAGTTCAAGTGGTAAGAGTGCTATGCTAGTCTTGAGCACAAAAGTTCAGGGAGAGTGTCCAGGCCCTGAATTCAAACCCCAGGACCAGCATAAAGAAAAAAACACTTGAATCACTTGAGTGTTGTGCTAATCTGTTTGAGTTGCCCAATTCAAACCAATTTCTTTAGCAATAAATTATTTGAAACCATTTGATGGATCCTAGCTGTTGCCCAGCTGTGCTTTGCATCCGTCAGCCCTGTGGTAGGGTTTGTAATTCCTACTGCAAACCTCATTTTATCAACTTGAATTTTAAGTACCAGATCATTGCACCATCTACTCCTATCCCGTGGAAGATGAATGATACTTTTACATAATACTGAATCCTATGAGTAGCCTTTCAGGATTTTTTTTCTCATTGATTAAAATTATTGCAGTTATATATAGACAGATCTGAGTTAAAATAGTCTATGTACTTTAACACAATATGTTCATTTTAATTAGATAAAATGCTTTAGTAGTAGTAGATTCCCATAAGGAACCAAGTAGAAAACCAATCTGTCTTTGGATGGTTCCAGAGTCACCACATGCTATGGACATATCAATTGTGCTAGAAGATGAGAAGCCAGTGAGTGTGAATGAAGTGCCAGAGTACCACGCAGACATCCATGCATACCTCAGGGAGATGGAGGTAAGACTTGAAACCTGCCTGCAGGGTACACTCACTGGGGCAGATTGGAATGGAGAGACTAAAGCTTAAACATTTAATTACTAGTGAATTACCCTGGTGCAATGTTTGACTTTCTATTTGTAGCAATTCAGCTAATGATAAAATAATCCTTGTTGCAATTTTCTTTATCTGAGGGGCAGGGGACAGGGTTGTTACCTGTCCTGGGGCTTGAAGTCAGAGCCTGGGTGCTGTCCCTTAGCTTTTGTGCTCAAGGCTAGCGGTCTACCACTTGGGTCACAGCTCCACTTTGAGCTTTATGGTGGTCTACTGGTGATAATCTCACTGACTTCCTGCCTGTGTTGGGTTCAAACTGCAATCCTTAAATCTCAGCCTCCTGGGTAGCTAGGATTACAGGCGTGAGCCTTCATCGCTAGCCTTCTATAAACCTCCCTCCCGATAGGTTAAATGTAAACCTAAAGTGGGTTACATGAAGAAGCAGCCTGACATCACCAACAGTATGAGGGCCATCCTGGTGGACTGGCTGGTAGAAGTGGGGGAGGAGTACAAGCTGCAGAACGAGACCCTGCACCTGGCTGTGAACTACATTGACCGCTTTCTGTCCTCCATGTCTGTGCTGAGAGGAAAGCTCCAGCTCGTGGGTACTGCCGCCATGCTGCTTGCCTCGTAAGTCCTGCTGGGTTTATGTGACTTCAGGAAATTGGAATTTTCCAACTGTAACATTTTAATTTAATGCATTCCACAGGGTAGACACTACATTAGGGGTGACACTGTGGTATGTGGGGTTAATAGAAGTGGAGGAGGACAAAATGGCTTTTGAATCTATAATGCTAATTTTCTTAGCTCTTGCATAGGGTCTATGGTGTGGTTTGTGAACTTGAAAACTGGCTACAGAAGTACACTGGCACTGAATTTCTGGGTGTAGTTTCTTCCATGCAGGGCTTACTGGCAAACAATCTGTATCTTTGCCTTCTCTCCACTAAGATGTGAAAATGAAGCATAAAAACCCAAACAGAGTTTCTTCCATCTTCAGCTGTTCGCTGAGCACTGGCACAGCTCCCCTCTTGGGTGGGCTGTGTCACGCCCTCCTTCATCTCTGACTACATGACAGTCCTTCATTGCTGAGCGGTGGAGCAGAAAGGCTGGTCGGGCAGGGGACAGAGGAATTGCAGTTGGTGGAGAGTGGCTTTATTTTGCTAATGGAATTTCAGATTTGAATTGAGAAGCTTGCTTCTCTTTTGTTAGGACTTACAATTTTGAACTTTTTTCATTTTAGAAAGTTTGAAGAAATATACCCCCCAGAAGTAGGCGAGTTTGTGTACATTACAGATGATACCTATTCTAAGAAACAGGTTCTGAGAATGGAGCACCTGGTTTTGAAGGTCCTTGCTTTTGACCTGGCTGCACCTACAGTAAACCAGTTTCTTACACAGTACTTCCTACACCTGCAGCCTGCAAACAGCAAGGTTGAAAGCTTAGCAATGGTAAGTTCACTTTGCTTGTGGGGGAAAAGCACCAGCATCGCTGAGCAGCTTTGCTCAGGATCAGGAGAACCAGTGTTTTAGGGCTGGAATCCATTTGCAGCATGGGGAAAAGTTAACCATTAGCAAAGGATACAGCCACAGTTGGCCCTCTATTTCCCATGGATTCAACCACAGGGATTGTAAACACACATGGGAAAAATAGTTGCACCTGTATGAGCATATACATTAACTGCCATTCCAGCCATGTTATATATTAACATTTATTAATGAGTAATTGAGAGGTAGTAACCCTAAAAGCAGGGGTCTAGGTGTCCATGATTCCTAGGGCAGCTGTTGAAAAGCACCAAATAGTTCTTTGAAAGGAAGCTGGTAGTGTAGTGTGCAGAGTTAAGTTATTAAGGGACCAGGGCGCTGGTGGCTTATGTGTATAAGTTTAGCTGCTAAAGAGGCTGAGATCTGAGACTTATGGTTTGAAGCCAGCCCTGGCAAGAAAGTCCTTGAGACTCAACTAATGAACCACCAGAAAGCCAGTAGTGGAGCTGTGGCTCAAGTGGGAGAGCACAGCTTTTAGCACAAAAGCTCAGGGACCCAGGCCCTGAGTTCAAGCCCCAGGACAAGCACAAGAAAAAAAGTTATCAAGGGAAGAAAAAGAGGATAAGGCTATGAGCAGTCTCCTGCTTGGCATGGATTTGAATTCTAGAGCTCTTGTGATTAAATGGTTTTCCATTCCAGTTTTTGGGAGAATTATGTCTGATAGATGCGGACCCGTACTTGAAGTACCTGCCGTCAATTATTGCCGGAGCTGCCTTTCACTTAGCACTCTATACCATCACAGGACGGAGCTGGGTTCGTATTCAAGTTTTCATTTTGCACATCTGCTTTGACTGAAATGTGTGCTTGAAAACTCTGGAGCCATATCACCTGCTGCTTGCAGACAGTAAATGATGAGAGTTGGTGTAAAAGTGACAGGATAGTGGCCTGAGGAATGGAGGTGTTCAAGATAAGTTACACACACAAATTGCTGCTTTGACTATCAACCCCCTTCTCTGTCCTTAGCCGGAATCATTAGTCCAAAAGACTGGATACACCCTGGAAAGCCTCAGGCCTTGCCTCCTGGACCTCCACCAGACCTACCTCAGAGCACCACAGCATGCGCAGCAGTCCATTCGAGAGAAGTACAGAAACTCAAAGTAAGGCCCACCAAGGAGACGCTGCTTGTCCCGTTAATGCCTAGTGAGAAGCCTATGTCCACAGAGGGCTGTAGTAAACAGCTCTGCCCCTTGATTTCAGTGGGAGGCATTGTATGTGGGGATCAAACATCCTAATATCATCGGACTCACTCGCAGATAGAAACAATTTTGAGGTTTTGGCAAATTTATTATTTATGATCTCTGTTATCTAGTGAATGTTCATTACTAACAGCCATTTCTTTTCTACCCTCAGGTATCATGGGGTTTCTCTCCTCAACCCACCCGAGACACTAAATCTGTAACTATGAAGGATGCCTTGCTTTCTAATGTAAATCATTCCAAGTACATGGTGTACAGTTTTTATTTTAGGTTTTAATTTCACAATCATTTCTGAACATACAAGTTTTGGCCAAGGACAAATTATGGTATCTATCATTTTTAAATGGTTTTAATTTGTATATCTTTTTGTACATGTATCTATCTCAGATAATTAGCTAATTTTAAGTGGTTTTAGTAAATATTGACTCCAGCCGCCAATATAAGAATAAATTGGAAACCTTCATAAGTGAAGGTTAATTTGAAGTAAAACCATGACTTTTGGGGGATATCATTTAGAAATGCTCTCTTAGCTTAGGGTTTATTATATAAGGAAAGCTCTTCTCTAGGAAAGCAGACCCTCCCTCAAATTCTGACATTCTTTATCCTAAATAATTGGGCCTATTTGCTGCACTGCTCACACTTTCTTTTGACTGGGAAAAGTGTGCTCTGGACCCAGCCCTGGTCTGTCTCTTTGCTCTTTCTTTGCATGAAGTGTGGCAGCTTATTAAATAACTTATTCCTCATCAACCTTTACAAACTCAAAAGATTACAGGTGGGAAGCTCTGAAATAGATAAGGTTCTCTAGAAATGTTCATTTGAAGCATAATGTAAAAGAAAAGAAACTGCTAGCTTTTCTAAAGGACTTTTGAATAAAAAATACCCAAGATTGTTAGCATGGAATAAATATCCTTTTAATAGTTATATATACATACATTAAATCATGTTAACTCTAATTAGCCGCTCTCTTCTTTTTCCTCTTCCTCACTGGATTTTTACTGGGTGCTTTCTCTTGTTTTGCACTGACCGTCTGTGTTCTGTGAATAAAGTAAATTAACAGCTCACCAAGTGTCCTTGTTAAATTCTGGATCACTGGCAGAAGACTTTCTGGTTTTCCCAGTCGGATATAAAATGTGGCAGCAGCGAGAGTAAAATAGCAGTGGTGGAAAGTGTCCCACCTTACAGAATTAGAAACTGGCAAGCCAGTGAGGAGGTGCTGCTGCACAGCGTCATGCCAAAGGCAGGCCCCCAGACCTGAGAGAGTTGGTGTACACAAACCAGAGATCTGTTACCTTATTTTCTTTGGGTTCTTGTCTGGTTCTAAAATGATCCTCTCTTCTTCTTCACTATCGGAGAGGACGATAGGAGCAGCTTTGAGAAATGGCAGAGAGGTAATGTGAGTGACCTTCAAGTTTGCACACCAGGTGACTATTTGCTGGACACTTTCAGACATACCTTGTTCTTTAACATCTTTCCCTCTCAAGAAGCTCTTGTATAAAAATTGTGTATGTGTGTTGCTTACTTGGGGCTTGGGCACTGTCCCTTGAGCTTTTTTGCTCAAGAGTAGCAAATTATCTACCATTTGAGCCCCAGCTCCACTTCTTTTTTTGTTGTTAATTGGAGATGAGTCACGGACTTTCTTGTCCAGGCTGGCTTTGAACCTCAGTCCTCTGATCTCAGCTTCCTAAGTAGCCTGGATTACAGGTGTGAGCCATTGGTGCCCAGCTTTCTTTCAACACTTTCCCTAAGGATTCTTTTTATTACTGGCATAAATGCTCAGTGCATTTAGTAAGTGCCATAATAGTAGTACAGAGAATACTATTTATATACCATCTTTTTGAAATCAGGCCTGGTGCTCTACCACTTGAGCCATAATATGCCCCAGTCTGTTTTTAGCTTGTTTTTTTCAGGTAAGGGCTCATGTTTTTCACCTTGTCGGATTCAGACCACAAGCCTCCTGTGCAGCCAGGGTCCCGCCAGTACATGCCACTACACTTGACTGAGACAAAGCCTCCCTAACCTCACCTGGGCCAGCTGGTTTAAACCACGACCTGCATGCCCAGTCTCCCTCTGCCTTGGGAATAGCTGGGCTTTCAGGCATCAGCCTTGTGTTAGCATGTTTTATAGAACCAATTAGCAAAGTGATTTTAAGTCAGTATGTCAGATGACTTAAACAGCCTAAGATGACTTAGGGTGTGGGTACAGTGGCGCAAACCTGAAATCCCAGCAGTGAAGGGAGGATGATTACAGTGAGGCCCATTGGAAAAGCACAAAATCCTATCCAAACTAGTGCTGTTTAATACAAGACACTCACTTCAAACCCCAGTACCACCAAAGACACATTTTCTAAGACATTTTTCCAGAAACAAGCAAAAAATATGCCTGTAGCTACTCAGCAGGCTTAGCTCTGAGAATTGTGGTTCAAAGCCAGCCTGGGCGGGAAAGCCTGTGAGACTCTTCTCTCCAAAAACCAGAAGTGGAGCTATAGCATAAGTGGTTGTACTATCTTTGAGCAAAACCCCTTGGACAGTGCCCAGGACTGGCGCGCACACACAAGAGTGAAGAACCTATTTCACGTTCTTGCCAATGCTGATACTTGAATGCTTCTCAATCATGCAGTAAAAAGATACCATCATTTTATTGTCTTTGTGTTTTATCTCTACCAGGGTTAACCACGGATAATGTTAATAATCCATTTGTACTTTCTTTGAAAAGTACTTCATATTTGCTCATCTTTTGAACAGTAACTAAAAATGTGAACTGGGTGCCAGTGGCTCACACTGTAATCCTAGCTACTCAGGATGTTGAGATCTAAGGATGGTGGTTCAAAGCCAGCCCAGGCAGAAAAGTCTCAGACTTATCTCCAATAAACTATCAAAAAGTTGCAAGTGGAGCTGAGATTCGAGTGGAAGAATTCTAGCACTGAGCCAAAAAGCCCAAGGACAGCACTCACATTGTGAGTTCAAGCCCCAAGACCAGCACAAAGTAAAACTATCCCTAGGTAGAAGTTAATTCAGTTGTACAGTGGTTAAAATGCAAAACCAGGCAGAACTAGTTAGCTACTGCAAGCACTTCTGGAGTTCTGTGTGTTCTCATAGTCATACTTGATCATTTAATTGTTTTCACTAAAAAGATAAAAGTATGAAACAGATTTCCCTAGGAAATCCACATTAGGCGTAGATCATTCTCCTAGCAGAGGCTCTGCTGGGTAGTAAGAGCCTAAAACTACAAGTTTATGGGACATCTTCAGGAAAGTATCTCCCTAAAACTAGCTCACGTTTATATGTAAAATACAGTTTTGCTATTGTTTGCATACCAAAGTATAGTTATTTCAGGCTGGGAAGGTGGCTCAGTGGTAGAACGCTTGCATGCATGAGGCCCTGGGTTCGATTCCAGCACCACATAAGCAGAAAAAAAAAGCTGGAAGTGGCACTGTGGCTCAAGTGGTAGAGCGCTAGCCTTAAGGTGAAGAGCTGAGGGACAGCGCCCAGGCCCAGAGTTCAGGCCCACGACTGGACCCAAAAACATAACAAAAGTACAGTTATTTCACAAAAATCAGATTCTCTTAGAATTGGTGTTAACATTGCAGTTAGCTTTGCTTTAGTCATTTGGTTGATTTTCTTTTTTTCCCAGTGCCTGTCCTGGGCCTTGAACTCAGGACCTGGGTGCTGTCCCTGAGCTTTTTGGCTAAAGACTTGCACTCTAGTTGAGCCACAGCTCCACTTCCAGCTTTTTTGGTAGTTAATTGGATATAAGACTCATTGACTTGCCTGAAATTCTCAGATCTGAGCTTCCTAAGTAGCTAGGATTATAGGCATGAGCCATTGGTGCCTACCTGAAATTTAAACCACAAAATGTTAGCCCTTCCAAAACCACTATGTGTAGCCCATCTATATTCTCTGTATAGGTAGGTGTTTACAAAGAAGACAGATCTTGTAGTGCATGATCTATTACTTGCAAATAATTATATATAACACTTACCTCTTAGATAAGAGGTTATAGATGACAAATATTAGAGATGAGGTAAAACCTGGTAGCACCACCTACCCTGGCCTCCAATACCAGCAACATCCACTGCAGTGTCCATTTTCATGTCGTCAAGAATGATAGCTTCATCACTGCCAGCCTCGTCCTCATCTTCTTTCTCAGAGTCCTCAGGAGCACCCCACGAGTTTTCTATTCCCTCTCCAATTTGGGCAGTGCCAGGAGTCCAGAGCACAGGCTTAGAAACACTGAGCATGTTAAGAAAACTGAACAGCAAGAAATATGGTATACAGACCAGGGAATGTAGCTTAGTGGTAGAGTGAGTGCTTGCCCAGCATGTATGAAGCCCTGGGTTCAGTTGCTCAGGAAAGGCCAGAAGTGGTGCTGTGGCTCAAGTAGGCAGAGTGGTAGCCTTGAGCTAAAGAAGCTCAGGGACAGTGCTCAGGCCCTGGGTTCAAGCCCTAGGACTGGCCAAAAAAAAGACAATATACAGATGGCTGAATAATGAAGAAAGATAAAATTTTTAACAGGCAAGATTATGGACACCATCATGGTAAGAAAAACCCAAGAATCAAGCTTCTGATACTCTAGCTGTAAGAAATTTAGCAAATGTGAACAGTATTAAATGTACAAATTTCAATATTAAAATGAGTCTTAAAGTACAAAATTTTCAAGGGAAAATAAAATGCTGTAATTGGGTGGTCGCTGGAACCAAAGACATTCTATACACTGGGATAGTGTTCCATCACCGTATTACATCTCAGGCCATAAAATGGGTCTTGGAGAATGTCTGGGTTTTAGAGCTACTAAAGTTCAAGAAGCTGAATGTTAAACCATCAACTTAGTATGACACCACTGTAGTTTGTCTCTAACAGTACAGTATTCCAGGAATGCAATGTCAGTTTGTGCAGACGAGAGAGAGGAAAGCTGAGTCCTGCTGCCATTAAACCCACCCAGTAAAGATACACTTCTGGAGGAGGCTCAGCTTCAGCAATGATTTCATCGGCTTTCTCTTCCACCTCAGAGGTATCAACAGGGGCCTGCTCCATTTTGAAAGCTGTGATCCTTTGATTTGCTATAGATTCTGCAAAGCCAAACTTTCCACCTTCTTTCCTGTCAGTTTTTGGGTAGGGGCCAGGGAGGAGATGACAGATGATAGAAAAGGCAGGAAAGAAGTTACTATCTTATCCTTTTGCTGGTGAAAACTACTCTAATTGATTCATATGACTACCTTAATCCTACCAGTTTACGACAGCTGTCAAGATAACTAGTAAAAGGTTGCTATACATTGCTATTATGTGCTATACATTGCTAGCTATGTGTTTAAAGTATATCCCCATATTTTTTTTCTTTTGGCAATATTTAAAGTTTATACTCCATGCCTTGTATGTGCTAGACATGTGCTCTACCACTTGAGCCACACCCTAAGCACTTTTTGCTTTATTTTTCAAATAATTTCACTTTTTTGCCCAGGCCAGCCTTAAACCACAATCCTCCTATTTGCACTCACTGGGATGAGAGGTGTAAACTACAGCATCTAGCCTTTTCCTTATTGTTGAAATGCATCTCACAGAGTTCCTGGGCTGGCTTGGAACTTTGATCTTCCTAACCTCAGCCTTCTGAGTAGCTAGGATTACAGGTATGAACCACTGTATCAGGATGACAGAATAGTCTGTAATCCTCAAATTAGCTGTTCCAGGTAAACACTGGCCTCCCATCAGATAGAAAAATTGGAGTAAAATTTGAAGGGGTCTAATCAATTTACTTTTTCTATGTTTTTAGTACTGGGATTGAACTCAGAGACTAGTGCTGACTAGGTTCTACCACTTCCCTGGCCCTGTTATCTTTATTTTAGTTTTTGAGGTACAGTCTTGCGAACTACATGTGTAGGCCTTGAACTCAGGATCCTTCTGCCTTCACCACCCAAACAGCTGGAATTCCAGGCCTGTGACACCTCACTTGCTCTCTACTTTCAAAAAATACACTCCTATATTCAACTGAGACTAAAAAAAAAAGAACAAGTGTAAAATACAGTTGTCTATGTGCAAGAAAAGCCCTTAAATGTCCTGTAAAAAGACTATTTAATTCTGAGGAGTCCAACTTACCTGACTTTCTGATCATTCCCCAAAGCTTTCTGTATGAGCTCTGTAATTTCTGCTACCTTCACACCAGCTATTTTGCTGCATCTCAAAACCTGTTTATAAAAGTGAAGTATCACAAATCAAGTGGCTTTCTCTATCAAAACCTAAAACATCAATTCTTTTTTCTACCTTTATAATCCAAGCTTTTTATTTCCAAATATGAAATGACACACTTTAAATGTAAATTAAAACACAAGAGTCATTTTATCACTTTTAAAGGAGTAGTGCATTAAAGGAACAGTGTGATTGATACTGTGGGTGAGGCCACAGACGACATACAGGTATGCTCTGAGAAACATCTGCTTCCTTCTCCATGAGTGATCCACAGAAATGGATCGAGACAGTAGTTGTGATTTTACTTGTGCCAATCATGATAACTGAAACTAGCACTTATCAACACTTAATGTATGTTATACACTGTAACTTATATATGTATTTATCCATCTTTACAACCTCCTAACAAGATATGGGCAGTAATCTCATTCCCTTTTTTAGATTAACTGAAGTCCAAAAATACAAAATCATCTGCCCAAAGGCAGCAAACACAATGTCCAGCTTGAATTTGAACTAAGCACCTATTGTTCATACTATTTGCAATATATTGTGTTTAAGAACCACTTCTAAATTCTAAAAGTAAAACCATCTTTTTCTCCTACTTTCCTACCTGGGTTGGCTTTTGAACCATGATTCTTAGATCTTAGCCTCCTGAGTAGCTAGGAATATAGGTGTGAGTCACCAGCACTTAGCTATTTATATTTTTAAAGGAGGGGGATATAACTTTTCCTTTACTGGAAGAAAAGCTAAGCCTGGAGGGCCAGATATGTGGGTAGCAATGGGGGAAGTACTCTTCCCAGCTACCAGTCAACAGGATGTCATGATTAGACTGAAACCTGATTCCATCACATCCCAGAATCAATCATGGAAAGTCTCCTTGTTGGCTTTTGGTGGTTGTGATATAATAAACAAGCTTCTAAAGAGATTTTACAGGGACATAGGTCAAAGCACTAACTTGATCTTTAAGAAGCATTATCCCGCCACTGGACTGGATGGTACAGATTTCTCGATGCTTGTTCATGGCGATCACCAGCAGGCCATCCATTACTCGTTCTTCTCGTTCATTGGGATCCACCAACAAGTATGTTCTGAAATGAACATTATATCATCCTGAGCAAATTTGGGCGGAGAGCCTGTCATTCTTAAGGTAATGGGTTTTAAAAACAGTATCAATGAAGCCAACACTAAAGATCTTGGCCTGTGGATCTGAATCACAGGGAAGACTCAAAATTGCATTTATAAACATAGTGAATACTTAAGCAGGTATCTCTAGCAATTACAGTAAAATAACAACCAGTTCAGACAGATTTTATTTAATGAAATAATATCAATCTTAGTACGTCTTTGGTTAAATGACTTCAATAAAAACTTAGGTACTATTTTACAATTTTCCCTATGTGACATATTCTACGGTCTTCTAGATTCTGCTAATGGCACATTAATGCCCATTTCTACACCACCCAATACACCAACTGATAGGCACATGGCTTCTGAGTCCATATGCAAAATAGTAGATTTCAAAGAACAGAGAACTCTCTTGAATAATTTAAGATATTACATAGTAAAATAAAAACTTATTAGGTCAAACAAAATCTATAAAACATTTTTAACTCTTTACTGTTTTAACATGACTACTAGAAAATATAAAATTACTTATATAACTTGCATTTTATTTCTATTAGATAATGCGGGTCCATTTCCCTCTAATAAAATTCTCTACAATGATTAAAACAAATCTTTGTTCTCATGCACAAAATGGTTAAAGGATCTTATTTATGTCTCCTTGTTTCTGAAGGTTTAAGGCTTAAGCTTCCATATAAAAGCACCAGTACATGGGCCTCCAAGACGCTAGAGTTTCTGTTGGAAGAGGACTTAGCAATAGATTGTGGAGAAACTGCTGGCAGATTTAAGGACACACGTGCCCATCTATGCAGTATTTTCCCAACAACCTGCTCCTAGAACCACTCCCCCAATACCTTTCCAAATCCAGTCTTCATTGACCCACTCACCTTCTTACTCTAATTAAAGCCTAGCATCCTAATCTTTTACAATCTGCACATTTCCAGAAAAAGAAGCACATGCCACAACTTATAAACTGGTAAGTACACTATAAGACGAAAATGTTGGGAAGCATAATCAAGTAGAGCCTTCTTATCACTACTGTTTTTAAAAACTGTCAACTATTGCTCTCAGAAAGAGAACTAACTGTAAGATGCTGTGATAGGAAAGGAGGATTCCAGTCATCTAGGACACATCTGTGTAGAGCGTTGAAGTTCCCAGCTGCCTTTGTAATTTCAGCCAGGAGAAGGGGAAACTGACCCCTGCTGGAAGAAGGCAAAGCTGACACAGATGGGCATGTGGTGGATGCTCAGAGGGACTGGATCACGCTCTTCAGGTGTGTACTGTTGCAAAAGAAAATAACCACCAATTAGTCACCAAGTTAGGAATTTATCAAAGTATCTATCATCTTGAGAATCAAAAGCTGAAACTAAAAGTGAATTCTTTTAATCCTTAGTACCTGAATCACATCTTTTTCCAACTACCTGTTTGACACTGCTACTTTTCAAACTGTGTGCAAAATCTTTGAGGTATACTCTGCATCCCATGCAATGAAGCCATCGTAAGCACAAGCAATTCCAGTGACTGAAAACGTACACAACCAACATCAGATCCTTACTATTTTTGTGCTGGCACTGGGGTTTGAACTCAGAACCTAGACACTGTTCCTTGTTTTTTTTCACTCATGGCTGCTGCTCTACCATTTGAGACACAGCTCTACCTCTGGCTTTTTAATGATTAGTAGGAGATATGAGTCTCATGGACTTTCCTGCCTGGACTGGCTTTGAACTGCAAATCCTCAGATCTCAGCCTCCTACGTAGTTAGGCCTGAGCCACTGGCACCCAGCTACATCTGGATTTTGTAACATTTCCATGACTCCCAAATTCCCAAGCCTCTCTGCACTCTCACTTCCACCTTTGGCCCCTCCATTAATCGGCCTCTTCTGCACATTCTACATCAATCAGCTGAATGATCTCATTATTATGTATCAAGCTTTTTTCAACTTAATATCTCCTCCACTTTGTAGCACATATAAGTAAGCATGCCTAGGTGTGTGAATACATCCTTCTTTTATCCACTTACCAGCTGACATTGGACAGCTTTGACTGTTAATGCTACAACCCTTTCAAATACACCTGAGTACACACTCTCCTTCCTTCTTAGGTCCCTCAGCACAGAATTGCTGGAATTCATTTTCTTAGTCATAAGCCATAACTTATTTTAATATTACAAAGTAAAATGTGTTGAAAGATGTGTACCGTGTTTTTTCCTTCGATTTTATTTTTTATTTTTATATAGAAAGTTTATGCTTAGCTTTTTTTTTTCTTCTTTTTTGGCCAGTTCTGGGGCTTGAACTCAGGGGCTGGGCACTGTCCCTAAGTGTCTTTGCTCAAGGTAGTACGCTACCACTTGAGCCACAGCTTTACTGCTGGCTTTTTCTGTTTATGTGGTACTGAGGAATCAAACGTTAGGGCTTCACGCGTGCTAGGCAAGCACCCTACCACTCTGTGCTTAGCTTTTTAAGAAACTGCCAAACTTTTCCAACAACATTGTACTATTTTTTAGCTGTTGTCATCAGCTCTTCTGCTCAAGACTAGTGCTCTACCACTTTGAGCCACAGGGCCTCTTCCAGTTTTCCAGTGGTTAATTGGAAATAAGTCTCACAGACTTTCCTGCCTGAGCTGGCTCTGAACCATGATCCTTGACATCAGCCTCCTGAGTAGCTAGGATTACAGGCGTGAGCCACCAGTGCCTGGCTAAAACTACTATTTTTATGTTCCCACCAGCAATAATACATTATTTTTCTATTCCTTTCTAAAGTCTTCTAATCACACTATTATTTTTTTGTGGGGGTCCAGTCGTGGGCCTGAACTCTGGGCCTGGGCGCTGTCCCTCAGCTCAAGGCTAGTGCTCTAACACTTGAGCCATAGCGCCACTTCCGGCTTTTTTCTTTTTGCTTATGTGGTGCTGAGGAATCGAGCTCAGGGCCTCAGGCATGCAAGGCAAGTGCTCTACCACTGAGCCACCTTCCCAGCCCCTAATCACACTACTTTTTTATTTACTTCCCATACCAATTTCATCTTCCATAGCTCAAAAAGCATTTAGTACATGACAGAACAGATATCTATGCTTATTTAGCTGGCCATGGCCTTCTGTCTGTATTTATCATTTTTTGGTCCTTCAATAGTATCATATACCAACAGCCCTTGACAGAAGACAGGTTTCTCATCTCTGTTCTGGGTACAGAAACAGTATCTCTTCTGTATCTAAATCTACAAACTTTTAATACTCTGGCACACAATTTACATACATCAAAACTGACCTGCTCAGCACAAAGAAAAAGACCCCTAGACCAATGCTTTTCAGTGTGCTTTCTGGACTGGCAGCATAGGTACCATCTAAGAACTCTAGGTTAGACATGGAAAGTCTTATTCCCCCCCCCCCCCCCCCCCTCTGCGTTCCTGTGGAGTTACATCCTGGCAATATGTCCTAACAACTCCTCTAGGTACTCTGATGGTCCTCCACCAACTACTTTGTTATGCAAAGGGAAAAAAAATCCCGGAGATGGGCTGGGAAGGTGGCTCAGTGGCAGAGCGCTTGCCTTGCATGCATGAGGCCCTGGGTTCGATTCCTCAGCACCACATAAGCAAAAAGTAAAAAGCTGGAAGTGGCACTGTGGCTCAAGTGGTAGAGCACTAGCCTTGAGCTGAAGAGCTGAGGGACAGTGCCCAGGCCCAGAGTTCAGGCCCCACGACCGGACCCCAAAAAAAAAATCCCAGAGAGACCCAGGAATCCACAGAACTTCCATCCTTTCAAACAATGCATGGCTGTTACAGGGTAAGAATGGTACTATGCTAGGAATCAAGTTATTTTTTAGATGTGACATTCAATCCAAAGAGATAATCACTGCTCTATTCTGGTAGTCATTGCTCTCATGCTGGGATATGTTCTTGACATTTCTATAAAGATAACTTAGAAGATGTGATGCTGTATAGCTTTTGTATTATGAAACTAGCCAGAACCTACATGGCTAACAAGACTTCACTGACAGCTAGTTGTCTATGCTGTCTAGGATGCCCACTCACACGTGGAAGGGTCCTGGTTCAGATCACAGGCGCTTACCAGGGTTACTTCATCTCCTTGCACAGAGACATCAGGTCTTCGGAAGTGACACAAGGCTACAATGGCAGCAATGCTGGCAGCGTCGATAATATTCCCATCATGATTTAGTAAGTGTAGGTCCACACGTATTTGCCAGACCTGAAAAACATAAATGTAATACATAAAATAATGAATGAAAAATATAAAAACATTTAAAAAATCCTGAGGGCTGGGAGGGTGGTTCAGTGGTAGAGCGCTTGCCTTGCATGCCTGAGGCCCTGGGCTTGATTCCTCAGCACCACATAAGCAAAAAGAAAAAAGCTGGAAGTAGCACTGTGGCTCAAGTGGTAGAGCACTAGCCTTGAGCTGAAGAGCTGAAGGACAGCACTCAGGCCCAGAGTTCAGACCCCATGACAGGACCCCCCCCCCCCCAAAAAAAAAAAATCCTAACTGAGCAAAGCAACTAGATAGTTAGCAAGAAAAATGACACTGCATTTAAGTACTTTTCTGTTTTCTGAGAAAACAGGAAGCCTTCTAGTTGATCAGTATAAATGAAAATTAAAAAGCCAAGAGCTGGGAAGGTGGCTCAGTCAGTGCTAGAGTGCTTGCCTTACATGCATGAGGCCCTGGGTTCAATTCCTCAGCACCACATAAGCAGAAACAGCCGGAAGTGGTGTTGTGGCTCAAGTAGTAGAGCGCTAGCCTTGAGCTGAAGAGCTGAGGGACAGCGCCCAGGCCCAGAGTTCAGGCCCCACAACCAATCAAAAAAAAAAAAAAAATTAAGCCAAGTAAATATCTAAAATACAATCAGTTCACCTTTCTATTTGAGTTATTGGACCACAGTAAAATACCTTATACTCACACATTTTTCTAACTCCAAACCTAGTATGTTTTTTATTCTGTCTGATAACATCTCAAACTCTTAGAGTTTATATAATAAGAAGGTGGAAGTGAAGCAAACTTTCTCTAGAGTAAAAAAATGCTTTAAAAATACCCTCATGGAGAACATAATTCTGCTGGGGAGCGGTGGCTTGTGCCTGTAATCCTAACTACTCAAGACACTGAGATCTAAAGATCCTATTCAGTGAGATCCTTTTTTTTGTACATTTCTTCTTGTAAAAATGCTGTACATAGGGGTTAGTTACATGAGCAAGGTAATGAGTACATTTCCTATTGATCATTGTTGCCTCCTCCTTTGTTTCCCCTCTACTATCTCTTCCCTCCCATCTCCACAACTAGCCCCCCCCTTGCCGAAGTTGTAAAGTTCGTTTTCAACATAGTGTTTTGTACCTCTCATTGTTACAATGGGTCAACCTGTATCTTTATTTAAGCATTTTGTTTTTTCCCTTCCCCTCCCTGAATTAGAGAAGTGTATATACAAGATGCAGGGCACTGACATCAAATACAGTGAAAACAGGGGTTATACCGTGGGGCAGGAACATACAAAAAATCATTGCCCCATTTTTTAGGAATGGAAAGACTTGGAAAAAATTATATTAAGTGAAGTAAGCCAGACCCAAAGAAACATAGGGCCCATGGTTTCCCTTATTTGCAATAACTAGTATATATCTGAAACAAGCAGAAACAGTCAGATAAGTTGATGTTAGGTGAAATGAAACCCAAGATAAGGACTCACATGGTTTTTCTTTCTTGCTATTGTTTCTAATGTATTTATAAGATGATTTCTTTGCTGTTTTGTATGTCCCTCCCCTACGGTATAACCCCTGCTTTCACTGTATTTGATGTTGGTATAATTTGTAGAGGGGAAGGGAAAAAACCAATTGTTTAAATAGGAATACAGGTGGACCCATTGCAACAATGAGATGTACCAGACATTATGTCATAAAATGAACTTTACAACTTTGGCGTAGGAGGGGGGGGGGCGGTCGGGGAGTGGGGGAGATGGGAAAGGGTGGTAAGGGGAAACAAAGGAGGAGGCAACAATGCTTGATAAAAAATGTACTCATTACCTTGCTTATGTAATTGTAACCCCTCTGTACAATATTTTCACAATAAAAACAAAAAGAAATAAAATACTTTGAGGATCTGGAAAAAAAATCACATGGTACATTATTCACACGGTACATTATAAGTACGTTAGAAACAATAGCAAGAAAGAAAAAAGATATTTGTGTCCCTGTCTTGGGGTTCACTTTGTTTAACACCATCTTATATGGTCATATGTACATAGCTTTTGGCCTTTTCTGCTTGTCCTATATATGTACTAGTTATTGCAAATAAGGGAAACCATAGGACCTTTGTTTCTTGGGCCTGGCTTACTTCACTTAATATAATTTTTTCCGAGTCTTTCCATTTCCTAACAAATGGGTGATGTCAATCTTTCTGATGGAGGCATAGAATTCCATTCTTATCTTTAATTAACCAAAAAGAAGTGGGTGGAGGTATAGCCCAAGTAGTAGAGTGCCAGCCTTAAGTGAAAAAGTTAAGGACAGATAGCATCTAGGCCCTGAGTTCCAGCCCCATGTTACTGTCAATGTACGCACACATGCACACAGTTTAAGAATTTTAGGGAGATTTCTCACCTTTTCACCAGCAACGACACAGAGTGATTCAGTGTCTATACACTTGGAATTTCTCAGACATCTTTCCAGGAGTCGATTCAACTTCACCAACAGATCTGACTGCCTATGAAACAGGGATGGATACACGTCATGAACTTAAAATGTGTTGTTTTTCTATGGCTAAAATAACTTAAGAAAGATTTAAATACCTGCCAGGTTCAAATGCAGGAGCAGCCATTTGAGAAAGTTCAAGATTAAAATACAGAATACCTTCTGTTGGCCTGTTGAGTTTTGGAGAAACAAGTTCACAGGAAACCTGGCCAAGAACTCTGCAAAGATAAAGGAACAACACAGTTAACTAAGAATATTTCCTTTCCAAATAAAAAAGATGTAATAAAACAGACAACAATTTTCAATCTCATTCTGAGGGTAATATGTTCAATCTAATGGCTTGAAAGACCCTTGAAAGTCATTCAAAAAAGGAGGCAAGGTGGGGACTGGTGGCTCACACACACCTGCAATCCTAGCTACTCAGAAAGCTGAGATCTGGGGGTTGAAGTATGAAGCCAGCCAGGGCAGGAAAGTTCATCCCTCTTATCTCCAAATAAACAGCAAAAAGCTGGAAGTGGAGCTGTGGCTCAAGTGGTAGTTCCAGTCTTGAGTGAAAAAGCTAAGGGACACCACCCAGGAACTGAGTACATACATCAATATGAGTGCATGCACACACACACACACACACACACACACACACACACACACGAAAGAAAGAAAAAGTGGAGTCTGTTAATGAGAAGGTGGTCAAAATCTCTACATTGTTAAGGATGTCATACTTAAAGATGTCATAAAGAACCACAGTGATATTCACAGAGCTTGTGATTAAACAGTGTAGCTACAAAACCAAAAAGTGTTGCAATCAAGGACATATACTTATTCTTGGAAGGACAGTCCAGACTTCTGAACAGCTTTGTCAACAACCCAGTCAACAAGATTACTCTTGCACTTTGTGGGTGGACTTCTTACAAACAGAATCCTGTTACCTTGTTTTCCCGAGCTCCACGATACAGCACCCATAATCCGCCCCAAATGAGATCCTTAAGCTTCTGTAATCGTAGGTTTGTCTGCCATCCAGCCGCTGGAAACACAACCAACATTCATTTATTCGGCAACTCTTTGAGCAACTCTTGTGTAGTCACTCGCGGTCTGTGGCACTCGAACCACACGGCCCCGGTGCGCCGGCGGAAGCCAGGCGCGGGGCATCGAGAGGTGCTGCGATGGCTTGGAAGCTTGAAAAGAATCCGGCGGCCGGGCGCCGGTGGCTCTCACCTGTATTCCCAGTTAGGGCACTAAGATCTGAAGTTCTCGGTTCGCAGCCCGGCCGGGCAGGAATGTACGTGACACTTTTATCTCCAATTAATCACCAACTGGCGCTCTGGCGCCAGGCTTGAGTGAAAAAGCCAAGGGAGAGGGGGAGGATCTGAGTTCAAGGCCCAGGATCGGCAGAAATAAACCAAACCAACAAACCGACAGCGCAAAGTACGGGGCGGGGGCTGGAAGCGTACCCCCGCCCCGGCCCGCTTCCCAGGCTGCGCCCGAGGCCGCGCCGGCCCCGGCGGCACGCGGCCCCGCTAGGGCCTCCTACCTTCTTCTCTTCGATGGCGCGCAGGAGGAAGCGGCGCTCACAGTTAGACAGGGGCGTTTCCTTCATGGTGTCCGGTCACGGCGCCCGCCGGGACCAGAACCCGGGACCGGGAACCGCGGAAGACTCCACGCGCGTCCCGTTCGCGCCGCGGCCCCGGAGGTGATGTCATTAAAGCGCGACGGTGGCGGAACGACGGGGCCAGGATGGGCGGGGCAGTGGGCCAGGGGCGGGACTGGAGCGGGGCAAGGGAGAGGATGGGCCGGGGTGGGCGGGGCGTTGTCTCGGGGGCGTGTCTGGAGGGCGTGCTGTGGGCGGGGCCAATGAGCGCGGGGCTGGGACCTCGCGGGCGCTGGTGCGCGAATGGTGATTCCGAGATGTGTTTGCTCTTTAGGAGATTTCAGGGTATCAATGGAGAAACACATTCGAGACGAAGACAGGGAAGCTGTGGGTCTTCCCGCTCTCCAATCGCTCTCTTCTCTCTCCTTGTTGTTTTGTGCCTTCCTGGGGTTTGAACTCAGGGTCTGGGCGCTATCTCTGAGCTTTTTTTGCTCAAGGCTTAGCGCTCTGCCACTTGAGCCCCAACTCCATTTTTGGTTTTTGTTGGTTAATTGGAGATGAGTCACCATCTCTCCTGCCCAGGCTGGCTTTGAAACAAGATCCTCAGACCTCAGCTTCCTGAGTAGTCAGGATTACAGGCGTGAGCCGCTGACACCTGGCTCTTTTGTTGTTAAATTATCTTGAAGTCGTTGTATAGAAAGTTTCAATTCAATAAATAAGTTTATAAGTACAGTGCATCTTGATCAGTGTAACTTTTTCCTCAGCTCTGCTTTTTGCTGATTAATTAGAGATGGAATCTCACAGACTTTGCTGCCTCAGCTGGCTTCTAACAGTGATCCTCCAGATCTTAACCTCCTGAGTAGTTAGTACTATGGACCCAAGCCACCAGCGTCTGCCTTGATTTAATGTTTATTTATTATTTCTCAAAAAAATTTTTGTCTGGTACCAGGCCTTGACCTCAGGGCCTTTTGTTTGCTCAGTTTGCTTGCTTGGCTGGCACTCTACCACTTGAGCCATGCGCACACACACACACACACACACACACACACACACACACACAATTTATCTCAAGGATAGATACTTTTCCTTTATTGACCGTGGACAGCAACCCTCACCCTCACTGGTGTAGTGCATTTCTTACAACAAACCACCATTTATTATGCCTGTTTCACAAAGAGATTTACCCAAATTTGTAAAAACTAGTGAATTGTAGAGCCAAGGCTTATATTCAGTGTGTGTCCAAAGACAGCTTGAAAATTCTTAGTTCAATCTTTCTTTTCTGTGTAAGGATTTGTTCTTTGGGGAGGGGCACAGAAGAAATTACTTTACTCTGATGTTTCTTGCAACTATGAATCCATTTTACCCCAAATGTATTCCCCTCCCCCAACACTACACCCGGATACTTTGTCTGTGAAGATCTTTAACTTTCCTCATTTACTTACTTGCTCTCTCACAACTATAGAGAATAAAAAGAATAAAGAAGCTTACAAAAACTCAGTTTCTTATAACTAACACACAACAGGAAGCAGGGCTCATGAATGCAAAGAGGCATGCAAAAGTTTGGCTACCAGCCCAAAGCTAGCACACAGGCAGGAGTAAGATTCATGTTGAACTGAACTTTCATAGCAAAACATGGGAAGAGCTATATGTGTAAAAGTAGTCCTGGCTTATGTGTGTGTGTGTGTGTGTGCGTGCGCGCACGCGCACGCATGCACGTATGCTGGTCCTAGGGCTTGAACTCAGGGCCTCAGCACTGTCCCTGAGCTTTTTGGCTCAAGGCTAGTGCTCTACCTTGACTCACTCACAGCTCCACTTTTGGCTTTTTTTCTTGTGGTTAATTTGAGATAAGAGTCTCACAGACTTTTCTTCCTGAGCTGGCTTCCTCAAATCTCAGCCTCCTAGGTTGCTGGGATTACAGGTGTGAGCTTCCAGCATTCTCACCCAGTTTAGAATGCATGTTGTGATCTCTAAACTGAAGCTGTAAATTCTGTTTCCTATTCAGGGGGAGAGGGAAAGAGGGAGGGAAAAGGGAAAGTAGAAAAGAGACACAGAGAGACAGAAAGGTTGGAGAGAAATAGAGGCTAACCTGTGTATTTATTTTTGTGTGTGCCGTACTAGGACTTGAATTTAGGGCCTCATGTTCTGCCCGAACATTGTTGCTCAAGGCTGATACTGTGCCATTTAAGCCACAACTCCATTTCCGGCTTTTTAGTGCATAACTGGAGATAAGAGTCTCTCAAATTTGTTTTCCCAGGCTGACCAGGAGCCTCGATCCTCAGCTCTCAGCCTTTTGAGTAGCTAGAATTACAGGTGTGACCACTGGCACCAGCTTTTGACAAAAGTAAATTCTAATTTATAGATTGAATTATATTCTGGAGGGCATGTGAACACTCAGCACAATGCAAGACATGAAGTAAGGACCTGGTAAACACTTGGTAAATGACCTGTCTTTGCAGAATCATAGTAAATTAAATTATTAGAATACCTACAGGCTTTGTTAAGGCTAAATAATACAATTTTTTTTCTTGCTCTCAGGTTCCCTTGTGTATATTACATCAGCTTTGCAAACTGGTTTTGCAAAAACAACTCTATTTTGCTAGAATATTAGATTATCTGGCAAAATTTGTTTATACAGAACCCATGCTGGCTCTTTATGATCACCTCATACACTTCTAAATGATCACAGACCATCTGTTTCAGACCCTGTTTTAGATTTTGGGGGTTTTTTTCCTTTTTTTTTTTTTTTTTTTTTGTCTGCCAACAATGCTATGTTCTTCATTCCCTTTTGCCTTCTTTGCAGTTTGGGGATGTTTTAAAACTTATTTTATTTTTTTGTCTTTTCTTTTTGGGTACTGGGGATCAAACCCAGGACATTGTAGTTGGTAGGCAAGTGCTTTCCCACTGAACTACATGTCAGCCTTTCTTTGCATTTTTGGTTCTCAGAACTTCCATGTTATTCAGGATGAGAGTCTGGCTCACATTCATTAGTAAGGAAGACCTTTAAATACTTCCTACATCATTTCAAAAAAAATTCTGGAGTATGAACTCAGGGCCTTGGGCATTGTCTCTGAGCTTTTTTTTGCTCAAGTTTATTGCTCTACCACTTGAGCCACAGCTCTACTTCCAGCTATGCGCTGGTTAACTGGAGATAAGAGTCCCATGGACTTTCCTTCCTATGCTTATTTTGAACCATGATCTTCTTAAGTAGCTAGGATAACAGGCATGAGCCACTGGCACTGCTCAATTTTATTATTATTATTTTATTTTTTTGCTGGTCCTGGGGCTTGAACTCAGGGCCTGGGCTTTATCCCTAAGCTTCTTTTGCTCAAGGCAAGCACTCTACCACTTGAGCCACAGTGCCACTTCTGGCGTTTTTGAGGAGTTTATTGGAGATGAGAGTCTCACAGAGTTTCCTGCCAAGACTGGCTTTGAACTTTGATCCTCAAATATCAGCCTCCTGAGTAGCTAGGACTATAGGCATGAGCCACCCGTGTCTGACTGGCTCAATTTTTGTTTTTTAATGAAAGGAGTAAGATGACCACATTGTCCTTGAAGAGTATTTGGATTATACAACTAACACCAGATGCCTATTTCAAACCACAGCGCTGGATGAAATTGTAGGTTGATCCAACATAAAATTAGATTTCTCATCTGTTAGGGGAAAAGTTCCAACAGGAAAATGTAGGTAGGACATGAGTCATCGAATGTGATTTTTTTTTTCCTGCCTCGTAAATAAATCCTACTTAACTAAACCATATGTTTTGAAGGAGTTAAAAAATGAAAATGTAACACTGTTATATACCTGAACTCTTGACCATTAAAGCTCATGTACATTTGCATTTCTCAGTTATAAATGGAGTTTTGGAAAGAAGCCAGTCATTTTCTTTGTAGCAAGTCTTGCCATCAATACTTTTTCCTCAACAAATAATTTAAACATAGTAAAGATGTAAGCTATGCATACTTACTTTTTATTGTCATATTATTATTGTTTTGGTTTCAAGAGTAGCAAAAGAGTAGAAGAAAAGTTCTAGAATGAATAGTCAAGCTGGGCGCTGGTGGCTCATGCCTGTACTCCTAGCTACTCAGGAGGCTGAGATCTGAGGACTGTGGTTTGAAGCCAACCCAGGCAGCAAAGTCTGTGAGACTTATCTCTAATAAACCACCAAAAAGACAGAAGTTTGTAGTTAAGTGGCAGAGTGCCAGACTTAACCGAAAAGTTAAGGGACAGTGTTCAGATCTGGAGTTCAAGCTCCACTACCAACACACACACACACACACACACACACACACACACACACACACACACAACACACACACCACACACACATGCATACACCAAACGTCTTCTCCCTTAGGAGAAGAGGATTAAACTTATAACTTCATTTCAACCAGTTCTCAGCTCATCTCAGCAAGTTAGTTTGCAAATGATGACTATTTACTTCTGTTGAGCAATTTCAGTTTAACAGCCATGATTGGGGTACCACTGGGACGGATTTAGCTTTGGTCACAGAACTTTTGCGTTGCATCCCACCCCCTGTTCTCTGTTATTCTGGAACGCGGAGGGCTGTCAATGAATCACAGAACAACTATAAAACATGGGGGCAGTGCTCAGTAGACACTGTGTGGAAAATGAACTACGCAACTTGTGGGCAGGGATGAGAGAGGGAAATGGGGAAAAAGTGCAGGAAGGGGTGACATTGTCCAAAAATAAACATTGACTCATTACCTGGCTTGTGAAATGGTGAGCCCTCTATACCACACCTTAAAACGAACAATAAAATTATATTTTTAAAAAAGTGAAAGAAGCTCGATGCCAATGGCTCACACCTATAATCATAGTTACTCAGTAGGCTTAGATCTGAGCATCATGGTTCAAAGCTGGGCAGGAATGTCCATGAGGCTCTCATCTCTAATAAACTAGTCAGAAAAAGCTGGAAGTGACACGTTGGCTCAAGGGGTAGAGCACTAGCCTTGAGAGAGAGAAAGAGAGAGAGAGAGAGAGAGAGAGAGAGAGAGAAAGGAAGGAAGAAAGAAAGAAAGAAAGAAGCCAAAACAAGATGAGCGCTATGAGAGAAGCAAACCAGAACAGTGGATTGGATCCTAGCCTATTATTTAAGAGGTTAAAGTCTGCTCGTGTATGGAAGAGACTCTGTGTGTTTGTTAAGTTTAAATTGACTTATACCTCCTTCTTGCTCAAACTAATGAAAATTCAGTCTCTCACTTGATTTTTTTTCCACATCGTGTGTGTGTGTGTGTGTGTGTGTGTGTGTGTGTGTGTGTGTGTACACCAGTATTGGAGCTTGAACTCAGAGCTTCACCTTCTCCCTGAACCTTTTCACTCAGGGCTAGCTAGCACTCTACCACGTGCCACACCTCTACTTCATGCTTTTTGCTTTTCTCAGATTTGTCTTTCCAGGCTATCATTGAACTGCAATCCTCAGATCTCAACCTTCTGAGTTGCTAGCTAGGATTACAAGTGTCAGCCACCATCACCCAGGTCCAAGTCATGGAAAATTTTAAAGAAACTGCCCTCCTTCATTGCAGATACTTATACAGGCCACTGAGGAAGCTATCTTGGAATTCCTCCTCCTCCATAGCGCTGTCATGGATTCCAGGATTGGTTGAAGAAAGGGAAAGTACCAAGTATTCCAGAGCCAGGCTTCTGATTTCAGATGCATAAAGAAGTAAGACTCGAATCAGCGAGCTTCACACAATCCAACAAAACAAAACCACAGCAGCAGCAACAACAGCAATGTAACATTTTAAGTAATCAAAACCACATTTCACAAGCTTTTACAGCACATCCAGGTTTTCAATATTTTGATTATCTGTCTTTGGGAACTCAATTTACAACTAGTTTCCACAGAGATAATCAGTGTGTATATTTGTAGTGGAGTAGTTTTTGTTTGTTTGTTTATATTTTGTGCCAGTCCTGGGGCTTGAACTCTGGGCTTTGGCACTGTCCCTGGGTCTTTTCAATTAAGGCTAGTGCTCTACTGAAGGAAACACAGCTCTACTTACAGCTTTTTTTGTTTTCTGTTGGTTGTGGGGCTTGAACTCTGGGCCTGGGCACCATCCCTGAGATCTTCAGGTCAAGGCTAGTGCTCTACCACTTTAAAACACAGTGCCACTTCAGGTTTTCTGTGGTTAATTGGAGATAAGAATCTAATGAACTTTCCTCCCTGGGCTGACTTTGAACCAAGATCTCAGCCTCTTGAGTAGCTAGGTTTATAGGCATGAGCACTAGTGCCCAACACTTTCAGGTTTTTGCTGCTTAATTGGAGAAAAAGTCACATGGACATTCCTACTAGGGCTGGTTTCAAATTGCAATCCTCAGACCTCAGACCTCTGAGTAGCTAGGATTAAAATTGTGAGCCACTGGTGTCTGGCTAATGGGGTAGTTTTAAATAGCAACACTTGATTTTTATCCTGAAGGGAAGTAAGATTTAGAGTGCCTAAAAATAAATGTAAACAGTGTCAGTGGCTCACACCTGTAATCCTAACTACTCAGGTGGCTGAGATTCAGAGGTTCCCTATTTGAAGCCAGCTTAGGTAGAAAAGTCCATGAGACCCATCTCCAAAATGACCAACAAATAGCCAGGCTGGATGTGTGGCTCAAATGATAATGTTCCAGCTAAGCAAGTTAGCCAAGATGAGCAAGGGTGAAGTGCTCAGCCCAGATCCCAGTGCTAGCCAAAAATAGAATAAATGAGTGAATGAATGAACAAACAGACAAATAAAATGTATAGCAATAAGTACTGAGACATACATATATATTGTGTAAATAGATGTAATATATAATATATAATTATATTAGTTAAAGTAAGCCAGACCCAGAGAAACAAAGCTTACAACATTTCTCGTTTGTGACAACTAGAATGTGCCCATAAACCTTTAACACACAAGGTGTTATACAAGTAATTACAAATGAATTAACGAAGTGTAATAGACTCTTTGGAGAGCACAAATAGTGTAATTTTTAAAGAAAGACTAGGCCAAAGCCCAACAAAATCAGAACTAGGAACTGGGTACCTGCAAGAGGGGAAGTGAGGCCAATGGGAGAAGAGTAGATGAACGAAGGTGGGGAGGAGGAAGAATGCAATTAAGAATTCATTGCGTATACCACAAAAATGAAGAAAAGTCAGGAAAGGGTGGGTAGCAGGGGAGTGAGAATACCAAAGTGACATTGATCAGGAGCCATAAATTCATCAACTGCTTTGTTAAATGGCAAACATTTCAATATATATTCTAAAAATTAAGAAAAGTGAGGGAAGGGGTGGGGTGGGAGGGGTGGGGTGCGAAGTTTGAACAAGGTGACGTTGATTAGGATGCACTGTATTCATAACCTGCTTTGTTAAATGGCAACTCTTTTGTACAACTACTTAAATAAGAAAGTTTAAAAATTAAAATGATACATGCACATATATATAACTTACACTAATGAATGTAATAGTGTAGCAGGATTTCCCCTGCTTTGTGTTCTTTTTTGAGCCCTGGGTTCCATGACACATATGTAGCTACTTGGCTGGGCATCTGGCTACTTCAGAGCTTTCCAGGGAGTCCAGGGGCAGACTCTCCTGGGCCCAGTTCTGTCTCCCTGCATGCCTCTCTGTGGGTGTCACATTGCTCAGGAGAAATAGAGGGAACAGCTGGAGTGAGGCACAGCCCTTGGCAGCCAAGTGCAGTGTCAGAACCCACGTGGCGGAGACGGCCCCTTGGTAGCTGTAAGAGCAGTGCCAAGACAGTTTTTGAGCTGCCACGCAACAAGGATGGGTGGATGGGGAGCCCAAGAAGTAAAGAGAACAGTGCTAACGAGTCTCCACCAGAGTGGCAAATAAGCAAAAATGACGATGTCCTGGGAGGGGCGACACTACAGAAAGTGGCTTTTCAGGGCGTGGCAGAGTCTGAAACTGGTAAAACAGACAATAGGAAACAGGAAATCACCGACAGAGGAAATCACTGAGCCACTGGGTACAAGGCAGGCAGGGATGAAATTTCTAAGAAGCCAAGAAGGGCCTCTGGTGGGCTATGAGTCCAGGTGGGAGGCTGAGACAGAGAGGCAAGGCTCCCCATATTTCAGAACAGCAGAAGTGTGTGTGTGTGTGTGTGTGTGTGTGTGTGTGTGTGTGTGTACTGGGGCTTGACCTCAGGGCCAGAGCACTGTCCCTGAGTTTTGTGCTCAAGGCTAGCGCTTTACCACTTGAGCCAGAGATCCACTTCTGGATTTTCTGGTGGTTAATTGGAAATAAGAACCTCACAGGCTTTTGTGCCAGAACAGGCTTTGAACTGTGATCCTCAGATTTGAGCCTCCTGGGTAGCTAGGATTACAGGCATGAGTCCCTGGGGCCCTGTCACAGTACCTCCTTGCCAAATGGGCCATGTTAAAATGTTACCCTCCTGCCTGAAACAACTTGTAACTTCTTTCCTGTGACATGTTGCAGTACCTGTGCATGGTAGATGCTGCTGTAGTTCAGAGCCACACACCAGTCAGTCATGTTTACCAGCCACTGCTCAGAAATGACAGGTTGCTAAGTATTAATACGAATAAGGCCCTTTAATTTTATTATTTTTATTTTTGTTAAAAGTTGTGTGTGTGTGTGTGTGTGTGTGTATGTGTGTGTGTGTGTGTGTGTGTGTGTGTGTGTGTGTGTGTGTTCTGGTATTGAGGCTTGAACTGAAGGCTCCCTGCTCTCCTCTAGTTTTTTTCCACTTGGGGTTGGTGCTTTACCTCTTGAGCCATACTTCTATTTCTGGCTCTTTGAAGATAAGAATCTCACCAACTTTTCCATTGCACTGGCATTGAACCTTAATCTTCAGAGCTCTCCTTCTGAGTAACTAAGATTTCAGGTATGAGCCACCAGTGACCAGCTCAAGGAATATTTAATTTTAATGCTCAATATCCACAGTCACAAATATCAACATTTTGACAAAGTTATATCTTCAGAGTTAAATTTAAATGTTTATATTTCCTTTAGAAAATTCAAGAGAAAGGTGATCATTTCCAGTTCACAGAAAAAACTTAGTGTTATTTTATTCTGTATGTCTTTCAGTAACTGAAGATATAATTTTGGTATCATTGCAAGACTTCTTTTTTGTTTGTTTGTTTGGTCATGGGGCTTGAACTCTGGGCCTGGGCACTGTTTCTCAGCTCTTCAGCTCAATACAAGTACTCTACCACTTGAGCCACAGCACCACTTTGTTTTTCTGGTGATTAATTGGAGATAAGAGTTTCATGGCTTTTCCTGCCCAGGCTGGCTTTGAAACCACAATCCTCAGATCTCAGCCTCCTGAGTAGCTGGGATTATAGGGGTGAGCCACTGGTGCCCAGCACAGGCTTATTTTGTAAGTCAGATTCATAGTCTTAAAAAAAATCATAGCAATAAGTTTTAGACACATGCTGTCATAAAGCATGAGTTATTTTACATATCTGATTACCAGAGTTTATCATAGACTGGCAGGCAAACTAATTGCCCTTCCCATTAAAATTCCGCTGGTGTTGAATCTGAGAGTGAAGGTTGTCAAATTATTTCCTCGGCAGGGTAAATATGCAAATCTCATTCCAAATGCATGAATACCAAGCAACATCAAATATACTAGCTTCATAATACTGTTGAAAAATGACTGATATTTTAAAGAAGAGACAAAATTGCAGATTGCCTACTGCCTGATAGCAAAAATATGCTGTTAATATTTTTAGTGTGTAAAAGGGAATCTGCAAGATGAGATGAATTTTGGCTCAAATTTGGCTGAATATAAATAAAAGCCTTTTTCTTAGGGAGGTGAGTGACAGTCTAGAAATCTCCCATCTTAAGTCTGTACCATGTCTTTCTATTTAATCTGAATACATCATACAGGCACACGATGATTGCCCTGTCCTTAACAGCTTGGCTCAGAGAGTACAATGACACAGCTGTCTTTCTTATACCCTTTCCTACTAGGAAATATTTTTTTGTGTGCTGTTGGGGCTTGAACTCAGGACCATGTACTGTTGCTTGGGGTTTTACTAACAGTTAGTGCTCTACTGCTTGAGCAACTCCTCCACTTCTAGCTTTTTTTCTGGTTAATTAGAAATAAACCACAGTCCTCAGATTTCAGCCTCATGAGTAGCTAGGATTACTGGTGTGTGGCACCAGTCTTAGGACTTCATCAGGGAGTGTGAATATCATAGGAGAGTTCCTTGTGGGCAACATCCACCGGATGTGGAGAATCAGACAAGCCTACAGGTAGCAGCCTGCTCAGGGTATACCCAGGTTTCCTGGGTAACTAAACTAAGGGAGATGTGGAGATGTCATAATTGTGTGTGTGTGTGTGTGTGTGTGTGTGTGTGTGTGTGTGTAAGAGAAAGAGAGAGAGAGAGAGGGCTTGAATTCAGGACCTGGGTGCTGTCTCTGAGTTTTTTGGTTGTTTGTTTGTTTGCTAGCCTTCTACCACTTGAGCAAGAGCTTCACTCCTGACTTTTTGGAAGTTCATTGGAGATAAGAATGTCATGGATGTTCCTACCTGGGCTGGCTTCAAATCAGGATCTTCAGATCTCAGCCTCCTGAGTAGCTAGGATTATAGGCACGAGCTACCAGTACTGTAATTTTGTTGGAGAAGAAAAGATGGAAAGGAGAGTGACTACAGGAGCTCTGTACAACCTTCAAATATATTCACAAAGATTCCTCTCATGAAAAGCCAAGGTGAGCCCAGTCTGGCTTTGTGATGGTTTGTTGGGTCTTTGTCAGTCCCAGGAAAGACGGACTGGTCCGGGTCCGAGGAAAGGTAAGTGCGTGGCGCTTGCCGGTTCCTCAGCCCGGGAGACAATCAGACACAGCGGGGAGCCAAATCCAGCAGGTAGAAAACTCATTTATTCACAGAGAGCAGCCCTTTTTAAAGCCAAAAAGGGCAGGTGGCATGGCTATCATGCACCTAAGCCTTCACGGGCTGGTTACGCACTGAACATAAGGTGAATTGGGCTCTGCCCACTCAACTCCCTCTCAGCGCCATCTTTGCTGCCCATGTGCTCTGCAGTGGTTCTATGGGAGAAGAGGTGTGCAAGTTGTGTGTGAATACTCCACTTACTAGGAGTAAAAGGTATTGGATCTGGCTTTGGTGGACAGTGATGAACTAACCTCTTCCTGTGAGTATGTCACAGGCCCTTCCTGGAGAAAATTGCTTCCTAAAAGAAGATACTATGAGTTCCAAGTCCACCCTATTATCTTGACAGCTGGGAGCAATTCATCCAGATAGCCTTGCTCCTCTACCACCCCTAGTTTTGGCAAGGAGAATGATACATCATTAGAAAATTGGAACTGGAGGGGCACACACAGAGATAATTATGGGCAAGTTCTCATTTAGGGAATAAAAGTGAAGAGAATTTAAAGACACACTCAATATTTGTGTGTGTGTATGTGTGTATGCACACGTACCAGTTCTGAGACTTGAACTCATGGCCTGGGCACTGTTCCTTAGATTTTTTTTTTACCCTTCAAGGCTAGTGCTCTATCACCTGAACCACAGCTCCACTTCTGGGTTTTTTTCTGGTTAGAGATTAGAATTTCACAGAGTTTTCTGCCTGGCCTGGCTTTGAACCTTGATCCTCATATCTCAGCCTCCTCAGTAGCTAGGATTATAGACAGAGCTACCAGTGCCCAGAAAGACAGAATATTATGTGGCTTATATTAACAGGGCATATTAGAACCTATGCTTCTTAAGTTTCCAACCATATCAGAAACTCTTTCCACCACATTAGAAAATCAGAAGAAATTTAGAAGAGGAAAAATAACATTGGTAAATATAACTCAGGCTTCAGCACGATGTTGAAACTGGTACCTATTTTCTTCTTGTAAAAGCTCTTTTCATTTGACATACACACATAGAGGCAAACATGGAAACTATAGAATATGTAGGAAGTAGGTCCTGAGCATTGTATAATGAGTTGGGAATTCATCTCCCCAGTGAAAAATGGCTCTACCACAGCTTCCAGTTTCTTGCTGATTAACT
Organism: Dipodomys spectabilis; assembly: GCF_019054845.1. Taxonomy (NCBI): domain Eukaryota; kingdom Metazoa; phylum Chordata; class Mammalia; order Rodentia; family Heteromyidae; genus Dipodomys; species Dipodomys spectabilis. The sequence continues at coordinate 1,529,299 of NW_024870839.1, read as the reverse complement.
GGATTGTTATCCAAGTTGGCTTCACATTGCAATCTTGGATCTCAGCTTCTTGAGTAGGTAGGATTACAGGCATGAGCCACTGGTGCCTGGCCAAGAAATCTAATTCTTCACAATGGGCAGTACAAACCAGGGGTCGCCAGCTTACCCACACAGCATAGGAAGGGTTTATGACTATGACGCTCACACAGAGCTATCAGCTAACTAGAAACAGATGTTCTTTAGATGTCACGCCTTGCTATTGTTATTGAATAGTTATTATTGTCATTTAGTTAGTTCATCTGGGCCCACCCTCCCTCCCCACACAGGAAAGTGGGAGTTACCCAAATACCATCAAGCTCACCAACACCTTGATCATATTTTTTATATTGTTTCATAGGTTATAAAGAAAATGAATAGATAAAGCATATTCTTTGAATTATTGTAAGAAATGCTTTAAAGTCTGTTGTTTCTATGGTGCCAATCGTCTTTTTAGGTGTTCAGATCCATCAAAAGAAAGCATATAGTTAGGTGTTGTTGCACACACCTATAATCCAAACTACTCAAGAGGCTGAGATCTGAGGATCGCGGTTCAAAGCCAGCCCAGGCAGGAAAGTCCAGGAGACTCTCATCTCCAATTAGTTACTCTACGAAACCAGAAGTAGAACTGTCATTTGAATGGTAGAGCCCCAATCTTGAGCAAAAAAAGGCCAGAATCCAGACCCTGAATTCAAGCTCCAATACCTGCACCCAAAAAAGAGAAAAATGAAAAAAAGAGAAAAGATATATCACTGAGCAGTACTCAGATTCTTTCTTTCTTTCTTTGAAATTTGAGACTGCGACTGACTGGTGCTCTACCACCTGAGCCACCCCTCCAAACCCAGTGCTCAGCTTCTTTTTGCTACATGACATAGACTTCACTAAGTGTCAACTGTGCCAGTCACGTTGGCTCTTTCCATGGTTGCTTCTCCCCTACTAGAGACTAAAAAGAAATAGTGTTTGGCCCTAATTACAATCTGCCTCTTAATATTCTTCTTTTTTAGTAACAGATGGATTTAGTGTGTCTTCTGTGATGCTGAAGATGTGCTAAACCAGGAACAGAAACTCAAAGCATTTTTCATGAAACTATTCTTAGTGATGAATTCTGGATTTCAAAGACTACCCACAGAGGAGGAGAACCCACAAACCCACAAAGAAATTTTGCCCTTAGATTCCTCCTCTTTCCTTCCTTCCTCCTTTTCTTCTTGCTGGAAATCATAAATAGTCACATGTTACTTCAGCAGCGTGTTCATCAATATCATTTATTTCCCAAAGAACAGCATTTTGTAAGCACTGACTAACTTTTGGAGTCATTCTCTTTTGGAGATGGATGGAAGAAGAGGAAAACGTTCTATTGTTGGGGGGGGGGTATTCTTATAATTATTAGTGATTACAAAAATTGTGCCAGTCCTGGGCTTGAACTCAGAGCCTAGTCACTGTCCCTTAGCATTTTTTTTGCTTAATGCCACTGGTCTATGACTTGAACCACAGCTTCACTTCTAGCTTTTTGGTGATTAATTGGAGATAAGAGTCCCACAGATTTTTCTGCTGGGCTGGCTCCAAGTCTGCATCCTCAGATTTCAGCCTCCTGAAATTTCAGCTAGGATTACAGGTGTGAGCCACCAGTGCCTGGCCCTGTTAAGTGATTTTACATGATACTCTCAAGTAGAACAATTTCCTTTTCTCTATCAGTGAACGTTCTCACAGGGTAGAACAATTCCCTTTTCTCTATCAGTGAATGTTCTCACAGGTTTTCTCATTCTCATTATATGATTTAGGGGTATAAAGAATGTAAATAAAGGGGGATTCCATAGAAACCCAGTTTGTAGCTCCTAGAAATGAACATGGCTGGGGCTGGGGAGGTGGCTCAGTGGTAGAGCGCTTGCCTTGCATGCCTGAGGCCCTGGGTTCAATTTCTCAGTACCACATAAGCAAAAAGAAAAAAAGCCGGAAGTGGCGCTGTGGCTCAAGTGGTAGAGCGCTAGCCTTGAGCTGAAGAGCTGAGGGACAGCGCCCAGGCCCAGAGTTCAGGCCCCATGACCGGATCCCCCCCCCCCAAAAAGAAAAAGAAAAAGAAATGAACATGGCTTTGAACTTTTTGATAAAAGACAAGCAAGAGGAAGAAGTAAGGCTGGCAGAGTGACATGAATGATGTGACTGGATACTAGTGAGCCATTACGTCACAAGGAGTACACCTGCAGTCCTACCTATGCAGGACCAGGTCTGAGGTTAGCAGTTCAAAGCCAGGTTGGGAAGGAAAGTCCATGAGACCCTTATATCTAATAACTATCAAAAAGATGGAAGTGGAAATACAACTCAAGTGGTAGGGTGCTAGCCTCAAGCAAAACAAAACCAAAAAACAAACCTATGCATTTTCTTTTCATATTTTCCTATATTTATTGATTCTTGTGTCTGTTCTGGAGCTTAAACTCAGGGCCTGGGTGTCACACCCCTGAGCAGTTTTGCTCAAGTCTAACACTCTACCACTTGAACCACAACTCTATTTCCAACCTTTTGGAAGTTTATTAGAGATAAGAGTATCATGGACTTTTCTGTCCTGTCTAGCTTTGAACTATGACCTTCATATCTCAGCTTCCTGAGTAGCTAGGACTACAGACCTGAGCCACTGATGCTCAGCCTTCCAAATATCTTTTGAGGGGCTATTGGTACCCATGTTTCAGGGTCCCAGATTCAAGAACATTTGTTTGGTCTCTGGCAAGGCTCTTCCTGCCCTCCTTCCTATGCTATCTCAGAAGCACGATGCCATCCGGATAGTTTCCATAATGAGACACTGGAATCTGTTTTCTTGCCAAGATGGCATAGAAAGAAGAGTTCTACTGAGGGGAACACATGTCACACAGAGTGGAAATGTATAAATTTTAGGAACTCAGAAAAAAATAATCACCCTGTTAAATTTATACAAGACGTTACAAAAAAGAAGAAAAAGGAAGAAAGAGAGAACATAACCAGCCTTTTTAGGGATGGAGGTGTGGCTCAGGTGGTAGAGAACCAGCCAATAAGCAAAAGCAATTATCAGTGAGCCTGAATCCTGGTCTTGGAAAAAAATTTTTTTTTACTGTTTTCTTTTAGCCCTACAGACTGTGGCATTCTGGGGAGTGTTGAACAGTTGGTCCTGATTTGGAGCAGTTGTTCACTTCTATGGGTCCAACTGAGCCCTGGTCTGGTTCAAGCGACTGCATGCCATCACTGAACACAGCTGGGAAAAGATGTGTAGCAGCAAACAGCTGCAAGAGAAAGGCAGAGCTGTACATGATGTGTATGGATAAGGCTGAAATATAGCAAAACAATCAGGAAGTGATGGAGTTCTGAGCATTTATTATCTTTGTTGCTAACTCTGGGCTTGAAATAATTTGCCAGTCTTGGGGAGTCATTTTGAGTTAGCTCCAGCCGAAAGAAACCTTTTTCTTTTTTAACTTGATTTGTCTCAGGCATTTTGTCATAGTGACAAAAAAATGATTGGCAGGCACATCAATAAACCAGATTTCTTTCCAAGTTTGGCCATATAAACCATGGGTGGTATTAGTGAAGCACACTAAGAGTCTCATCGTCTACTTCAATACTTTCCTTTTTCTTCTGTCTTCTTAAAAGAAACAGAATTCCAAATCTCTATTGGAAAACTTTGTCCAATATAACTTTTAAGGTATGTTTGTTTATTTCTTTGAGTCTTTTGAGCCAGAGTCTTCCTATATAGTCCAGGCTGGCCTCAAACTTGTGATCCTTTTGCCTAGACCTTCTGAGTGCTGAGCTGAAAAGCAGTCTAAAACCACACCTGCCTGGAAATGGTGTTCTGTTCTTAAAGCTCGGCTTAAAGGCCTGTCCAGTGGAGAAAACTACAGCTTGTCTTCCTTCTTCCCTTCCTCCTTTCCTCCTTTCTTCCTTCCTTCCTTCCTTCTTTCCTTTCTTTCTTTCTTTCTTTTTCTTTCTCTTCTTTCTCTCTCTCCCTCCTTCCTTCCTTTTCTTGCTCAAGGCTGGTGCTCTACCACTTGAGCCGTGGAACGTCTTGTAAGTGCACACCAGCTACTCTGCAGGAAGGCAGCTCCACCTGGTGTGTCTCCTGCCCCTCCCCGCCCCGCTCTCCCCCTACATCGCCCCCCCCCCCCCCGCCCCTCCGCTTTAAGGCATCCTCAAAGCACGCAGTAGATTTTCACTCTCCATCTCACCTTTAATTCTTTTAAGTCTGAGCTTCAGCAGCCTCTAGCTTTTCCAAGAGGGGAAAAGTGATCAAATAAATGAATCAGGACTAATGAATGCTGGCCATGCAAACCCTGAACTCCTTGGCACGAGCCCTCCCTGACTCCCTGGGGGCTGTTTGGCTCTTCCCCGCCCGTTGAAGTGCGCTCCTTGAAAACAAAATACCCCCCTCTCCGGTGCCTGGGCGCGCAGAGGAGGAGCTGAGCGAGGCGGAGCGCTCCGGTGCCAGCTCAGACACCACACCAACTCCTTGGCACATTTCCTCAGAGTCGGCAGAGCCCGCGATCGCGGTCGGTCGGTCGATCAGACCGATCTCAGGGCAGCACCCAGGCCGGCCGCGGGGGGCGAGCGCGGGCCGCGCCCTCGGGGGCCGCCAGCCAGCTCGCGCCCAGGGCGCACGGCCACCTGCCCGCCCGCAGCATGGAATGGCAGCTCAACCTGCTGCTGTACCTGGCGCTCTTCTTCTTCCTGCTCTTCCTACTTTTCCTTCTGCTCTTCGTCGTCATCAAGCAGCTGAAGAACTCGGTGGCCAGCACCGCCGGGACGCTCCAGCCCGGACGCCTCTCGCTGCACCGCGAGCCTTGGGGTTTCAATCACGAGCAAGCAGTGTGAGCCTCCGGGTGATGGGATACCGTCCCGGCCAGATTTCAGGTTCCGGGATCCAAGGAGACGCTGGCAGGTGCGTCCCCAGGTGAGAGAGGACGAGGGAAGGAAGGAAGGAAGGAAGGAAGGAAGGAAGGAAGGAAGGAAGGAAGGAAGGAAGGAAGGAAGGAAGGGTGGATGGGTGGGTGGATGGATGGATTTTCCACTCCTCTCATCGTTGAGTCCTGGGGATGGCAACACACGTGGGTGTCAGGGATGGTTTGTGCACCCAACTGGCCTGGTGTCCTGCTCTTCACAGGGAGTCTGATCCTGGACAAGGAGATGGGGGTAAGACACCGTAGCCTTTGGCGCCACAGTGGTTTAAGGCTCCTGTAAATTATTCTTTCCAATCTGGAGGTAATCAAGGGTTGGGAAAGTATATCAGCCAATCCGGGAAGCTACTTTCCACACAAAATCAATGGTCAGCCTCACTGGCCAAGTTATTGAGATGGCACCAGGAGGGAAGACCACTGGCTCCAGACATCGCAGTGTTTGCCTGAAATAGCTCTGTGCTTCCTTTGGGAGACTGAAGATGGAGCTGTACCTGCTAAGCCCTGTAGAGAGGGGTCAGTGGCTCATGGGACAGGGCAATGGCTTCCTTCCTCTAATCCTCTCTCTATATCCATCCTGGAGGTGTAGGGTGGACCTGAACTCCAAGACAACAGTAAAGAAGCATTAGAATGAGAGCCAATGTCAGTGACTCACGCCTGTAATCCTAGCCATCCAGGAGACTCAGATCTGAGGATTGAGGTTCAAAGCTAGCCCGGGCAGGAAAGTCCCTAAAACTCTTATCCCCAATTAATCTCTCTCTCTTTCTCTCTCTCTCTCTCTCTCTCTCTCTCTCTCTCTCTCTCTCTCTCTCACACACACACACACACACACACACACACACACACAAAACACACACACACACACACACACACACACAAAACACACACACACACACACACACACACACACACACACACATGGCCCAGAAATGGAAATGTGGTTCAAATTGTAGAGTGCTAGCCTTGAGCAAAGAAGCTCAAGGACAATGCCTAAGCCTTGAATTCAAGCCTTAGGACTGGCACAGAAAGAAAAGAAGAAAGAAGAAGAAAAGAAGGATGGATGGAAGGAAGAGAAAGAAAGAAAGAGAAAGAAAAGAAAGAAAGGAAGGAAGGAAGGGAGGAGAAGGGAAGAAGAGAGAAAGGAAGAAAGACAGAAAAAGGAAAAGAAAGGAGAAGGAAAGAGAGAAAAAAAGGAAAATGCTGTAAGCCTGGCCTATTCGTGGGTCCTGTGTTGGCAAGGAGGGCAGAGAGGAGGGTGCCATTGAACAATGAAAAGCAAGCAGTGAAGGGAGCAGGTCAATGGGATAAAGGATGGGAGATTTTGCTAGAAGAGTGACACATGGAGAGCGCTGTCTGGAGGCAAGGCTGGGAGATAATTACATTCCTCAGATCCAGATGTTTTCCCCTAGATTTGAGCTGCTGGCCTTGGCTGGTGCACCCAGGACGGCAGCTGTAGTTACAGCCTGTGAAGCCTGCAAGAATCACACAAGGGAGTTGGCAGCCATTTGCAGATGGTGAGTTGGTGCCCCTCGTTATGGCTCACCTCTCCTAGATTCAAGGAATTTTCCAGGAGGCAAATGGGTGTTAAGCCAAAGTGGTTTCTCAACTATATATATATATATATATATATATATAGATAGATAGATAGATAGATAGATAGATAGATAGTTACTGGAGTTTGAACTCAGGACCTCAGGCTCCTCAGCAGGCAGTCTACCACTTAAGCCACACTTCCAACCTCAAATGACTTGCTAATTCATTGCAAGAATCAGTGTCTACGTAGAGGACTGTGGAGATTCAAAGAGATGTATGAATGTTTGCAATTTAAACTGTTCTGTTCTTTTTTTTTTTTCTTTCTTTCTTCTGGTCCTGGGGCTTGAACTCAGGGCTGGGGCACTATCTCTGAGGCTTTTTTGCTCAAGGCTAGTGCTCTACCACTTGAGCCACAGCTCTACTTCCAGCTCTTTTTGGGAGTTTGTTGGAGGTAGAGTCTCAAGGACTTTCCTGCCTAGGCTGGCTTTGAACTGCAATCCTCAGATCTCAGCCTCCTGAGTAGCTAGGATTATAGACGTGAGCATCAGTGCTGGGCATCATTATGTTCTTGCAAAGTCATGTGGGGTTACTTGGAATGAATGTGTGATAACAGATATAATTTACCTTCCATAGGGAGGATTGGCTTTCATAGTGTTAGGGGAGGAACAAGCAAAATGATGAGAGAATTAAAAATACCTATTCGTGTTAGACCCAAACCATTGAAGTATTAAATTTTGTTAAAGTCCATAATACAAAAGTGAAGTAGAGGGCTGGGAAGGTGGCTCAGTGGTAGAGCGCTTGCCTTGCATGCATGAGGCCCTGGGTTCGATTCCTCAGCACCACATAAGCAAAAAGAAAAAAGCCGGAAGTGGCATTGTAGCTCAAGGGGTAGAGCACTAGCCTTGAGCTGAAGAGCTGAGGGACAGCACCCAGGCCCAGAGTTCAGGCCCCACGACTGGACCCCCCCCCCCCAAAAAAAAAAAGTGAAGTAGAAGACAATTGTTTTGATAATCTGAAAGAAAGAAAAGATAGTTTCACATAAGCCAAGTGCCAGTGACTCATGCCTATAATCCTAGCTACCCAAGAGGCTGAGATCTGAGGATCATGGTTCAAAGTCAGCCCAGGCAGGAAAGCCTGCGAGACTCCAATCCCCAACCAGAAAGCCAGAAATAGAAGTGTGGCTCAAGGGATAGAGAGGACTAGCCTTGAGTAACAAAGCTCTGGGTCAGTGCCAGGCCCTGAGTTCAAGCCCTAGGACCCATATAAAAAACAAAACAAAACAAAACAAAAAACAGGACTAGGAATGTGGCTTAGTGTTAGCATGCTTGCCTAGCATGACGAGGCCATGGGTTTGATTCCTCAGTGCCACATAAGCAAAGTTAAAAAAAAATCTTACTTAGGTGATCAAATATGGGGAATATTCAGCCTGAGACAATTAGATGATTGCCCGCATTTTCTCGTTCCCTTTGCCAAAACAGACCTGCTCATAAATGGTTTATTTAAACTACGATGTCCCTAGTGAATTCTTACCTTGGGATCATCTCTTTGTGGAAGTGATGGTGAGATTTGATTTGAATCCCTGGTTTGAATCCCCAAAATCAACTGCACTGAATGTGAGCTGTGCTTTGAACAAAGTCCCTTAATTGTGGTGTCTCTTCAGTGGTATTTAGTTATGGTATTTAGTATGGTTAATAGGAACATGAAAATCAATGTGGGAGTAATTAGTGAGAGATTATAGTTGTTTACAAGGACAGAAAACAATCATTTCACACTTTAGAAATAATCAGAATGCAAATGATTTTAAACACCTGCCTAGTTTCTCAGTTTTATAATGTCTTAATCTTTCCAGCAGTTCCATGGGTATCCAGAAGTTCAAGCTGTCTGTGGCTCTCTTTAGCAGGAAACTCTCAACGGAGTGGGGGGGGAGGGAGAGGGGAGGGGGGAATAATTGACTGACATCTCAATATTAAGCCAATCCTGCTGTTTCTAAAGACTCCAGCTCCTAAGAAGAGAATAGGAGCCTTCTACCTTGTGTCTTCTTTGACTCTTCTATAACTTGCTTGGGAAATAATGAGTTAAGCATTGCCTGTGGCTCTTACCTGTAATCCCATCTACCCAGGAGGTTGAGGTCTGATGGTTTGAAGCCAGCCTGGGCAGGACAGTCTGAGACTTATCTTCAATTAACCTGCAAAAGGCTGGAAGTAGAGGTGGGGTTAAGTGGGAAGCTTTGAACTGAAAAGCTAAAGGACAGCAGCCAGACCCTGAACCCTGGCATGCACACACACCACTATGTTTTTATTTACTCATCCCTAACCCCAAATAAATATTCATTTCTCTTATCGAATTTGTGCTTAGCCTTATATTAATAGGTCCCCAAACCTGCTGCCTCCACTCTCCTGCCTGCCCTGGCTTTGTTAGAGACTCTGGGTTTGAAATGTTTGGCATGTATGTATGAATTGCCTTTTCCTCTTCCTCCTCTTCCTCCTCTTCCTCCTCCTCCTCTCTCCCCCTCCTCCTCTCTCCCCCTCCTCCTCTCTCCCCCTCCTCCCACCTCCTCCTCCCCCTCCTCTTTCTCCTCCTCTTCCTCCTCTTGTCCTCTTCCTCTTCCTTATCCTCTTCCTCGTCCTCTTCTCCTCTCCTCCTCCTCCTCTCCGGCTCCTCCTTCTTGCCAGTCCTGGAGTTTGAACTCAGGTCCTGGGCACTGAGATGACCCTAAGCTTTTTGTGCTCTACAACTTGTGTCACAGTTCAACTTTCAGCTTTTTGCTGGTTAATTGGAGATAAGAGTCTCACAGACTTCCCTGCCTGGGCTGGCTTTGAACCTGGATCCTCAGATTCCAGCCTCCTGAATAGCTAGGGTTTTAAGGCATTAGCCACTGGTGCCTGACTTCTTATTCATTTCCTCAATCCAGCATAGGCTTGAGTGCCAGTTCAGAGCTTCTTTAAATGCATGATTTTGGCTGTCTCCATAAACCTTAGCCTTGCTTGAGTTCCCTGACACCCACAATTACCTAGGGGGTTCCACTGACCACACCCCAATCTTGATAGTTACTATGCTAATTCTTTTAAAGATACATATATAGACACAGATATGGATATGGCTAGTCACAGCTGGCTCTCTTCCATTTGAGTCACACCTCCAGCCTGGCTTCTTTTGTTTTTGTTTTCTGATTAACTGGAGAGTCTCCTGGACTGTTCTTCCTAGGCTGGCTTTGAACTTGTATCCTCTATATCACAGCCTCTTGAGCAGCTAGGATTACAAACCCAAATCCCAGGTGCCTGGGAACATACATTTATTTAATTATTTTGGATCAAGGTCTTATTATATATGTCAGGTTGGTCTTGAACTTGCTATGTAGCCCAGGGTGATCTCAAAAAATATAGTCATAATCCTCCTGCCTCAGTGCTTACAAGTATGTATCACTATGCCTGTCCCAATTCTGGTTTTAAACATGACACAAATATGAATTTAACATTAAAGCATTTGAAAAGTTAGGAACATTTGAGAAACATGTTAATTCTATGCATAATTTCATTATAAGATACTTGTATATTCTCCCCCTCCTGTGGTCTCATTATATGGCCTTAGCCTGCTTTGAACTCACAAACATTCTGCTGCAGCCTTCCAAGTGCTGATGTTTACGTGTACACATGACTATACTCATTCCTATTTTCTTTTCTTTAGGTTGGAAGAATTGAACCCAGGGCCACCCACCTGCTAGGAAAGAGCTCTACCACTTGAGCTACATCCCTAGCTCTTTTACTTTTTGCTTTATTTTTGAGATTGGATCTTACTAATTTTCCTTCAGGAATGATTTCTTGTGATCCTCCTGCCTCCACCTCTTGAGTAGCTGTGATTACAGGCAGACATCACTACACACGGCTTTGGGGTTTTTTTTCTGATCAAAAAAGACTTTGAGGGGCTGGGAAGGTGGCTCAGTGGTAGAGCGCTTGCCTTGCATGCATGAGGCCCTGGGTTCGATTACTCAGCATCACATAAGCAAAAAGAAAAAAGCCGTAAGTGGTGCTGTGGCTCAAGTGGTAGAGCGCTAGCCTTGAGCTGAAGAGCTGAGGGACAACGCCCAGACCCAGAGTTCAGGTCTCATGACCGGACCATCACCCCCCCCCCAAAAAAAAGACTTTTGAGTAGCTCCAACAAGTATTACAAAAGTGGAGTTGATGTAATCCTAGTCATTCAAGAGGCTGAGATCTGAGGATCATGATTCAAAGCCAGCCAGGGCAGAAAAGTCCGAGAGACATTTTTTTTTTTTTTTGGCCAGTCATGGTGCCTGAACTCTGGGCCTGGGCACTGTCCCTCAGCTCTTCAGCTCAAGGCTAGCGCTCTACCACTTGAGCCACAGCACCACTTCCAGCTTTTTCTGCTTATGTGGTGCTGAGGAATCGAACCCAGGGCCTCATGAATGCAAGGCAAGCACTCTACCATTGAGCCACCTTCCCAGCCCCCGAGAGACTTTTATGTGTAATTAAACACCAGAAAACCAGAATTGGAGCCATGGCTCAAAGTGGTAGAATGCTAGCCTTGAGTGAAAAAGCTCAGCCCATGCCCTAAATTCAAGCCTCATGATGGACCAAACCAAACAAACAAAAAAGTAGAGTTGATTTTTTTACATGATAAGGAAATGAGCCATAGTTAGAGAATGCAAACTTAGTATTTTATTTTAAATGGTCTTCATGATTGTTTCTAAATTTCAACTGTTCAAAATAATTCAAATCTTATTAGGATAATCTTGATGAGTCTGATTATTTCTGACCTGGTCAGCTCCATGGACCCACAGTTCTCTTTGCAAAGATTTAAAAATCGAATGACATCACACTCACACCTGCAGAATCTGAAACGTCTAACGCGCACTCCTGTGCCTGCATCTCAGTTTTAGGGCACAGCTGTAGATTCCGGGCTGGTGCCATCTGGCATGCTTGTGCAGAATAAGGGAGAGATTTACCCAGCATGCATCAGGCACAGCTTTTCTGGGTGTGACTGGGTGCCAGGATTTGTTTTTGGTTCACTTGCAGAGGAGGGAATTTGAAACTAGGTAACCAAAAAGTACGCAATACCCTATTTTTAAATTGAAATTCCATGTTCCCTATTTTGTCTATAGCTTCAAAATAAGTGAGCCAGAATTAAATTTTTAGTTCAACTTGTGTGTGTGTGTGTTTGTGTGTGTGTGTGTGTGTATGTGTGTATGCGCTGGTACTGAGGCTTGAACTCAGTGCCTAGGTGCTGTCTCTGAGCTTCTTTTGCTCAAGGCTAGCCCTCATCCACTTGAGCCACAGCCCTACTTCGGGCTTTTCGGTGATTCATTGGAGATAAGGGTCTCGACTTTCCCACCTGAGCTGGCTTTAAAATGTGATCCTCAGATCTCAGCCTCCTAAGTAGCTAGGATTACAGGTGTGAGCCACAGTTACCTTGCAGTAACTAAAACTTTTGTATTCTGCTGAATCATTTAGGATAGTGAGAGACATTTATTTTTTGTTGCATGTAACAACCTAAGGACTTTTAGAAGACTAAAGATACTGGTGCTGCACATAAGATGTTTCTCTAGGGGCTGGGGAGGTGGCTCAGTGGTAGAGTGCTTGCCTTGCATGCATGAGGCCCTGGGTTTGATTCCTCAGCACCACATAAGCAAAAAGAAAAAAGCCAGAAGTGGCGCTATGGCTCAAGTGGTAGAGTGCTAGCCTTGAGCTGAAGAGCTGAGGGACAGTGCCCAGGTCCAGAGTTCAGGCCCCACAACCAGACCCCCCCCCAAAAAAAGAAAAAAAAAGATGTTTCTCTATAGTTTTGTGCTTAAAATTTTTTTCTTTGCAGCTAGTCTGAGGTACTTGTAATTACTTAAGCTAAATCCACAGTTGACACTCAAGGCTCAGCCAGGTGGCGGCAGCTCACACCTGTACTACTGGCTACTCAGCAGGCTGAGATCTGGAAGATGGCAATTCCAAGCCAACCCAGGCAGAAAAGTACAAGAGACTCCATCTCCAATTAACCAACAAAAAGCTGCACTGGAGGGCTGGGAAGGTGGCTTAGTGGTAGAGTGCTGGCCTAGCATGCATGAAGCCCTGGATTTGATTCCTCAGTACCATGTAAAAAGAAAAAGCCAGAAGTGGTGCTGTGGCTCAAATGGTAGAGTGCTAGCCTTGAACACAAAGAGGGACAGTGCCCAGGCCCTGAATTCAAGTCCCAGGATTGGCAAAAAAGCTGGACTGGAGGCTTGACTCATGTGGCAGAGTTCAAGCTGCGAGCAAGAAAGTTGAGTGTGCTTGAGGCCCTGAGTTCAAACCTTGGTACTGAAAACTCTAGGGTCATTAGATATCAGGTGAGTGTGTGTGTGTGTGTGTGTGTGTGTGTGTGTGTGTGTGTGTGAGAGAGAGAGAGAGAGAGAGAGAGAGAGAGAGAGAGAGAGAGGGGCAAGGGAAAGCTAAGAATTGAGTTCCAGACTTTTTTTTTTTTAGTGAAACAACTTGTCAGAGTTTCCACTAATTTCCACATTATCAAGACCAATGGTAAATCTTTTCCTTCTCCTTGTCCTTCTCTTTCTCTTTCTCCTCTGCTGAGAACTATGCTAGGTAAGAGTTTTAGTATTTTTGATTTTTTTGTGATGCTAGGGCAAACTAATGACCTCGTGCCAGCTAGGAAGATACAATACTGTTGGACTCAGCCTTAGAGTTGTAGACATTTTATGTAGATCTTTTTTGGGTCTCAATCAGTGAAATGAATTTCCCAGTTCCCTACTTTTATCTGTTAAAAATAAAGGGCTATAGACTAAATAGTGATCTGATTACCCAAGGAGTGGCCCAAAGGGCAAACTGTATTTGAGAAGTAATCAGAATGTAATAGACACTCAGAAAAAGACTTCCTCATAGACTCAGCTAAAGAACACGCTTTCTGTACAGGGTAGTGCATGCTAATTGGGAGGCTGAGGCAGGAGGCTCACTTGAGTCCAGGAATCCTGAGTTGTAGTGTGCAGTGTTGAAAGGGTCGTTTCACCAATGCGGTGATCCTGGGACTAGGAGATCTCCAGGAGGGTGAAACAGTCCAGGCCAGAAAAGAGCACTATCCTCCTCCTCCTCATTATTATTTTGCTTGTCCTGGGGCTTGGACTCTGGGCCTGTGCTCTGTCCCTGAGCTTCTTATGCTCAAGGCTAGTGCTCTGCCACTTGAGCCACAGCACCACTTCCAGCTTTTTCTGAGTAGTTTATTGGAGATAAGAGTCTCATGAACTTTCCTGCCCCAGCTGGTTTCAAACCACAATTCTCAGATCTCAGCCTCTTGAATAACTAGAACCGCAGGTATGAGCCACTAGTGCTTGCAGCTACTAAATTTAATAATGACGACAACAACAATAATAACAACTATATCTGCCATTTTGGGTCTTTATATACAGATAGTAAAGACATAGATGAGTTCAAATTAAAATCTGGGCATTGGTGGTTTTCAACTATAATCCTAGCTTCTCAAGAGGCTGAGATCTGCAGATCATAGTTGAAGTTAGCCAAGGCAGGAAAGTCTGTGAGATTCTTATCTCGAATTACACACACACACACACACACACACACACACACACACACACACACACACACACAGAGTTAGTTGACTGAACCACAATCCTCATATCCCAGCCCCCTGAGTAGCTAGGATTCTGATGTGAGTCACGAGTGCCTGGCTAGACAAGATTTTGTTTAACTTACAGAAGGAAAGTTAAACTTTCTCACTGAGAGTGAAGATGGACCACCACCTTGGCAGTTGAGTAGGAAGTTACTAGGCTGTGGCTTACACATCAGACACCAGCTGGAGACAGGCAGATGCTCAGATCAGCAATTCACACATGCCAAACAGTCAGTGGCTATGGCCATCTTTGCCTTTTTCTCTTGTAGGTTCCAAGACAGTCTACAGCAGCCTCAAAGAAGAAGGCAGCACTCACAAGATGGAGAAAGCAGGGCATGCCGATTTGATTCCCCTTCCTTTGAACTTACATCTTATTGGACAGAGCGATGTGACAGGCTGGCATTCTCTGCAGGATTTCCTGAGAAGTATAGTTAGTGTCTTTAGTCATTATCTAAGTGCTTTTGGTAAGAATGGTGGTGGTGGTGGATCTTGTATGTCTATGTCCTGGTTACAAAATGCAATTATGAAGGGACAAAATGTTCCATACAGATCAAAACTCCGGACAGGTGCCAGTGGCTCATGCCTGTCATCCTAGCTACTCAGGAAGCTGAGATCTGAGGATCCCATTTCAAAGCCAGTCTAGGCAAGGAAGTCCATAAGACACATATTTCTAGTTAACCACCAAAAAGCCGGAAGTAGATCTGTGGCTCAAGTGGTAGAGCACCAGTCTTGAGCAGGAAAAAAAGATAAGAGACAGCACCCAGGCTCTGAGTTCAAGCCTCAAGACCTGAAAAAAAAAAGCTGGACACTGGTGGCTCCTACTTACAATCCTAACTACTCAAGAGGCTGAGATCTGAGGATCACAGTTCAAAGCCAGCTCAGGCAGGAAAGTCTGTGAGACTCTTACCTCCCATTCCACTTGAAAACTGGAAGTGGAGCTGTGGTTCAGAGTGGTAGAGCGCTAGCCTTGAGTGCGAAAGCTCAGGGACAGCACCCAGACTCTGAGTTCAAGCCCCATGATCAACTCCTTCCCCCAGCCTCCCCCAAAGTGGCAGCTTATCTTTTATTTTTTTTTGTATAGGATCATCTCTGCAGAAGAACATTCCTTACTTCTGTCTCTGACTCCATCACAGAGCTGGGAATATTCTGGGAGAAGTGCCTCTTCAAGCTGCTTCTGCATGCAGCCTACATGCTGGCTAAGCAAAAGGAGAAGAAACACTTCCCACATTCAGTGCTGTCCAAAAGAACTTTCCGTGATGATGGAAATGTTCTATCTCTGCAGTGTCCAATATGGGAACCACTGGTCACGTGTGGCTAGTAAACACTCAGAATGTGCCCCGTGTGACTGAGGGAGTGCGACTGAAATTTCATTTCGCGCCAATTAAAATAGCCACGTGGGGCAAGTGGTTACTGTACTGGACCGAACAGCCCACACCATTCTCTTCCTTGGGTTTTAGGTTTGTGTGTGTGTGTGTGTGTGTGTGTGTGTGTGTGATGGTCTTGGGGCTTGAACTCAGGACCTGGGTGCTGTCCCTGAGCTTTTTTGCTCAAGGCTAGCACTCTGCCACTTGAGCCACAGTGCCACTTCTGACATTTTGATAGTTTATTGGAGGTAAGAGTTTCATGGATTTTCCTGGCTGGCTGGCTTCCAACCACGATCCCCGATCTCACTATGAGTAGTAGTCTGTTTGTGTGTTTGTTTTTCTAAACACTTTTTGGTAAGTACTGGAACTTGAACTTAGGTCCTTGTGCTCTCCTTTGGCTTTTTCTCTCAAGGCTGATGCTCTGCCACTTGAGCCACAGCTCCACTTCTGGCTTTTTGCTGGTTCATTGGAGATAAATAGTCTCATGGACTTTTCTGCTGGGTTGGCTGTGAACTGCGATCCGTAGGCTTCAGCCTCCTGAGTAGTTAGGATTACAGGCATGAGCCACCAGCATCCTGTCTTTGTTGTCTTTTAGAGATAATGGCAGGATATACACCAGGCCCAGGCTTGGTGGGTCATGGCAGAGAATGCATCTGCATCTCCCAGAGGAAAATGAAAAATAATACGTGAGAACTCAATTCCAGATGTAGACTTGATATCTTGAATGGCCCACAGAACAAGACCAGATTGTATATTGTACAGCTTTACTCAGATCTCAGCCTCCTGAGTAGCTAGAATGACAGGCGTGAGTACTGGTGCCTGGCTGTGTATTGTATTTTTCCATCACAAATTGGAGGATTTTCTGGGAATAGATCTTGGTAATGAAAGAATGTCCATGCTGCCCCATGGAATGCTATAGGCATCCCATGTTCCTGGTTGAGGTGACCAGAGATAATGGTCAGTTGCCCAAATCATTCTGTGTTGTTTCACTCCACGCCCCCCTCTCCTTTGAGTCAGGCTCTTTATTGTTTCAATTCTGAAAAGTAACACATTGTAGTATGTGTTATTGTGTGACTGCTGAATGATTATTCTGTGTCCATTTTCCAAAATATTTATTGGGTTATATTTTTTAAAAAAATACTATAAAATAAAAGTAATGGTATGGAACTCTATTGTTGTGTGTGTGTTTTGCTAATTATTATTACTCAAACTTTGTTAAGAATCAACTAGGAAGCCAGGTGCCAATGGCTCCCACCTATAATCATAGCTACTCAGGATCTGAGGATCCTGGTTCGAAGCCCACCCAGGCAGCAAAGTCTGTGAGACTCTTATCTCCAATAAACAACTCAAAAAAGCCAGAAGTGGAATTTGTGGCTCAAGTGGTAGAGCACTAGCCTTGAACAAAAAAAAAAAAAAAAGAAAAGAAAAAGAGCTCATCACCCAGGCCCTGAGTTCAAGCCCCAGTACTGGTACCAAAAAATTAAATAACACAGTTTGATAGATTTGCAAGTTATAAACTTTAGTATCAATGGTCAATAAATATAGCATTTGTGGGTGTGTGTCTGTATCTGTTGTGTTTGTGTGTCTGTGTGCCTTGTTGGGGTTGAACCAAGGGCCTGATTTTTTTGTTTGTTTGTTTAAGGCTGGTACTTCACCACTTAAGCCACACCATTGCTTCCATCTCTTTGCTGGTTAACTGAAGATAAATCTCACAGATTTTCCTACCTGGATGATTTCAAGTGAGATCCTTAGATCTCAGCCTCCTGAGTAGCTAGGATAATAGTCATGAACCACCAGTGCCCAGGTTACTATATTTTTTTTCTTTTTTTATTGTGAAAATACTGTACAGAGGGATTACAATTACATGGGCAAGATAATGAGTACATTTTTTTAAAATTGTGAAAATACTGTACAGAGGGGTTACAATTACATGGGCTAGATCATGAGTACATTTCTTATCAAGCATTGTAGCCTCCTCCTTTGTTTCCCCTTCCCATTCCATCCTCCCCCTCCTGCCCCTCCACCCAACCCTCTCCCCTCCACCAAAGTTGTAAAGTTCATTTTCAACATAACGACTTGTACGTCTCATTGTTGCAATGGGTCCACCTATATTCCTATTTAAACAATTTGTTTTTTCTCTTCCCCTCCACAAATTATACTGACATCAAATACAGTGAAAGCAGGGGTTATACCTTGGGGGAGGAACATACAAAGCAACAAAGAAATAATCTTATAAATGTGTCAGAAACAATCGCATGAAAGTAAAAAACATTTGAATACATATCTTAGGGTTCATTTCCTTAACATCAACTTATCTGGCCTTTTCTGCTTGACTTAGACATATACTAGTTATTGCAAATAAGGGAAACCATGGGACCTATGTTTCTTTGGGCCTGGCTTACTTCACTTAATATAATTTTTTTCCAAGCCTTTCCATTTCCTAACAAATGGGGCAAAGTCATTCTTTCTGATGGAGGCATAGAATTCCATTGTGTATATATACCACATTTTCTTGATCCATTCATCTACTGAGGGACATCTGGGTTGGTTCCATATCTTAGCTATAGTAAATAATGCTGCAATAAACATAGTCGTGCTGGTAGCTTTAGTGTGGTCTTGTTTGTGAACATTTGGGTAAATGCCCAAAAGTGAGATTGCTGGGTCATAGGGGAGCTCTATGTAGAGTCTTTTGAGGAACCTCCATACTGCTTTCCAAAGTGGTTGAACAAGTTTACACTCCCACCAACAATGCAGTAAGGTTCCCTTCTGTCCACATCCCCTCCAGCATCTGTTGTTATTAGAGTTCTTGATTTTAGCCATTCTAACTGGGATGAGGTGGTATCTCAATGTTGTTTTGATTTGCATTTCATTTATGGCTAGAGAGGTTGAGAATTTCTTCATGTGTCTATTGGCCATCCTTCTTTCCTCTTCAGAGAAGTTTATCTTTAAGTCTTTAGCCCACTTATTTATTGGGCAGTTGTTTCTTTAAAGATTTGTTGTTGGGAGATTTAATTTTTTGAGTTCCAGGTATATTTTAGATATGAGACCCTTGTCTGTTGTATGGCTAGTGAAGATCTTCTCCCAATCCGTGGGCTTTCTATTGATCTTGCTAGCTATGTCCTTCGCCATGAAGAAGCCCTGCAATTTCATGCAATCACATTTGTCCAACCTTTCTTTGATTTGTTGTGTTTCTGGGTCTCTATTAGGAAAATTTCAGCCTCTACAGTATTTTTGACATATAAAAAGTTCATCAACTTAGAAAAATTATATCTATCAAATAATTTCTAAAAAGAACACGCATTAATGTCAACAATAACTTTGATTTATTTTATATATAAGTAATGTCTAATGTTTCTAATACAATTTTCTGTTATGGCTATGAAATGTCAAACAGTAACTAATTATAATCATATTTTTGTTTTCTTTACTATTAAAGAATCATTTCTGAAATATAAAAAATTCAATAAGTAAAAATTATGCTTTATGTAAGATTTTCCTTTTAAGGGATAGGTCAGTAAGCCAACAATTCTTCCCTTCTGTTCAAAGTGGGTTATACTTAATCAATACACTGTTAGTAACTAAAAGGTTACATAGTTTAAGTTAGGACTCATCCTTTGCAGTGTATAGCTCCATACTTTTAAATAAAGATATTATGACATACATCCACTATTTCTAAATCATACAGTGTAGTTTAACTGCCCTAAAAATAGGCATCCTATTGTTACCTCTCCTCTCCTTCCCATCTCAGAAAAGCACTAACCAGAGTGTTTCACCTCTTGTGTGATGCCTCTCAGCCAGAATCCCACCCAGTCTGCAGAGTTTTCAGGCTGGAGTATTTTCCTTAGCAGCTTTCACATTTTCTCCTGGGCTTCCTGGGAGTGTAAGCTCTTTTCTTTTCACCTCTACCACTGTTGGGATGAACCACAATTGTTACCCACTCTCCTCTGAGGTGCTTTTGAGTTGTAGCAATTATGAATAAAGCTTCTATGAGGTTATTAAAGCATACAGCAGATGCATAAGGAGCACTCATTGTGACATTTGTACCCTTGTATATATGCAATGTAACTTCATCAAATTCATCTCCTCACTCTTCCTTATAACAATTTCCCCAGGTTTAACAGCTCTGTTTTCATACGTATCAACAAACTCCTTTGACTATACTTAGGCTCGTTTCTGATTAACCCTTTTTTGTGTGTGTGCCAATACTGGGGTTTGAACTCAGAGCCTACGCAGTGTCCCTGAGGATTTTTTTTTGCTCAAGACTGGCCCTCTACCACTTGAGCCACAGTTCCACATGTGGATTTTTGCTGGTTAACTTGGATAATAGTCTTACAGACTTTCGGGCTTTGGTCTGGCTTCAATCTGGGATCCTAAGGTCTTAGCCTCCTGAGTAGCTGGTATTACAGTATGAGCCATTGGCACCTATCCAGGTTACCACTTTTCAGGCAAGCACATTCATTCTCTCCAGTCCCTGCAAAAACAATCCAGCTTCTGCAGGAGTCCACTGTCCCAGAAACCCAAATTTATCCTCAGTCATAAAGAAAGCTGGCTAGTGACTTCCTATACACTCATTCATCTTGAAAAGACACAGCCTTCTGAAAGGGACAATAAAAAACACTGCTTGCATCCTAGGCTCCTGCAGCCTCCTGCCTACATTTTGGAGAGTTCTAACTGTATCATATGTGCAAATGAACCCTTCGAGCTAAGGAATAGTAATAGGATTTACACGTGTGTGTGTGTGTGTGTGTGTGTGTGTGTGTGTGTGTGTGTGTGTGTGTGCTGGTGCCAAGACTTGAATTCAGAAAGTCTGGGTGTTGTCCTTGAACTTTTTGTTTGCTCAAGGCTAGCACTGTACCACTTGAACCACAGTTTCACTTCTGGTTTTTTGGTGGTTAATTGGAGATAAGAGTCTCATAGACTTTCCTTCTCAGGCTGGCTTTAAACCTCAATCGTCCGAGATCTTAGCCTCTTAATTGGCTAGAATTATAAGTGTGAGTTACCAGTTCCTGGCTTGCACCTGGGATTTTTAAAAAATTTATTATTATTATTATTATTTTGGGTCCGGTCATGGGGCCTGAACTCTGGGCCTGGGCGCTGTCCCTCAGCTCTTCAGCTCAAGGCTAGCGCTCTACCACTTGAGCCACAGCGCCACCTCCGGCTTTTTTCTTTTTTTTTTGCTTATGTGGTGCTGAGGAATCGAACCCAGGGCCTCAGGCATGCAAGGCAAGCACTCTACCACTGAGCCATCTTCCCAGCCCTGGGATTTATTTTTATGATCATTATGCTTCCAATTTCCCTCCCCGTGGTGCACTCTTGAACTATAACAGAAACCTTTTCAGTAGGTAAAATGCTAATGAGATTCTTTATCCTACATGGAATTTCTGATGTCAAACAGGATGTGAGCTCGGACTGGATGGAAAGCTCTCTCTTTGTTAAGTTGCATTGTATTTGGAGCCTTACTCTATTGTCTTCCATGAAACACCTATCCTGCAAAGGGCCATCTGCCCTTGCTAGTTCATCTCCCTCTGAGATTTGCCTTCAGAATGTTGACTTCTCTTGCACAGCAGGGTTGAGGCAGGCTTGAATATTTCCCCTAGGGTGTGTGTGTGTGTGTGTGTGTGTGTGTGTGTGTTACCCTTAGGGGATGAAGTTAAATATTTCTTGATGGTTCCATGGGGGAGGCCCAGACTGAGCCGATGTGCATTTGGCTCACGTCATTTTCAAAATCCTGACTGGAGCAGGGTGAAGTGAATGGCTCATGTCTGTAATCTTAGTGACTCAGGAGGCTGAGATCTGAGGATTGCAGTCCAAAGCCAGCCCAGGCAGGAAAGTCGGTGAAGCTCTTATCGCCAATTAGTCACCAAAAAGTCCAAAAGGGAGCTATGGCTCAAGTCATAGAGTGCTAGCCTTGAGCACTAAAGCTCAGGAAAGTACCCAGGGCCTGAGTTCAAGCCCTAAGATGGGCACAAAAAACAAGCTAAAGTAAACCAAAAGGCCCTGAGCAGGTGTCTTCCACCTCCTTTTCTCCTAGTTCTTAGCACCAGAGCCTGGACTTGGGGCCTGGAGTCCATTGTCAGTCACCACCTGAAGTCCTCGTGTGGGCAACACTGTCAACTCAATCTGTGCTTTGTCTGGCCACCAGGTGGCAATATTGGCATTGAGAATCTCTGGAGAAAAACCATGATTGAGAGTCAGGTCACTTGGAATTCCAATGCCTGTTAAAATCAAAGCTGAATTATGCCAGAGAGAAACATATATCCACAAGTTCTTCAAGTGGATCACCAGGGGTGAAAGAAAAGGGCCACTTCTGCATCTGTCCTCCATTTCTTTGGGTCCATGGCACCTTCCCTGGGTTGGCTTGGAACTGTGATCCTCAGCCTTCTGAGTAGCTAGGATTATAGGTGTGAGCCACCAAGGCACGGCTCATCCACCAGTATTATTAATGGAAGTGTTATTGTTGCCTTGCAATGGTGATCATATATATTGGTAACAAAAGCAAAGATGGTGAATGTGTCTTGAACATTAACAAGACTGCATTTTTCAAAGTGCCAGATACATACAATCTTAACAACCTTCAGAAGCAAGTTCCATCATGTGCCTCACTTAACAGATGGACTGAGAAGAAAATGGATAAGTATAACATGGCATCATCAAGTTAGAACATGAGGCCAGAATCTACAAATACAGTCATTTGCTGTCTGAGTACTTGTTAAGCCTCTCTTTGATGGATGCTTCCTGTTCTGTTCACTCAATAAATGCACACAGAATAGATCTTACTGCATTCCTTGAAGCCTTGGAATTGACACACTGAGAAGGTCCTAGAAGAGTTTCTAGTCAAGTAGGTGACACAGATGCAAATAAAAGGCTCCATGGAATATGAGCAGAACAGCAGAGCCTTGTGGCAGCCCAGGAGAAACACCAAGAGGGCAGTCATGGATTCTCTGGGTAATTTCCACCCAAGAGATGAAGTTGCTGGACTTACTGTGAAATCTACTTAGAGATCACATGATGTCATTCCTCACTCAGCCACCATTTTACTACCAAGATTATCTTTGATAGAAAAGATTGGTAATAAAATATATGAGCTGGGTGCCAGTGGCTCATACCTGCAGTCCTGACTACTCAGGAGGCTGAGATCTGAGGGTCATAGTTCAAAGCTAGCCTAGGCAGTAAAGTCTTTGAAACTCTTATCTCTAATTAACCCCTCCCCCCCCCAAAATACTGGAAGTGGAGCTGTTGCTCAAGTGGTAGAGTGCTAGCCTTGAGCAAAAAAGCTAATGGACAGTGACAGGTTCTGAGTTCAAGCCCCAGGACGCATGCACGCACGCGCGCGCATGCTCACACACACACAAGTACTGTGCTTTGATGTTTATGGTCTCTGTGTGAAACTGTAAGATGATCATCTCAATGTTTGCTAAGAGCAGGAAGGAGTTAGAGAAAATGTTCGAGCAGGGCACCAGTGGTTTATACCTATAATCCTAGCTATTCAGGAACCTGAGATCTCAGGAGTTGCGGTTCAAAGCCAGCCCAGACAGGAAAGTGTGTGAGACTCTCATCTCTAATTAGCCACCAAAAAAAGGGAAGTGGAGCTGTGGCTCAAGTGGTAGAGCATAAATCTTGATTAAAAATAATTCAGGAACAGTGCCCAGGCCCTGAATTCAAGCCCCAGGACTGGCACCAAATAAATAAATAAATAACAAGTCAGGCGTTGGTGGCTCACTCCTCTAGTCCTAGCTACTTAGGAGGCTGAGATCTGAAAATCACAGTTAAAAGCTATGCCAGGCAGTAAAGCCCCCATGAGATTCATCTCCAAATAACTACTCAAATGTCAGAAGTGGTACTGTGTCTCAAAATGGTAAGAGAGCTAGCCTTGGGCCAAAGATCTCAGGGACAGCACCCAGGCCTGAGTTCAAGGTCTATGACTAACAACAACAAAAAATAAAGGAAGGAAGGAAGGAAGGAAGAGAGGGAGGGAGGGAGGGAGGGAAGGAGAGGAGGAAGAAGGGAGGAAGGAAAAACATTTGAGATGATATTCTTCTTTTATGAGGCCTCTTTCCATTGTTGAGTGTTGTATGCTGAGTTGTCAGGGAAAAAGTGGTGAGTTCCTCCTCAGGCAGACGCTGCCAAGCCTGTGTTGTGCTTTTCTCTGCTGAGCTGCAGGGAGTTGTGGCCTTGGAGGAGAGTTTGGGTCTGAGAACACCCGTCTGTAAAGCATATGGCTTCCCACCAACGCATCACTTAGGGGATGGAAAGCCAGGCTCTGCACTCAGTGCTGTGGCTTTCCAGCCAAGGGGAGGAGGGAGCTCTCATGTCTGCTTGTGGCATCTAAGCTGTCCTCTTCTCCACCAAAATGGGTGTGCACTTCCTGGGAATGCTTTACCCAGATCTCTTGGGGATCCAGGTTAAGATGCATAGGAAGACTTCTAAGCATTAAAAACAACAACAACAAAATTGTCAAGTTAGGTACCAGTGGCTCATGCCTTTAATCGTAGCTACTCAGGAGTCTGAGATCTGAGCATAAGGTTCAAAGCCAGCCCAGGAAGAAAAGTCCATGAAACTCTTTATCTCCAATTAACCAGGAAAAAGTTGGAAGTGGAGGTGTGGTTCAACTGGTAGAGTACTAGTCTTGAGTGGAAAACTAAGAGACAGCACCCAGGCCCTGAGTTCAAGTAATATACACAGCACACACACACACACACACACACACACACACACACACACACACACACACACACACACACACACACTTGTCATAGAAGTCATTGAATACCACTGAAAGACTGCAACACCTGGATCAAGTCCTTTGTCTCTCTGTTCTCGAAGAATGAATCCACCAACACAGAAGGAGAAGTAAAATGGCAAAGATTTATTGAAGAAAAAGATAAATAGAGCTTCCACTCAATGGGAGGGGCTCCAAGAGTAAGGCTGTTTTGTGCAGGGGTTAACAAGGTATCTTCAGGAGGAAGCTACATGACTCAAGATCATTGGCAGCCTGCGGCCATAGCAGACCCCAGATCCAATGAGAGGCTCCATGCAGCCTACATGAGCTTCCCCTAAGTCATTTAGCCCCTCTGACTGGCTGCCCAGCTGGCCACACACCTCTGGGGTCCAATCAGCTCACTGTTCACATGCAAGTCTTCTAGAGGTGATGGACCACGATGTGATGCCTCAGGGTTTTGAATGTGTGACTGCTCAGGGCCATGGTGTGAGATGTCCAGGGGTCTGCACACAGGACTGCTCTGGGCCATGGGGAGGTGTTCAGAACCTCTATGGGAGGGGGCTGTTGCCCTAACTGCCTAGCCAGTGCTTTCTCTGCTCCCTGAAAGAGCTAATTTCCAGCCTGGTGAAATTGTCTTCTTTGTAAAAGCAGTGACTTTTATGTGGAGGGAAAGAAAACTACACAGGGCTCTAACAATAGGTTGGAAAGAGGAGATGGCTTTTTCAGAGCACTAGAGGAGTGGGAGGAGTGAGGCTACATAGATGCTTCTGGAAGGGTCTGTTATCATTGCACAGAGCTTTTATTTTATTTTTGCTAGATTGTGGGGCTTTAACTCAGAGCCTGAGCACTGTCTCTGAGCTCTTTTGCTCAAGGCTAACACTTTACCATTTTGAGGCACAGTGCCACTTTTGGTTTTTGACTGTTTTATTGGAAATGAGAGTCTCACAGGGATTTTTTTCCAGGGCTGAGGACCGAACCCAGGGCCTTGTGCACGCTGGGTGGGCGCCCTTCCGTTGGGCTAAACTCCCAGCCCCTCTCACAGGGATTTTTTGGCCCCGGCTAGTTTCGAACTGCATCCCTCAGATCTCAGCCTCCTGAGTAGCTAGAATTACAGGCATGAACTACCAGCATCTGGCCTACTTCCAGCTTTCTGGTAATTAATTGGAGATAGGAGAGCCATGTACTTTTCTGTCTAGTATGGCTTTGAACCCTGACCCTCAGATCTCAGCCTCCTGAGTATCTAGAATGACAAGCGTTAGCCACCCATGCCTGGCTCCATCATCCAGATGGGAGCAATGCTTGACCAGGGGAGAAAGGCTGGGAGATGGGAGAGGGGATGTGTTAGGGAAGTGTGAAGAATAATTGTGCCTAATTAGTAAATTAATAATTTATCTTTTATACTGTTACTGGGGCTTGAACTCAGGGCTTCATACTGTTGCTTAGCTTTTTGCTCAAGGCAGTCTACCACTTGAGTCATATCTCCACTTCCAGCTTTTTGCTGGTTAGTTGGAGATCAGATCTCACAGACTTTTCTGCCAGGGCTGGCTTTGAATCTTGATTCTCAGATCTAAGCCTCCTGAGTAGCTAGGATTACAGGTGTGAGCCACTGACACCCAGCTCTCAGCCTTTCTTTTCTCTCCTTTTTTTTTTTTTAATTTTTTTAAGCTCTTCTTCTCTTACCCTCCCTGTCCATTCTCACCTCAGGATGCTATGACATGCATAGTGAGACCAGCTGATCCGAAAAGCAGATCAACCAACCACACTGTATCAGCTGGGAGTAATAAATTCTGTTCTACAATTATGAGCAGGAAGAAATCTTACAAGTCAATGCAATTCAATTCTATAGTCTACATGAAAAAAGTGGAGGTTCAGGATTCAATTTTACTAGCAGAGAAATTAGAGCCAGAATGCAAGTGTGTGAATGTTGCATGCTGAATGGTGTGGGCCAGCCCACACTCACAGGGAGAAACTGCACAGACAACGAATCAAAGGGTAACCCAGGAGCCATCACAAGACAGAGAAGAATGCACACTGCTGGGACCTCTGACCTATTTCAACACTCTGGACACCATCTAATTTTATGCTAGTCCTGGGGCCGGAATTCAGGGCCTAAGCACTAACCTTGGGTTTTTGTTTTGTTTTGTTTTTTGTTCTCCTCAAGGCTAGCACTCTACAACTTGAGCCACAGTACCACTTCCAGCTTTTTTCTGCTTATGTGGTGCTGAGAAATTGAACCCAGGGCCTCATGCATGCAAGGCAAGCACTCTACCACTGAGCTACCTTCCCAGCCCCACACCATCTAATTTTACAGAGCGAGATGATGTCCAAAGGAGTGAGGCTTCTAAGAATCTCTGCTTGTTGTTACTAGAGATGGTGGCTTGTTGTGGTTTTGTTTAAATGATCACATGCAAAAAGTAAGATGCTTTGTCCTGTATTCTTGGAACACAAATCTATTGATTCTAAGAATCAAAAGATCCTTAGAAAAACCAATAAATAGATTATATTCTCCAACAGCAAAATCATTTGATATGAAGGAAGGAAAGAGAAAAACAAAAGAATGGTATTAGTGGGAACAGTCTGCCTGGAAACACACAAAGAAGTCTTATTTTAAAAGAATAAACTTGTGCTAGGTGTTGGTGGTTCATGCCTAAAATCTTAGCTACACAGGAGGCTGAGATTGGAGAATTGTGGAGCCTTCCCAGGCAGACAAATCCAAGAGACTCTTATCTCCAAATAACCAGCCAAAAGCTAGAAGTGGAGCCTTGGCTCAAGCAGTTGAGCTGCAATCTTGAGCAAAAAAGCTAAGCAAGTGCTTAAGACCCTGAGTTCATGTCCCAGTACTGGCTGGCACTGACATCCCTCCCCCCCCACCCCACCCTAACCCCCCCTCCCAGCCACATACACTGAGTTTTAAAAATTTTACTTTATTGCAAAGATGTTGTACAGAGGGGTTACAGTTACATGAGCAAAGTAATGAATGCATTTCTTGTCAAGCATTGTTACCCCTCCTTTAATTTTAATTTTTTTTTTTTTTTGCCAGTCTTGGGGCTTGAACTCAGGGCCTGGGCACTGTCCCTGAGCTGCTTTTTTTTTTTAAGAATCTTTTTTAAATTATTATTATTGTGAAAATACCGTACAGAGGGGTTACAATTACATGAGCAAGGTAATGAGTACATTTCTTATCAAGCATTGTTGCCTCCTCCTTTGTTTCCCCTTCCCATCCCTTCCCATCTCCCAATTCCCCCCCCCCCCCCCCCCCACATGAGCTGCTTTTGTTCAAGGCTAGCACTTGAGCCACAGTGCCACTTCTGGTGGTTTATCGGAGATAAGAGTCTCACGGACTTTCCTGCCTGGGCTGACTTTGAATCTCGATCCTCTGATCTCAACCTCCTGAGTAGCTAGGATTACAGGCATGAGCCACTGGCACCTGCCACTTCCAGCAGTTTCTGTTTATGTGGTACGGAGGAATTGAACCCAGGGCTTCATGCATGCTAGGCAAACACTCTACCACTAAGCCATATTCCCAGCCCCTCTAATTTTAATTTTAAAACAGTTTAATATTTATAGAAAAATTGCAATGATAATACAGAATTGCATTATTATGGTACATTTGACATGATCCATAAGCTAAAACTAATATATTATTATTAACCAGAGCTACTTTTCTCCTCCTCTGTGTCTCTCCTCTTTCCCCTCCTCTTCCTTCTTTATGTGGTACTATGGTTTGAACTCAAGGCCTCATGCTTGTTAAGGAGGTCTTCCACCTCTGGAACTATGTTCCACCACCATTTTTTGGTTTAGCTATTTTAAACTCATGTTTTAGCTTGGAGCTGGCTTCATACTGTAAGTCCTCCTACCTACAGCCTCTTGAGTAGCTGGGATCACAAACTTTTGCCACCACACTTGGCTTATTGATTGAGACAGGGTCTCACTAACCAGGAAACTAACTCAGGAGAAGTCAATGCAGACAGCTAGGCTGATAAAGCCTGGAGCCAATTAGGCAGACTCTCATGCTCTTGCATCTCAGGAGACAAATTAATATATGTTCGGTATTGATAACCTAAACCTCTGAACAAGCTTGGGCAGGTTTGTTCTGAGTCACAAAGGGAATTTAGTGAGACAACGGCAGTTCTACGCACAGTCCACCACTGTTACTCCAAAAATAGTTCCCAGGCATATCTTTGCTGATACTGGGTCAAGAAGAGAATTTTCTTATCAGAAAGGCGACAGTGTACTTAATCAGAGAGGGTGGCTTTGTGTGAGGTGAGTAGATTACTTTTCTCACAAGTAAGCAGAGCTATGAGGAATTAATGGGTGACTCAGTAATTGAAGAGGGTTATTAACTATAAACTTTACATTCTGATGCCATAACCCAGGAATGGGGAACTTTTTTCTAGCAAGGGCCATTTGGGTTTTTATGACATCATTGCCAGGCTGCACAAAATTAGCAATAGAAGCACACAGCCTCAGGCGGCTGACAAGAAGCATAGAAAAAGTAAAAGTGAGCCAGGCACGGGTAGCTCACACCTGCCAACTAGCTACTCAGAAGGCCAAGAGCCGAGGGTTACAGCTCCTGCCTGCTTGCTGGTGGCTGTTTGAAGATGGAGTCCAGCTTCAACTGCCACTAGAGCCCAGATCCCATAGTTCTTAAACAGATGACTCTAGCTACGAATCTTTAGGCCTGGATGCAATTCCAATATTCTTCTAAGATTGCATATATCATTTGAAACAGCAAAAATTATGTCAGACAATAGACACTAAGTTGAGTGGTCTTCATATTTTATGCATTAAATAGAATGCATCATACATTGTAAAAAATAAACATTATTTTTTTATATCATCTATGGTAGTAGAGGTTTGAAGTATTGGTTTCTCACAGCTTCCTCCATGGTAGCTTTAGGATTTGGTGGAAAAATAAGCCAGGCTCAGTTTTTCACTCATTCTGGGCACTTACTTTTCTGCATTCAAGGCTGATGCTTTACCACTTGAGCCACAGCTCCACTTCTGAACTTCTTCTTTTAATGGTTAACTGGAGATTAAGAGTCTCATGAAGCTTCCTGCCTTGAATCTTGATCCTTAACATCCTGAGTGAGTAGCACCAGTGCCCAGACTCACTCATTCTTCTCATTGGAATGCCTGCCAGCCCTACAAGATGCCAGGTTTTTTAGTCCTTCCAACTGCAAAACATATTGTCGTTTCTCTTTCCTCCCCCTCCCCCTTCCCCAGTGGCTTCTGCCCACACATTGCTTACATTCCTGGCCTCTTACCTAGTCTTCAGAAGCAGCTGTGCTCCAAAGCCAAAGCCAGTTGTGAAACATCAACATTTCCCTCTTTTTCCAGAAGCTCCTTGATGAAATTTGAGATTTTTTTTCACCAGTTCTTTAAGACCTTCAGGCAGACCTAATGTGGTGTTCCTTCCCAACTTTTCCAGTTGGCTCAGTGAAAGTCCTAGCTTTTATGTCAGCCATGAGGGAAGTCCTGACACATTCCTGGCAGAGGATTTGTTATTTCCTTATGTATTCTGTTAAGACTGGAGATGTGGTTTAGTAGCACAGCATCTGCCCAGCAAGTATTAGTCCAAGGGTTCAAAACCAAGTACTACCAAATGAAAAAAAATACAAGATTGAACCCAATAATATAATTTGTCTGGCCAGATCACCATCTACTATATTAATTGTAGGATTAATTTTATACATTAATTTTTATTCAAAAGTATAAATCTGTGCAGTAATTTAGCATGCTGCCATGTTAATGCTCATTTGTTATATAAATACTTGTTTTATTTTATTTATTTATGTTTTTGGTTGGTGGTGGGGCTTGAACTCTAAGTCTGGGCACTGTCCCTGAGCTCTGCAGCTCAAGGCTAGCACTCTACCACTTGAGCCATAGCATCATACCACTTCTGGCTTTTTCTGCTTATGTGCTGCTGAGGAATCAAACCCAGGGCCTCATACATGCAAGGCAAGCGCTCTACCACTGAGCCACCTTCCCAGCCCCAAATACTTGTTTTATAATTCTTTTTGTCTCTTTTTTCTTTGTGTGTGTGTGTGTGTGTGTGTGTGTGTGTGTGTGTGTGCGCGTGTGTGTGTGTGTGTGTGTGTGCGCGTGCGAGCGCATTGGTGCTTGCACTCTTCATTTTTGTTTGTTTGTTTGTTTGCTGATCCTGGGGCTTCAACTCAAGGCCTGGGTACTTTTTTTTTTTGGTGGTGGTGGTGGGGATTGAACTCTGGGCCTGGGTGCTGTCCTTCAGCTCTTCAGCTCAAGGTCAGTGCTCTACCACTTGAGCCACAGTGCCACTTCCAGTTTTTTGGTGGGGTTTATTGGAGATAAGAGTCTTACAGACTATCCTTCCTGGGCTGGCTTTGAACCATGATCCTCAGCTCTCAGCCTCCTGAATAGCTAGGATTACAGGTGTGAGCCTCTGGTACCTGGCACCACGCACTCTTGATTAGCTGCTTTGCTTAATACTTGAACCATAGCCCTGCTTCTAGATTCTTGCTGTGAACTGGAGATAAGATTCATGTGGAGGGAGCTGGGAAGTTGGCTCAGTGGTAGAGTGCTTGTCTTGTATGCATGAGGCCCTGGGTTTGATTCCTCAGTACCACATAAGCAGAAAAAGCTGGAAGTGGCACTGTGGCTTAAGTGGTAGAGCACTAGCCTTGAGCTGAAGAGCTCAGGGACAGCTCCCAGGCCCAGAGTTCAAGCCCTATGACTGACCAAAAAAAAAAAAAAAAGATTCTTGTGGAACTCTTTTGGCCTGGCCTGACTTTGAACCATGATCCTCAAATCTCAGCTTTCTGAATAGCTAGGATTACAAGCAAAAACCACCAGAGCCTGGCTTATAATTAAAAAAATTAAAAATCAATATTTGGTGATTAGAATCACCTTGTTGTATAATGTATATGAAAGTAAATTTAAAGAGATACATGC
Organism: Dipodomys spectabilis; assembly: GCF_019054845.1. NCBI lineage: Eukaryota > Metazoa > Chordata > Mammalia > Rodentia > Heteromyidae > Dipodomys > Dipodomys spectabilis. The sequence goes on along the minus strand of NW_024870839.1, from coordinate 1,498,217 downwards.
CCAGATTTATTTATTGAAGGCATGATGACAATACCGTGCACTTAGCATGTAGCAGAACCCTGGAACTCAAGAAGCATACTCAAGCTCACTCTCAAGCTTCTTCTGACTTGTCCCCACAAGTCAGAGAGCAAGCAGCACGCTAGCCAGTGAAGATGGTCTGCTCTGATAGAGCAGGGAACTGCTCTGCAAGAAGATAAAATGACCCACACTTGGCTAAGCATTTCTGATTTGAATATTGTTGTACATTTTTAACAATGATTAAACCTTCTACTGAAAAAAGTAATCCAGGGACATCAATTCCAGAAAACTTCTGGAGAGTGGAGGTCAAAGAGACATACACCAGGCACTGGTGGCTCACACCTGTAATCCAACTAGTCAGGAGGCTGAGATCTGAGGATCAGGATTAAAAGCCTGCCGAGGCAGGAAAGCCCTATGACACTCTTCTATCCAATGAACAACTCAAAAACTGAAGAGGAGCTGTGGGTCAAAGTGGTAGTGTGATACTCTTTAGCAAAAGAGCTCAGGGACAGCTCCCAGACCCTGAGTTCAAGCTCCACAACCTACCAAAAAAGAAAAGAAAACCAGAGAAGACACATAGCACAGCAATGTCCTTGGGCAAGACTTTGAAGGAGAGCATGACCCCTAGTGTGAAGGCTGGGGCCAAGAAGGCAGGCCAGAGGGAGGGAGATGCACTTCTATGAGAAAGCACTGTGGATAAGGAGTCTATAAACCTGACTCTCCATGACAGCCCTCACCCCTAAAGCCCAGGTGAACCACAGATATCCATGGTCCTGCATGAATGGCTACCCAAGACCAGCAGTGGGGGCTGCTAGGTGGAGGGGATTTGCTTAGTCTATGATCAAAATTCTCTGCCAAATAATCTGCTCCCCGTGCTGCCTCTGTCCTCTCTGGCACAGGGTGGAGGCCTGCACAGGCCTCCCTCGGCCCCAGCTCTGGCCAACGCGCCCAGCCTCCAGTAGCCTTGGCTAAGCGTGTCCTGCTCCTGTGCCCTTGCTGTTGAAGCCCCAGTTCCCATGGGTCATTTAGGAGGCTTCTCCCTGGTCTGTGCCCTTCCAGTCTCCTTTCTAGGGGTAAGATGTGGCTCCAGCCCTGTCTGCCTGAGGAAGCCCAGTGCCACAGCCTGCTCATCTGGCCTCTGCCCACCTGGGCAGCTCCGGGCAGGAGGGAGGGAGAAAGAAGGAGAGAGGGAGGGAGAGGGAGGAAAGGAGGGAAGGAGGGACAGAGGGAGGGAAAGAGAGAGAAAGAGGGAGGGAGAGAGGGAGGGAGAGAGAGAAAGAAGGAAGGAGAGAGGGAGGGAGAGAGAAAGAGGGAGGGGGAAGGAGAAGAAGGGAGGGAGGGAGAGTGAGGAGTGATGGTAGGAGAGAGAGAGGGAGGGAAAGAGACTGAATAGAGGTAATATTTATCCAGCCACAGAAGTCTGCTTTTCTCAAAGGTATTGGGAATGCCAGCATTGACTCACTTGTGTGTCAGGAAAACCCGAGTTGGTGATCTGAAATAGTTTTAGAACAAGATAGTACCTTGTTCTACACTAATAGAGTGGTTATCAATTCAACTTTAAAAAAAGCATGATTTGATTTTAATATTCCTCCCTATGTTATTAATGTTGCCTTTTTTAGACAAGTAAAATGGACATAAAATGAAATTACTAATAAATATTCATTGACAACTTGAAAAAAATTACATTCATGTAATCATAATCCAAACCAAGATAAAGATTGTTTCCATCACTTCTGAAACCCCTCCCCCCCTCTTTCTCATGCCATTCCTGGGGCTGTCCTTGAGTTTTTTTTTTTTTTTTTTACCAAGATGCACTCTACTACTTGAGCCAAACCCTCCTTCTAATCTGGTGGTGGTTAATTGGATATAAGAATCCCATGAACTTTTCTGCTAGAGCTGGCTTCAAACCATGATCCCTCAAATCTCAGCCTCCTGAGTAGCTAGGATTACAGGTATGAGTCACCAGTGCCAGGCTTCTTTCTCCTTTTTTCAGTCAATTTCACCCTTAATCATGAAACCAAAATTTTTAGACTCTACCACCAAATTTCAGGTGTATGTATGTATGTCAGGTCCAGCCAAATAAAGAGACATGGTGAAGGGCAGAGAAAGGAGATTTATTGTGTGGCAGTACAGGGAGAGAGCACTTCAGTACATTATCAGCCATCTTCAGGGTACAGACCAGGAACGTTAGCTTTAAATAGATGGAGAGCTAGGGGCAGGGAGATGGGAGGTATGCAGTTAAAACAGTTGTCTCAGATCAGCCTGATTGATCCCTGTCCTTGTTTGGGGAAGGGTTCTGGATCTGTAATCACTGTCATTGCTGGTCGGGAAAAACAAGTTATTATTGCTTGGGAGGTGGTTTGCCCTGACCCTGTAGTTCCTTAGGGGTTATTTCCATCCCTGTAGAGAGGGTACTGATTGTAATAAGCCCTGTCTTACTGAGTTTCTAAGGTAGAGCAGAGGGCGTGGCTATGGAGAAAGGACACAGATACAGAAACGCAAGCAGCCTTTATCCTGCTTTTAGTTACTTCGTGGGCCAGCCAATGAGTCAGTGGATCTCAGCACAAAGCAACTTTTAAGCACCTCTCATAACCCTTCCCCAATACGCTAAAAAGTGGCTATTCTGATTTCTATTAGATATGCCTAGGGATATTGGGGTGTCACAGAATTGAGGACACCGACTTCCACAGAAGGATACACCCTTAGCCAAAAATCTGACAAGCAAGCAAGCATGCAGAACAGGCAGGTTGCTCTCTTTTGATCCCTAATGCAGCAGGCCCCGCCCCTCTGCTCGGATTGGATGAGCTCAGGTTCACAATCTGGAACAAGATGTAACTAGAATTCTATGAGCTTGTAACAGGATGTCTTAATTAAAGTGTAACAGGAAAAGGATATAACTAAAATTTAAAAAAGAGCCTGGCCAAAGCAGGAACTTTCCAGAAAAACAATCCTCACAAGATTGACAGAAAAGAAGCAGCCTACTTTTACAGAAAATACGCTTTTCTCACATATCACAATCATTCTTGTACTTGAATTTTATGTAGATATAATCAGAATACATCTTTCTTGTGTCTAGTTTCTTCTGTAACACGTTTTTAGGTTATTCCATTTTACTGTGGGTATTTTTTTTGTTTTTTGTTTTTGTTTTTTTTGGTTGGTCATGGGGTTTGAACTCTGGGCTTGGGCGCTATCCCTCAGCTTTTCAGCTCAAGGCTAGCACTCTACCACTTGAACCACAGTACCACTTCCTGTTCTCAAGTGGTTTATTGAAGATAAGAGTCTCCCGGACTTGCCTGCCTGGGCTTGGCTTTGAATTGTGATCCTCAGATCTCAGCCTCCTGAGTAGCTAGGATTACAGGTGTGAGCCACCACTTGAGACCCAGTGCTCTGATAGACAGATTTTGTAAATTTTTGTTGGTTTGTGCATGTGCTGGTCCTAGAGCTTGAACTAAGGGGATAGGTGCTGTCCCTGAGCTTTTGCTCATGGCTGGCACTTAAGCCTCAGCTTCGCTTTTGGCTTTTTGGTGTTTAGTTAGAGTAAGAGTCTCACAGACTTTCCTGTCTGGGATGGCTTAGACCCAGATCCTCAAATCTTAGCTTCCTGAGTAGTTAGGCACCCAGCTTAGATTTTCTTTGTATTTGTATTTGTATTTGTATTTTTTAATTAATGTAGCTGGGCACTGGTGGCTCACATCTGCAATCCTAGTTACTCAGGAGGTTGAGATCTGAGGAATGTAGCTTAAAGCCAGCTCCAGCAAGACAGTCTATGGGGACTCAGATTTCCATTAAACTACCAAAAAAGCCAGAGGTGAAGCTGTGACTCAAGTAGGAGAGCACTATCCTTGACCACAAAACCTCACTTTCCAGGCCCCGAGTTTAACCAGAAAAAAAAAATTACTGTGCTCTTAGTGTCAATGACAGGGCACACATTAAGTTTGTTGAATGAATGCAGAAAAATCCCAGATAAAGACAACATTGAAAAGAACATGAAAGTAGCCCTGCAGTTGGGGGGTAATCTGGGCTTGTGTAGGTTCTGAGAAATTGGTGGGTTCCAGTGAGCACTTCCCATAAGAGAAGGCAGAAGGACTTAATTTGAGTTTTTGAGTGGGAAGGGCAGGACTGAGTCATCAGAATGGAGATGAGGGAGGGTTTAGTGGTGAGAAGTTTTGGACTGAGAAAGTGGAGGAAATGGTATTAATCTTCCTGTTTTTTTTAGTCACTAACCAGTTAGCTCACTGAACCTAACTACCATCTCAAAGAAGGAGAAATCAAGGCATTGTCCAAGGACATATACATACACAAGTAAAACAAAATTTCTAATTTTAATATAAGCCATTGAATTAATCACATGATGGTTCTTCAGCATTCACAATATCTTTCTGAGAGGATCTCCATTCTGGAAAAGTTCTCTGAGCTCCTTTTCATTATGTCCTGATCATTCTGGATATTAATAGCAACCTTTGTTAAAGAATTCACAGCAAACCAAGCACCAGTGGCTCATGCCTGTAATCCTAGCTACTCAGGAGGCTGAGATTTGAGGATCATGGTTCTAAGCCAGCCTGGACAAGAAAGTCCATGAAATTGTTATTTCCAATAAACTATTCAGAAAAAGCTGGAAGTGGTGCTGTGGCTCAAGTGATAAAGTGATATCCTTGAGCAAAAGAAGCTCAGGGACAGTGCCCAGGCCTTGAGTTCAAGCCCCAGGACTGGCCAAAACAAAACAAACAAACAAAAACCCCATTCTACCAGGTGGCACTGGTGACTCAGGTCTGTAATCCTAGCTGCTCAGGAGGTTAAGACTTGACAACCATTGTTCAAAGCTATTAGGAAGGATCAAGCAAAGGGAAGGAAGGAAGGAAGCAGACAGAGACCCCAACAGAGTAGACCAGGATTTAATCATCACTGTGGAGGGACTGCATGGGAGTTTGGGATTTAATACAGGTGGATATGAGAGTATTTTTTGTATTTGTAATGTCTTTGTAGTTGTCCTTGTAGCTGTGGCAGACAGTGTGCTTTCAGATAAGTGAATCCCGGAGTTCAACCCCTAGTACAGACACAACCCCACTGCAACCCCCCCAAACTAGTCTACAGAAAATTCATTCATTCATTCACTCAGTCATTCATAACTTTTAAAAAGCAGTTACTAAGCTTGAGGCACTGTATTAGGTACTGTGGATTCACCACAAGCAAGAGGGATCAATGCCTGCCCTTCTATAAGTACATAGTATTTTATTGCTTCTTTCACTTAGCTTTTGAGATGAGTTATGTGTGTGTGTGTGTGTGTGCACACACCAGTGTTGGGGCTTGAGCTCAGGGCCTAAGCACTGTCCCTGAACTACTTTTGCTCAAGGCTAGCCCTCTACCACTTAGACAGCAGCAGCTCCACTTCCAGCTTTTTCTGTGATTAAACACAGATAAGAACCTTACTTTCCTGCCTGGGCTGTCTTCAAACCTCAATCCTTGGATCTCAGCTTCCTGAATAGCTAGGGGTACAGGCGTGAGCCACTCGTGCCTAGCTCTTTTCCATTTTTTTGTTTTGTTTTGTTTTTGTAGTTAATAGAAGATAAGAGTCTCTCAGACTTTGCTGGCTTTGAACCAAGATCCTCAGATCTCAGCCTCCTGAATAGCTAGGATTACAGGTGTGAGACACTGGTACTAGGCCCCAGCTCTAGTTTTGAGAATTTTAATCAAGCCTACAACATTACATCTAAAAGATTCCTATGAAATATTATAACCATTTTTCCAGGATCCACATTCCAGTGTTCTGTTGTTGTTCTGTTGAGAAGACTGATTTGCATTTTATTGGATCAATACACATTTGAATAAAAACAGTGAAAGCGCATCTCATGTTAGCATATTTGCTTTTAATTTCTCAGCAAGCACATGGATCTCCGTAAGGGAGTCATTAGCACTATGAATCAGAGCAAAGCTCTGTAAATGGGCCTGTTGCTACAACCGGACCTGCCCCTCCCAAATCCAAAATGTGATGTTGAAACTTTAGCTGTCAAGCTGATAATATTAAGAGAGAAGGTGTTTGGGAAGACAAATTATGAAGATTTCACCTCATGACAGATGAGTGCTCTTAAAAGAGAGCCCACAGAGCTATTCAGCTGCCAAGGCCCTGTGAAGTGGCAATGAGCAGGTACCATGAGAAAGTAGGCCTGCACCAGAGCCTGAACCTGCCAGGCCTTGGTCTTAAACTTTCCATGTTGAACTGGGTCTTGAGGCTTGAACACAGGGCCTGGGCACTGCGTCTGAGCTTTTGTGCTCAAGGCTGGAGCTCTAACACTTGAAATTACAGCTCCCTTTCAGTTTTTTGCTGGTTAAGTGGAGAGAAGCTCTCACAGACTTTCTAACCCTAGCTGGCTTTGAACCAGGATCTTCAAATCTCAGCCTCCTGAGCAGCTTAGATTGCAGGGTGAGCCACTGATGCACAGCAGTGTTTTTATTTTTTATTTGATCTTATTATTTTTTTAGTATCTTTAAATAGATATACACTGGGGTTTCAACTCAACATATCAGCTTGAGTACAATGCTAGTTTTATACTGTTTTAAAATGAAGACTCTAACACCTCTCAAGTTAAAGACAAGTTGTTTTGTACTTGCTTACACAAAGTCTAAAATTAAATTTCCCCTCTTTATGAATTGATCCATTTGAAGCAACAATTAATGTATTCAAGCTGAGCTATGGAGAAGCTGCAACCCAACATTGTTCAATGACTTGTATGGAATAATGGGCTAGTTTCTGAGTAATCCAAACAATTGTAATCCCTGAGTTTACAAATAGTTTCAAAAGTGTGTTTGTTGGGCTAGAGATAGGGCTCAGTGGTAGAGTACCTGACTAACCAGCATGAGGCCCTGCATTCAATCCTGAGTATCTCTCTCTCTCTCTCTCACTCTCTCTCTCTCACATACACACACACACACACACACACACACACACACACGTGTGTGTTTGTAAATCAGTTGTCTGATAGGAGATATATTATATTGTCCCAATTAAAAGAATTAAAAAGAGACTTCTCTGGAGAGGAAATAAGAATGGTCAATCGACACATGAAGAAATGTGGCCATAAAAGAAATGCCATAAAAGAAATACAATGTAGCCATAAAAGACATGCAAATCAAAACCACAATGAGATTCCACCTCATCCCAGTTAGAATGGCCATTATCAAGAAAACAAATAATAACAGATGCTGGAGAGATGTGACCAAAAGGGAACACTACCACACTGTGGTAGTGTTGGTGGGAATGTAAGCTGGTTCAATCAGTCTGGAAAGCATGTGGAGGTTCCTCAAAAGATTAAACATAGAACTCCTCTATGACCCAGCAATCCAGCTCTGGGCATTTACCCAAATGATCACAAGCAAGTGCACACTAAAGCTACTAGCACAACTATGTTCATTGCAGCATTATTTACCATACCTAATATATGGTACCAACCCAGATGCCCCTCAAAAATATGGTATGTATACACAATGGAATTCTATGCCTCCATCAGAAAGAATGACATTTCCATATTCATAAGGAAATGGAAAGACTTGGAAAAAATTATATTAAGTGAAGTAAGCCAGACCCAAAGAAACATAGGCTCCATTGTTTCCCTCATTTGATACAATTATTATATGTCTAAGTCCTAGCAGAGGATCACAATAGCTCAATAGCTATGTACATATGACCATATAAAATGATGTTAATTGAAATGAACTCCAAGATATGGAAACAAGAGGTCATTTTTTTTGTTGTTGACCTTGTTGTCATCAGTGTGTCACATTCTCTCTTTTTATTTTTTTAAATTCTTTTTCCCTTTGGTTTATCCCTGGTAGACACTGTTTTTGTTTCTAGTACCCAGTGTCTTGTATATATGCTTATCTGATTTGGGGAAGGGAAGGGGAATAACAAAATAGCTAAACAAGGACAAAGGCTGACCCAATGCAACAACGATACTCACAAGACACCATGTTGGAAATGAAGTTTACAACTTCAGGAGGTGGGGAGTTGGGGGGAGAAGTGTGGAAGGATAGTGGGAGAAAAACCCAAAGGAGCTGGTAACAATATTCGACAAGAAATGTACTCATTAACTTACTTATGTAACTGTAACTCCTCTGTACAGCACCTTAAAAAAAAAAAGAATGCAGCAACAAGCATGGTGGCACGTTCTTGTCATCCTATTTATTTAGGAGGGTTTTGGCTTGAGGCTAGCCCATGCTAAAAATGTTAGTGACACACTCTGAAAAAAAAGTTAAGAATGTTGTGCATGCCAATAAACCCAACTTTGAAGGAGGGAGAAGCAAGAGGATCACAGTTCCATGCCAGCCCCAGGAAAAAGCAAAAACTCCACCTGAAAAAAATAATGAATGTAAAAAAGGGCTAGTGAAATGGCTCATGTGATACCATGTTTGTCTAGCAAGTTAAAACCCCAGAGGGCCCAGAGTTAAAACCTCTCTCTCTCTCTCTCTCTCTCTCTCTCTCTCTCTCTCTCTCTCTCACACACACACACACAGACACACATTCAGGCATAAGAAAAATGTCATTTGTCTCATTTAAAATAGGCATTATTTATGCTCCTAAGTAGGAAAAGAAACCAACAAATTTGTATGAAATACAATGAACAAAATATAATACATTGAGAAAGAAGAGCTTCTGTTTTAGATGCACAGGAAGGCATGTTTGAGTAGGAGAGTGACTGGAAAACCTGGTGGGAATCTCAAGATAACCGCAGGATACTTCTTAGGGCTTCTGGGGAATGAATGGTAGAAGCTTGTTCTTAGTAGGCAGTAAAAGATTGCGCAGGTGCACATTATGTACACCATCCAGCAGTTATAAATAACAACGGTGGCACCAAATGCATCAGTAAAATACGCCTCTGAAGGCAGTCTTCATGAGGAGAGTCCTGTTCTGGTACCTTCCATTCCAGCCGTTTTAGAAAGGTCAACCACTTACACACAAAAGTACTCTCCTCTCCACTCACCTCTTTCTCCCTCATTGTCCTTCAAAACCTAATTAAAATGCCACAGCAATCAAAGTGAAACGTCAGCTATTTCTCCTTGGGAACCACTTATTTATTTAGTGTCCAGATTAGGGCTTGAACTCAGGACCTTGAGCTCTCTCTTAATTTTTCCCGTCATACATATTCACGAATAGGTACATACATATAGCAATTTACGTAACTATATATATATATATATATATATATATATATATATGGATAAACACACCATGAATCTAAGAGACTATTTAGGAGGAGAAAGGGAAGGGGGAAGAAACAAGAATAATAGAAAGTGAAGAACTTTGGAATGCATCTTGAGGGATTATGAATATGGTCAATAGATTTGGACAAGAAAACGTGGTGATGTATTTTGGAAAGGGGGGGAGGGGAAGGGAGAGTGACAGAGGGGGTGAGGATGTCTGGAACATGCGGTAAACACGAGTGGAAACGCAACGATGAGGTCCCCCTCCGTGTAACCGATGAAAGCTAATAATAACAAGAACTTAGCAAAGTACAAAGCTCCCGGCTTTGCTGTCCTTAGCTGTGTGGCTGGCTCCTCTCCGAAAGGATAAGCCCCGGGGTGTGTGTGGGACAGTCACTGATTTTCCGAGCGTAGCCGCCCAGGTCCTGTCTGCCAAGGGAGAACCCCGGACCCCCGAGCCCCACCCACGTCCGCGGGACTGCGGAGACAGACAGACGTGGCAGACCTCGTCCCACGCAGGCGCGTCGAGACATAGGCCGAGGGGGGCGGAGCCATGCCGGGGAGGGGCGGGGCCAGGCCCGGGCCACGCTCGGGAGTGGCGGGACGAGGCAGGGCAGGGGGCGTGGCAGGTCTGCGGGGCGTGGCCACGACGGAGGCGTGGCCGGGCCGAGGCGATTCCGTTGCTCAGAGCCAGCGGGAGCTGCTGCCACATTCTGGGCGTGAGCACCTGAGCCCGGCCGCCGCCGCCGTCCCGCGCCGCGCTTGACGCCACCCGGAGAGATCGGGCACTTGGCTTCTTGGATTTGGTGAGTGTCCCGCGAGCCGGGGGTCCGGGCTTCCCGGACGAGGGCGGCGGGGGGAACCGCACCCAGCGGGGCGTCGCCCGGCGGGGTTCGGTCTCCGGAGCGGAGCCCCGGGCGCGTCGGCGGGTGGCGCGTCGGCGGGTGGCGCGTCGGGCGGTGGGGCGGGCGCGGAGGTCGGTGCGCCTCTGGGGGGTCGGTGCGCCTGCGCCCCCGGGGTGATCTGTGCACTTCGGGGGAGTCCTGCGCTCTTGGGGGGTCGGAGTGGTCCAGGGGAGGGGCTCGGCACGCCCCAGGAGTGGTCGGCGAGCTCCTGAGGGCTCGGTGCACTTTTGGGGGGGTCGGGGCGCCCTTGGGGGATCCGTGCACTTCTGGGAGGCGGTCGGCGCTCCTGAGGACTCGGTGCACTTCGGGGGGGGGCTCGCGCGGTCCGGGGCGGGGACCCCGAGCCCCTCTTAACCTGCACCCTCCCGCCCCCCTCTTTTGCAGCCGCATCGCCCTCTCCTGACCCTCGGAATCGCCATGGCCCAGGTAAGGCAGCGGCCGGGCCGCTCGTGTCCGCCACCGCGCAGGGGCCTGGACAGGGGCGCCTGGCCCGGACCCAAGCGCCGGGAACGTTCCGGAGCGGAGCCAGCCTGCCTCGGGGACCCCGCCCTCGGCTCCTGCCCACCCCGGCTCGGGTCCCCCTCCTCCCCAGGGTCCCCAGACCCCGCCCGGACGCGCGCACCCGCGACGAGGCCGACTTTGGGGGCTCCCCTTGTTCTCGAGTGACTGTATTGCGGGGCTCCCTCAAATCCAAAGAGCCGCTAAAATTAGAACCAGACCCAGAACAGCTCATCGTGGTCACGTGAGGCAAACTCCTCCTAGCTTTTTCTTTCTTGGCTTCCTTTTTTTTTTTTTTTTCAAGTTTCCTGTATTTTGATACTGTGGGTGGGTTTGGCTTTTTCCAGAACAGTCCGTGGAGCTTTCCTTGTGGCTCAGCCAAGGGTCCATAAGGGGAACTAACTGTTCATCAGCACTGATTTATTTTTATTTTTATTTTTCTTACCACACTGAAATTTAAGCTGAAGAGCTGTTTTTCTGAAATATTGGACTTGTGGAACGAGTTTTAAATTGAATTTGCCTTGGGACTGTTTCAGAAGTTGATTACTTAATAGAAGCTCCCCCTTTCTCTCCCCCCCCCCCCCCCAGCACACACACACCTTATTATTTGTCAATCCTGTAGAATGATCATTGAATCACCGAGCTGGGCTCAGGTCTGCAATTCTAGCTAGTTGGGAGGTGTGGAGGTGTAGAGATCCAGAGGTTCATAGTTAAGAGACCAACCTCTGGCAGAAGGTTGTGAGACCCTGCATGTCAACCAAGCTGGGTGTGGTGTGTGCCTCTGTGATCATTAGCTGTGGCTCATGGTCCACACTGGCCTGGACTTACATAAGAGACCCTTGGAAAATCAACGAAAGCAAAAAAGGGCTCAGGACACAGAATGCAAGCACAAGTCTCTGAGTTCAGACTTCAGTACTGATTAAAAAAAAAAAGAAACAGTCTAGGAAAGAAAAAAAACAGTTCAATTTACATAATAGCCTTTAAAAAAGTTCTAAATGTACAAAATCAATGTCATAAAGTCTTCTGTGATTTAAGACAGCAGCTCTTAGAGGTTACATACTTGGCACATCCGGTCAGTCTGACTGCTTGTCAGCGCCTGATAATACTCCTTAAACAAGTGTTTCAGCTTCTCAAACAACTCCGGCTCTCATGTGTGGTTCCCCTGTCATCAGACTGATTTAGGGAAGTGGAATAAGGTTTCCTGGTCCTTTCCAAGAAGAAAAGGGAGGGCTGGGTCATTACTACATTTACACAGTCCTCCCATTCTTCTGTGTTGTCTTAAACGTTAGAGTCAGGCAGTTCTCCTGTTACTTCAGGTGGAACGTTTGTTGATTTACGTTCTTCCTCATGGAAAGGGGACTTTTTACTGTGTAATTAACTCTCCTTTCCCGAGGTATCTCTTTCTTATCTTAATATGATACGGTGTGGTTATGTATGATACTGTGGTGATATTTGGGGCAATTTGGTAATCCTCTGGGAAGTCTCCTTTATCCTTACTCATTTGGCTGTGTCTCCAGTCTCTTAGAAGTTTCCCATTCAACAGAGAATAAATGAATATATTTTTCCATTGGTGGACATTACTTTTGATATTTTCAAAGAATGATAATAGTGTAGTGACCCTTTGTGTATGTAAAACTGGGAACATGGTGGCTTGTATTATAAAATTAGCACATAACTCTCTCATAATGTAACAAAAGGATTGTTTTAGTTATTTTTGTTCTGTTACTGGGGCTTGAACTCAGGGCCTAAGTGCTGTCTCTAAGCTTTTTTGACCAAGGTTTACCACTTTAGCCACTTCTTTACTTCCAGCTTTTTGCCAGTTAATTGGAGGTAAGAGTGTTTTGGATTTGTCTGTACAGACTGGTTTTCAAATGTGATCCTCAGGTCTTAGTCTCCTGAGCACGTGTGCAGGCTCAAGTATTGTTTTTCTGTCAAGACCAGCTTTTTTGGGGGGGAGGGGTGGCAGTGCTGGTACTGGAGCCTGAACTCAGGGCCTGGACTCTGTTCCTGAGCTTCTTTTGCTCAAGGTTAGCATTATACCACATGAGCCACAGCCCTTCTTATGGCTTTTTTGGTGGTTAATTGGAGATTAGAGTCTCAAAGACCTTCCTGCCCAGGTTAGTTTGAACCACCATCCTAGATCTCAGCCTCCTGAGTAACGTGGATTACAGGCGTGAACCACTAGTGCTAGGCTTCAAAGACCCATTTTTTTGAGTTATCATTAAAGCAACAAGTAGTATTAAGAGAAGATATGGTGTTGCATTTTGCCATAGCTTTGTTACTAGTTTGTAAAGTATTTAAAATTAAAATGCGATTTTGTTATCTTTATATTTACATTTTGGTCACATTCTGTAACTGTATTTTTAATGCCTGAAATTTGCTTTAGACCTCCATGTAATGGTAGGACAGCTGGAGCTTTAGGGTTTGATTCAGATGGTTTCTTGGAAAACATCTGTGGGATAAAGAGCCAGAGACTTCCGCTCCTTGGATGGGATCAGAATGAAAGTATACTGTATACATATTGTCTCTTACTTACTGGAAAATTAAAATGTAGTTTCCCATCACAGTAAATCTTTATCAACTACATCTTCCATAGCAACAATTTCTTCTTTTTACTTAGGTTGGGACCCCTCTTGCTCGTAACATTATATACAAAAAATACAGAAAGCAGGATTATTAAATACTCCAGTATATTTCAAAATTAAGTTTTGTGACTGTTGTTATTATATAACCATGTAATCCAACAATTTGGGAGGTAGAGGTTTGAGAATAGTGAATGGGAGGCCAGCTTGGCTGTATAGTAAATTCAGACAAGCCAGAGCAGTGAGACCCCATCTCAAAAAGCAAAACAAAAACTCCACAGGCTGGTTATATAGGCAGATCTTTGGTGTGACTTTGTTGCTACAAACTTAAGAAAATAATTGCTCTATCTGTGATAGATACTTTGGTGTTTCCTCCTTCCCTCCTCTAAGAGTTTTTTTTTTTTTTTTTAAATGAGCAGGCAATCCTTCCCCAGCCTCCTTAATGCTGAGATTTTAGGTATTCACCATCTATTTTTTACTCAGACTAAACAAGGAGTTGTTCAAGATGAACTATTTCTCAATGCTCTTATCTATTTCTACAGTATTCTTATTATGCAAATATGAAATATTCCTAAATCATACTTAACTTCTTAGATACCTACTACGTAGAAATTACTTCCATTTTTAACATATTTTGGGTTGGACATTTGTGTGTGTGTGTGTGTTGGTACTGGGTGGGGCTTGAACTCAGGGGTTGAGTTCTGTCCTTGAGCTGTTTTGCTCAGGGTTAGCACTCTATTACTTGAGCCATAGCTCCATTTCTGTTCTCTTTTTTTTGGTGAATTGGAGATAAAAATCTCATGGACTTTCCTGTCTGGGCTGGCTTTTGAACCAGGATCTTCAGATTTCAGCCTTCTGAATAACTAGTATTACAGGCATGAGCTTGTAACCTGGCTTCGGTTGGATTTTTAAAACTGAATTCTGAACTTAAAAAAAAAAACTTTCTTGACTTATGCTTGTTTCTCTTTTTTGTAGGTTGTGCCACATTATTCTATGTATACTCCAATTTATTTAAATATTGTTTGTGGGCTTGTTTTGTTTGGCTGAGATCCTCAGATCTGAGATCCTCTTATTTCAGCCTTGTGAATAGCTAGGATTGCTGGCATGAGCCTGCATGTGGCATGCACCTGGATTCCTGGAATGTATCTTATTTCAACTTTTGGGTTTGTGACTTTCATCTTTCACTCAAACTTCACACATGAGATTTTGTTTTTGAAACTATCATGTGGTCATGGTAGCAGAAATGTTGTAAGGTGAAGCCTGTGCTAACACTATTGTTCATGAATATCAGAGCTATAGCTGTGATACAGATTTGAACTGTACAAGGCTTGATTAGGGCTTATATTGATTTGGTTCAGATTTGTTGCATCCCAGATTTGTTGCATCCTACAAGACTTTACAAGACCCTGTTCAGAACAGCAGGCTCAATATAAATATAAATAAGTAGTTTGGGATGAGATTTATTAGCTGACTGGATACCATTTCACTTTTGGGATCCCTTCTCTTGGGGACTTCGCTGGTCTTGGGGACTAAGGTCAAAGTTACCTAGTTGTCTCTGGGTCTGTGGTGTTCTGAGTTAGTCCGGATCAGTTCCTGATGCATTTGACTCTTGTCTTCTTTATTTTGGATGCTGGCAAGGAAAGAGACACAAATGGACTGGCTGCTTTGCAAGCCACTAAATCATTCATTGACATTTAGCAGATCCTAATTCCTGTATCCAGTGAAGCTTGGAAAACTTACACAGATAACAGAGTTCCTGAGGGATTGATTGTCTGAGGGTTTCTTCTTTTAATGACTTCCAAGGTCTAAACAATATAAAGTGTGTGGGTTTTTTTTTTTTGGTCGGTCGTGGGGCTTGAACTCTGGGCTTGGGCGCTGGTCCCTGCGCACTTCAGCTCAAGACGAGCGCTCTACCGCTTGAACCACAGCACCACTTTTGGTTTTCTGGTGGTTAATTGGAGATAAGAGTCTCATGGACTTTCCTGCCTGGGCTGGCTTTGAACTGCCATCCTCAGATCTCAGCCTCCTGAGGAGACAGGCGTGAGCCACCGGCGCCGGGCTGATATAAGTGTGTTTTCCAAAATACATCAGTTATTTTATTTATTTTACTGGTCTTGAGGTTTGAACTCAGGGCCTAGGCACTGTCCCTGAGCTGTTTTTCACTCAAGGTTAGAGCTCTACCAATTGAACCATACTTCCACTTCCAGCTTTTTGATGGTTAATTGGAGATCAGAGTTTTCTGCGTGGGCTGGCTTTGAACCATAATCCTCAGATCTCAGCCTCCGGAGTAGCTAGGATTATAGATGTGAGCTACTAGTACCCAGAAGTTGGTTGGTTTTAAAATTAATAGTTTTTGTTTTTTAAAGTTAACTGGAGTTTATTTGAATGTGAAAGGAAAGCAAGCCATGAAAAAAAGAATGCCTAAATGCCTGAAGCTTTTGCCTTCTCCTTCTGTGCCAGGTTTTGCTAGATCTGGAAAGTAAAATAATGGGTGGAACCAAGATTCATTGATGTAATAGATACTTTGCCAGATCCTTTGTATGCATTATTTAGTGCCCACAATGCCTTGTGGAAGTATTACTACTCCTGTTTCGTTGAAGAAGAAGATGAGGTTGCTTAGCTGGTGTAGTTGTTGGGACATGAGAGAAAAAGGACAGGATTTGCAGCGCCCACCCCTGCCTCCCTCAGAAAGGGAGGCTGTAGAGGGAGAAGGAGGCAGACCCAAACATAGGAATGAATAGAGAGGTATTGGAAAGCTGTCACAGAGTTACATTGTTATTTATGTATTATTTCCTTTTGTCTTTAAATCCTGTGTCTAGAAAAATAGGTTTGTTTTCTGTGTGTGTGTGTGTGTGTGTGTGTGTGTGTGCGCGTGTGTGTGTGTGTGTATATGCTGTTCCTGGGGCTTGAACTCAGAGCCTGGACACTGCTCAAGGATAACACTCTTAACATTGGAGTCACAGATCCACTTTCAGGTTTTCTGTGGGCTGGCTTTGAGCCACAGCCCTCAGATCTTAGCCTCCTGTGTAGCTAGGATTGCAGGTGGGAGTCACTGACTTTTTTTTTCTTTTTCTTGTTGTTAATGTCACTATTTAAATTTGGGAATACCTAGTGTTTAAGGATAAAAATAACATCTTAATTTAAAGGAGGAAAAAAAGCCATGAAAATTATATTGTTGCAGAGTTGGATAGTTATGAAGGTGAGAGTTAAAAAGTGAGTGCTGTGATGTGACCCTGTGTTGTTGAAGTGTATGCAGAGTTCTCTGGAGGAAGGCCTTGAGGTAAGGGGAGGAATAAAAGAATTGGGGTACACTGAGGGAGGGGGAAGGGAAAAGGGTGGAGTTAAATGGGGACCCCAGGAAACAGGGGAAGCCCTTGAGTGAATGACTTAGTCCCTGGCAGATGGCCTTGTGTGGGCAGGAAGGGGGTGAGGCCGGCATGCAAACATGGGCTCTGCTGTCCTATGACTCATGTCTGTGATTCACGTCTGACCTCTAATCCTGCAGTGTGGCCTTGCTGCTAGTGACTCTGGGTGTATGGAATGTAGCCAAAGAGTTTTGCAATTTCTAGAAAGTTCTTCACTGTATGCCTCGCGGCTATTTCTTCTTCATAGTTAGCAGTTGAGATTTCTGGGCACATTTTTCTTCTTTTTCATCTTTTTACTGCAGTTGCTCTAGTCCCTGAGATAAGATTTTAGCTGTATTAGAGTTTGTACTCAGATTCTATATTTTCTAGGTAGACTCCTACCATGTTCCCACTCCCTTTGCTTTTAGTTATTTGATGAATAGGGTCTCTTGTTGATGACTGGCTCAGCCTGAACTGTGTTTTTCCTATTTGTGTTTTCCTTGCAACTCTAAGACAGGCACACACGACTTTGCCTAGCTTTTTATTGGTTTAGATGGGGTCTCTCAAATGTTTTACCTGGGCTAGTTTGAATCATGATCCTCTGGATCTCTTCATCTGCCAAGTAGCTAGGACTATAGGCATGAGCACTGTATCTGGTACTAATCTTTTTGCTTTGAGGTAGATGCCTTGTGCTCTTCTTTTTTCTTTCCTGATTAACTTCTTTCCTCCTTGTCTACTAGCAAATTTTTTAGACTTACAAACCAGATCAAGCTTCCCTTTTAAAGTGTTTTATATATTTAAATTGATGTTTACTTATTAGTAACACTCATTAGTTACGCAGGGGAGGTGTTTCATTGTGACATTTCACTGTGACATTTTCGCATGTGTTCTTTTTCTTTTTCTTCTTTTGTACTAATCCAGGGCTTGAACTCAGGTCCAAGGCTCTGTCCCTGAGCTTTAGTTTTTTTTCCTCAAGGATAGTGCTCTACCACTTGAGCCACAACTCTACTTCTACCTTTTTTTGGTAGTTAATTGGTATAAGAGCCTCATAGATTTTTCCTGCCTAGGTTTGGCTTCAAACCATGATCCTCAGATCTTAGCCTCCTGAGTAGCTAGGATGACAGGTCTGAGCCACATTTAGCTGGCTAAAAGAATTTCAGCAGGTTTCCTTGGTTTATTTTCATGTGTGCAAATGCACTATTTTGACCATGTTCGTCCTCCCTCCCCCTCTTCATTAGCTATCTCTCCTCCCATCATCCACCCCAACCCCTAAACAGACTCTGTTTATGAAAGTGTACCATGCAAAACCTATCTTTAAATTAATTGAAAGATATTCCACCAGGAGAATCTGCTTTTCATCCAGCATCAGAGCTGCAGCACAGACCTGCTCCACCTGTGAAGGAAATCAACTTACTCTTTTTTGGCACAGTAAAAAAAATCAGTTTTTTCTCTTCCAGGGATCTTTCCCTTTTAGTTTTTCTATTTAACCTGCTTGCTGGTTTTCTATTAAAATATAGCCCTTTACCCCAAATACTGGGCCATTTCATTCTCCCCTGCTTTTATGCATGTTAAAAAAAAAAACCCAAAACCTTGTACTTGTCTACTTTTTGAATATTGGCTGCCAAGTTGCAAGGCAACTTCCTGGACATTGGGAGGATTTTCTTTTTCTCTCCAGGCTGGTGTTCTACCATTTGAACCACTTTTTGGTGGTTAACTGGAGAGAAGAGTCTCATAAACTTACCTACCTGGGCTGAGTTCCAACCTTGATCCTTGGATCTAAGCCTCCTGACTAGCTTGGATTACAGGAGTAAACTGTGGGTACTTGGAAGGAATCATGACTTTTTCCTTGTGATTATTAAAAGTATTGCCTGCATGGAAAATAATGTGTGAAGAATGTCTTCCAGCCGGGCACCAGTGGCTCACGCCTGTAATCCTAGCTATTCAGGAGGCTGAGATCTGAGGATCGTGGTTCAAATACGGCCTAGGCAAGAAAGTCTGTGAGACTCTTTAATTAACCAACAGAAAACCAGAAGTGGCACCGTGGCCCAAGTGGTAGAGCGCTAGCCTTGAGCTGAAGAGCTGAGGGACCAGAGTTCAAGTTCCACGATTGACAAAAAAAAAAGGAGGAGAAGAATGTCTTCTAATACCTTCTTCTGGCACATGAATTACCGAATAATTTCTCCCCACCCCTCCCCAGGTACTGGTACTGGGATTTGAACTTAGGCCTGAAGCTGTTGCTTAGCTTTTT
Source organism: Dipodomys spectabilis (assembly GCF_019054845.1). Taxonomy (NCBI): domain Eukaryota; kingdom Metazoa; phylum Chordata; class Mammalia; order Rodentia; family Heteromyidae; genus Dipodomys; species Dipodomys spectabilis. The sequence continues at coordinate 1,479,430 of NW_024870839.1, read as the reverse complement.
TTTTCTTCTCATGGCTGGCACTCCAGCACTTGAAACAGTTCCAGTTTTGGTCTTTTGCTGGGTAATTGGAGATAAGAGTCTTGAGGAATTGTCTGTGGAGCGGGCTTTGAACCACGATTCTCAGATCTCCGCCACTTGAGAAACTAGGACCAGCCACTGCTGCCTGACATACTCAGTTATCCTAAAGTTCCTGAGCAAGTGTACAAAAGTAGGACTTAGGATGAAACCATGAATGAAACCTTTGCTTAGGATTGGCAGGGGATTGAGTGTTAGTTTCTAGGTCATGAATGGGGTCCCTCAGGGAGGTGTCCTCTGCAGAGAGGAGGGCAGAGGGGCCAACTCCTCCTTCACTAACCCCCTTCTCCGACACCCCCCCCCCCCCCCCCCCCCCCCCCCCCCCCGCCAAGTGTTGTCACTGTGCACCAGGCTGGCGCTAATTATACCACTGGTAGTTCACTTCCCATTTCAGGGGGGTGCTTCACAAATCTTAAACCAAATGGTGAATATACTTAGAGGCCAAACATGATGCATATAGTGAATGGCTCTTCATGTTATTTGCTTTGCCCCATTGATCAAGGTTTCAATATCACCTCTGTGCTTCTGGTCTTAGGTTCTCAGAGGCACCGTGAGTGACTTCCCTGGATTTGATGATCGGGCTGATGCCGAAACTCTCCGGAAGGCCATGAAAGGCCTGGGTAAATTAAGTGTCCTTTTTATTATTTTCCTTATTTTTTTTTTTTTTTTTTTGTCGGCCATGGGGCTTGAACTCTGGGCCTGGGCGCTGTCCCTCAGCTCTTCAGCTCAAGGCGAGCGCTCTACCACTTGAGCTACAGCGCCACTTCCGGTTTTCTGGTGGTTTATTGGAGATAGGAGTCTCACGGTCTCTCCTGCCCGGGCTGGCTTTGAACCTCAATCCTCAGATCTCAGCCTCCTGAGTAGCTAGGATTACAGGCGTGAGCCACCAGCGCCCGGCTATTTTCCTTATTTTTAATTGTGTGTGTGTGTGTGTGTGTATGTTGGGACTAGGGCTTGAACTCAGAGCCTGGGTGCTGTACCTACACTTCTACACTTCGTTTGCTCAAGGCTAGTGCTCCACAGCACCATTTCCGGTTTTCAGGTGGCCAATTGGAGATAGGTCTCTCAGACTTGCCTGCCTGGGATGGCTTTGACTCGCGATCCTTAGGTCTGAGCCTCCTGAGTAGCTAGGATTACAGGCCTGAACCACCGGTGCCTGGCCAGTTTATACATTTGATAAATGTACAAACAGATGACATCAGTTTATTTTCTCACAGGTAGAAGCAGGAGAGTGTAAAAGGTAGGGGGCTGTGGAGAGATGGCCATTGGCAAGGGACAGGTTGTGATGTTTCATTCTCCTTCGCAGGCACGGATGAGGAGAGCATCCTGACTCTGCTGACATCAAGAAGCAATGCTCAGCGCCAGGAAATCGCTGAGGCCTTCAAAACACTATTTGGTCGGGTAAGAGCCTGTCTCCTCCCCTCCCCTCCCCACCCTGCTCCCTCAGCCCGGTTTCAGGATTCTCAGGAGACCAAAATTATCAAGATCGCTCATGTCTCTTATTTCATATTTATATAAAATCTGTTTGCATTCTCCATGCCCATGCCGTGTCCTTGAAATCATCTCAGATGACTTACAGTGCCTGAAATGTACGTTTGTCAACTCATGGAGAAAAAGGTGCAGAGCAAAAAAAATGTTTTTTTCATGGTATTGGGGGTCAGTCGTAGCCTTTTGTGTGTTAAGCAAGTGTTCTACACTGAGCTGTGACCCCCATTTCTAAGAAAATTCTAAATATTGTATCTCGTATTACTCCTCTAGTACTATTTTCCTTTTCTGAATTATATGAATAATACTTATATTTTTCAGTAGTCAGAAAAGCATAATAATGACTACAATCTACTATACAATATATTGTTTTTAGTTATTGAAGAGAAAAAATAGTCAGATGAAATAGGCTAAATTTTGTTATTTTGAGAGAAGGTACCTAGTGATTTTTTTTTTTTTCTGTGCTGGTTCTGGAGCTTGAACTCAGGGCTGGCGCTGACTGACTGTGAGCATTCTTTCCTCAAAGCTAATGCTCTAGCATTTGAACCACAGTTTTATTTCAGCTTCTGTTGTTATTTGGAGATAAGAACTTATGATCGTTCCTCTCTGGGCTGACTTCGGGCTGGTTTTGAACCTTGATTCTCAGAGCTCAGTCCTCCTGAATTGTAAGGATTAAAGGCGTGAACCATGGGTGCCTGGCAGTACTTAGTGTGATTTTTGAGGATTCTTTTTTAAAAATGTGTTTGTGTCTCAGAATAGTATTTTAAAAAGAAAACCATTAAAGTTGTGCACTTGATTTTAACTCTGAAAGAAAAGCACCATTAATAAAACACCTTGATGCTTTAAGCGGCTCTCATGGTCAGCAGTACATTCTCCTGGCTGTGGGGTGCATGGATGGGAGCCAGGTTTGCATTCCCTAGACAGCTACAGAATCATTTTATACGGGATGGGGCAGATGTTTATGCTTCTCCTGGGCTGCCTGCCTTGGTGATTTTTAGGGCCCACTATGATGTTATAAATATTGAAATGACTCTTGGCTCAAGAAAAGGCTGCCACTACTGGTAGAGCCAAGAACGAGCCTTTGTTGTATAAGAGGACTCCGCCTTGAAATGTGTCTCCTTAGTACATTTGTTTTTTCTGGGAGTTAGGACCTTTTGGACGACCTGAAATCAGAGCTGACTGGAAAGTTTGAAAAATTAATTGTGGCTCTGATGAAACCTGCCCGGCTTTATGATGCCTACGAGCTGAAGCATGCGCTGAAGGTAAGAGGCAGGTGTGTGTGTAAACTGCCCATGCTACTTAGCACTGGTTTACTTTGGTAGTTACGCTGTCTTATCTCTTCTGTTTTAAACATTTTATGGCATTTTTATGTCAGTGAGGACTGCTTGGAACACAAAACTATGGGAGGCAATAGGAAATTACAAATGTGTCATTTAATATTTTTACATATTTGTTCATTTGTGCTGGTACTGGAGCTTCAATTAAGGGCCTGGGCACTATTTTTTTACCTGTTCTTACTCAAGGGTGGTGCTCTACCAGTTAAGGCATACTTCTATGTCTGTTTTTTTGCTGGTTAAATGGAAGTTAAGAGTCTCATGACCTTTTCTGCCTGGCCTGGCTTTGAATTATGACTCTCAGATCTCAGCCTTCTGATTAGCTATGATTACAAGCATCAGACACCAGCGCCTGACCTTTTGTATATATTGAAACTCAATAATATGGCTTGAGATTTTAATTTTATATGGCTTTTAATATTTTATTTTCATGATTGTCTTTGGGTACATAGCGGATTTATTTTTTTGTTTTTGTTTTTTTTCATTGGTTGTGAGGCTAGAATTCAGGGCTTAGGCGCGGTTCCTGAGCTTTTTTGCTCAAGGTTAGCTCTCTACCAATTTGAACCACGGCTCCACTTCTTGTGGGTGGTTAATTGGAGATAACAGTCTCACAGGGACTTTCCTGCCTGGATTGGCTTTGAACCATGATCCTTAGATCTCAGCCTTCTGAGTAGCTAGGATTACACTCAGCAGGTGTTAAAGACATTTCAGGTGGACTATTTTAACTTTTCACATGGAAAGTTGCCTGATGAGAAGACAAGAAGGTGGTAGTTGTCACAATTTCAGCTGGAAACGAAAACTAATTATGTGGTCTTTCCTTGGGTTTGGAATATTTTATAAAAATATGACTACATTTAACATTTGTTTAGACTTGCAGGGCAGGAAATAGTTTAGTAATTAGTAGCTCAGTTCTGAGTGGGCAAATAAAGCATTAACAATAAAGAAATAGTCATGTAACTCAAGTAGTTGAGTTACATGGTTGAGTAACTCGCTAGTTGAGTAGTGGAAGGAGGCACAGATTTATCCAGTTAGGATTCTGTTTACCTTGGTTCTTTTTATACTCTACAATTTTTTTAAGTAAATAAAATTCTGTTTTTGAGAAAAGGGCATTTTAAAATTGTACATTTAAGAAAGTCATAGGAGAAAAAAATTTTGTCATAGAGAAAACCTAGGATCTTTTTTTTAGTACTTAATTTTTAGTAAACAACTTGAAATAGAAATAAAGCTTAAATTGTACTAGCTTTTAAATTAAAAAAAATATTGTAGTGCTGAGGATGGAATCCAGAGCCTCATTCATTCTAGACAAGTACTCTACCACTGAGCTGTGTTCCAGCTCCCAAATGCAATCTTTAAAACAACCAAAACTATTAAGTTCAGTCATATTGTTGGATGTAATTTCTAATTTCACAATGTCGATAAAACTTCTTGAACCAGACACAGGAAAAATCAACTCAAGTTATGTTTTATAAACCCAGAAAGCAAGTTCTAGTGTACTGACCCAATTCCTAAAAGCTAAGCCTGTTATATTTATTGTTACCTGGGGTTGGCATCTTTCCGTTATTGTAACCGAGACCTACCATACTCAACTTATAAGTGAAGGTTGTGGTTGACACTTTTAGAGGTTCCATCCATGACTGACTGGCTCTGTTACTCTGGGCCTGTAGCCAGGCAGCACATCCTGAGGTGGAGCAGAACTCTCCTGGCCAGGAAACAAAGGAGGAGGAAGGGGTGTCAAGATCTCCCTCAAGGGCATGTTTTCAGTGACTTCAGGACTTCCTGCTAGTCCCCTTCTCTTAAAAGGTTCCAGGTTCTCCAGTAGCAGCCCTCAGGCCACAAGACTTTATTTACCACCAGGGCCTCAGGGGTTGTATAAGATCTACGCTGCACCTGTGGAGCAGGATATTTTTTGTGGCTCCTACAGAGCTTAATGTGGGACCAGGGTTTATTCTCTAAGTAGATTGCTTAGATATTAATAATCTCCCATGATAATTTTTTTTTTGTCAGTCGTGGGGCTTGAACTCGGGGCCTGGATGCTGTCCCTGAACTCTTCAGCTCAAGTCAGTGCTCTATCTCTTGAGCCACAGCACAACTTCCGTTTTTCTAGTGGTTTATTGGAGATCAGAGTCTCATGGACTTTTCTGCCCGGGCTGGCTTTGAACCATGATCCTCAGTTCTCAGCCTCCTGAGTAGCTAGGATTACATCCCATGATAATTTATGTAAAGTTTTTACACTTACTGTAGTTCAGGCTTTTTATTGTTTCATAGTTTTCAGTGAAATGTTTTATTTTCCTTTTTCTTTTGTTCTTTTTTTTTTCTTTTTGGTGCGGGCCTAGGGGCTTGAACTCAGATGCTGGCTCTGAGATTTTTTTTTTCTCCTCAATTCTAGCACTCTATTACTTGAGCCACAGTTCCACTTCCAACTTTCTGGAAGTTTATTGGAGATAAGAGTCTCACGGACTTTCTTGCCTGGGTTGGCTCTGAACCATGATCTTCAGATTTCAGCCTCCTGAGTAGCTAGAATGACATGCTCATCCTGGCAAAATGTTTTGCTTTTCAAACTAGAATTGACAAATCAAATTATGCATGGTGCATTCATTTAACCTGTATGTATGCATTATACATGGATGCACATGTATGAACAGAACAAAACAGATATTCTCTTTTCATTAGACAAAATGACAATCAAAGTCAAGTAAAATAGAATAAAATTGGCCTTGGAGAGAATATTAATTTGAAATTTCTTAATATGGTACAAGAATAGAACTTAAATATAAATACATCCATGTTTATGTAATTATACAATTTGGGTAACATCTAAGGAAACAACTTTCTTTTTAATCTGACATGTTTTCTTGATTAAAAATAAATCTCCAAACAGGGAGCTGGGACAGATGAAAAAGTTTTGACAGAAATTATTGCTTCAAGGACACCTGAGCAACTCAGAGTCATCAAACAGGTTTATGAAGAAGGTACATGGTTATATTTCAACCTATTTTCACTTCATCTCTTTTTCCTCTAATGTGAAGGAAGTGTTTTATAGATCCAGAAGTCAGCAATATGTGATTGTTGAATGAATGAATGAAAGACGAATGAGCTACAATTCAAGCTGTTTTTCTTTTTATGTCGGTACTGGGACTTGAACTAAGGGCCTGAGCTCTGGCTTACCTTTCTCTCTCTTTCTCTCTCTCTCTCTCTCTTTTTTTTGGTTGATGGTGAGGCTTGAACTCTGGGCCTGGGCACTCAAGGCAAGTGCTCTACCACTTGAACTACAGTGCCACTTCTGGTTTTCAGGTGGTTCATTGGAGATAAGAGTTGCCTGGACTTTCTTGCCTGGGCTGGCTTTGAACTGAGATCCTCAGATCAGTCTCTTAAGTAGCTAAGATTACAGGTGTGAGCCATCTGTGTCTGGCATCTTTTTCTCTTAGAATTGGTGCCCTACCACTTGAGCCATACATCTAGTTCCAGCTAGTACTGATTTGTCTGGTCAGGCTGGCTTGCAGCCTCAGTTCTCAGATCTCAATCTCCTGAATAGCAAGGATACCATGTGTGAGCTACCAGTGCCCAGCTTTGTATTTTTTTATTCTTCAGTAAAAAACAAAAAAGAAGATCAACAACAAATCCCTACATTTTATTTACAACTTGTTTAGTTTATAAAATACGCTGAAGATGTTTTGCTTCAGCATAGGATTTACAGCTATTATAGGAACATCCAGGTTGCCTTTCTTTTATATTAATTGAAGATAAATATAAGTGTTTTTTCTTCAAATAAATTGAATTTTATAAATTAGAAGTTAAGAGTTATAAGCATTTGGGAACCTAGGAAAAGAAACCTAAGCTTTTTTCTAGATCATAGCTGATTTAAAAAATGTTTCAGTAAGCTGATTGCTGGAGGCTTATACCTGTAATTCCAGCTATTCAGGAAGCTGAGAGGCCAAATGTGAGGACCAAAGTTCAAAGCCAGCCTGAGCAGGAAAGTCTGTGAGACTCTATCTCAACTAACTACCAGAAAACAGGATGCCTTGAGCAAAAATGTTCAGGGCCAATGCCCAAGTCCCAACTTTCAGCAAATGTGTATTGTTTTAATTAGCGGTACAGCAGTACTTGAGTAAAATAGCCCGAAATTTGATTTTTCTTCCTAGTGGGCCTTACGTTTTGTAGAAAGTTTTATTTTTCAACCTAGAGTTCCTATGCCTGGAGTATCAGCATATGAGATGAAGATGAAGGCAGAGTTCTCATTTCCTTGTCATAAGTTCTTGTTAGATTTCTTTTTCTTTTCTTTTTTGTGTGAGTGCAGGGGCTTGTACTCAGCGCCTGAGCTTTTTGGCTGAAGACCAGTGCTCTACTACTTGAACCACAGAGCTACTTCCAGATTTTTTTTTTTTGTTAAATGGAGATAAAAGTCTCATGGGCTTTCCTCCCTGAGCCTGGTTTTAAAGTGCGATCCTCAATCTCAGCCTCCTGAGTAGCTAGGATTACAGGTGTGTGCTACCTGCGCTCAGCCTTGCTCTATTTCTCATAGGTTTGTCTACTTGGTCAGCAACCTATGCTTACAGACAGCTGTTAGCTAGGAAAAAGAGTCTTTTATCTTGGTGTTCATTTGTTGATTTAGAAAAGAGCCATCAAGTCAGAGCAATGAAATAATTACCTTTCCAAAGTTCTGAGTCTTTGTTACAAGCTTCTCTTTATGATTTTTTTTTTGTGGTGTCACTAATGGGGCTTGAACTCTGGGCCTGGGCGCTGTCCCTGAGCTCTTTTGCTCCAGGCTTGCACTCTATCACTTGAGCCACAGCTCCAATTCTGGCATTTTGGTAGTTAATTGGAGATAAGAGTCTCATGAACTTTCCTGTCTGGGCTGGCTTTGAACCTTGATCCTCAAATCTCAGCCTCTTGAATAGCTAGGATTACAGGTGTGAACCACTGGCACCCAGCAAGAGACCTGAATTCGTTTTTGTCCAGTTAGTCTCTCCAGTCTGTGAGCATCACTGAGAGAAGGAAGAGAGGACATTTACGATAATCATGTCACAAGTGTTTCTTCCCTTACATCTCCTGCATTTGATGAATGGGGCAGGGAATCCTAATCCTGTTCTGGGTGGAAGAAGCTGTGGATAAGTGTGCATCAATTCTGTTGCAGAATACGGCTCCAGCCTGGAGGACGACGTGGTGGGGGACACCTCGGGGTACTACCAGAGGATGCTGGTGGTTCTCTTGCAGGTATTGGGTGGAGCTAATCGTAGTTGGATTAAAAGGTCTGAAGTTGGACTGGCCTGGCTTTTACTGGGTTAAGGCCATTTAAAATTCTTTTCGTAATTTCTGGTTCTTGCAGATTCTTCCTCTTAGGTAGGAATTTGGGTATTTTCTGTACTTGTTTATGTTTTGGAATATCTGACCTACTAATTTTTTTGTGTGTATGTGTGGTGCTGAGGTTTGAACCCAGAGTCCAGTGCTTGCTATAGATAGGTGCTTGAGCTAAACTTTTTTTTTTTTCTGGTGCCAGTCTTGGGGCTTGAACTCAGGGTCTGGGCACCGTCCCTGAGCTTTTTTTTGCTCAAGGCTGGTGCTCTACTACTTCAGCCATAGCTCCACTTCTGACACTTTATTTTGGTGGTGGTTAATTGGAAAGAAGAGTCTCAAGGACTTCCTTGCCCAGACTTTGAACTGTGATCCTCAGATCTCAGCCTTCTGAGTAGCTAAGATTATAAGTGTGGGCTCTTGGTGCTTGACTCTGGACTTAAACTTTTAATAGCACCTCATGTGCTTGTTTTCATTGCATTTGACCTCTTCTTTCATTGTCTTTAAATCAGGAGGGCCAGACTGGTTTGGGTCAGTGTTGTGTGAAAGAATGCATATTGTAGGAGTAATATGATCTTAATACAGCATGTGATTGCTAAGAGAAAAGAGCTTTATGTACAAAACTACCAGGTGGAACTGTTTTCATTTGGAATAAAAGCACCACAATTCAATGGCATCTCTTGTCTCTCATAGGCTAATAGAGACCCCGATACAGCCATCGACGAGGCGCAGGTAGAACAGGATGCTCAGGTGAGTGCGGTCGCCTTGGTGGTTCCTCAGTACCATAGAGAGACGGAAGGGGAATCAAGGGTTAGAGCAGGTGGAGATAATTGAATGTGTGAGGCCTTTGCAAATCATGAGACCCTCATAGTAGATTTTTTTTCATTCAGATATGGCCCATAAAAAGTTTTTAATCTGAATGTTAAGATGAAATAAACAAAATGACACACCAAATTCCACCTAGACATGTTCTTTTCTTTTTGGTGATTATAGAACTTTCACAAAATAGAGATTTTTTTTAAACCTAAAACCCCACATTGTTTTATTGATTTCACAGCTAATGGCAAAGTAGGTTTGTTGGCAGGAAAGAATAAGAAAGAAGAGAGGGTTTCATAGCAAGTAGTATTTCATTACATAAGAGATGACAAGATGTTTTGGCCTTAGGACACCTCTCCATTTGCTTTGATAAAACTCTTAATGTTATTGAGCTTTTGTGAGCTGTGCTTTAGTGATTCCCAAATGAAAATTTGTACTTAAGAGATCTGAATACCCCAGTATCATCTCAGTCTGGTTTATAAAGAGGCCAGTGTAGAGCCAGGCAGTGCCTCAAGCCTGTAATCCCAGGAGGGAGGCAGAGATAAGGAATCAAGGTTCCTGGCCAGTACGGGGATGAAAGTTCATAGAAATTCTTGAGGCAGGTGCCAGTGGTTCATGTCTCATGCCTGTATACTAGCGACTCAGGAGGCTGAGATGGGGGAATTGAGGTTTGAAGCCAGCCTGGGGAAGGAAATCTCATGAGAGTTAATCACCAAAAAGCCAGAAGTGGAGCTGTGGCTCACATGGTAGAGCACTAGCCTTGAGGAAAAAAGGTAGGGACAGTGCTGAGGCCCTGAGTTCAAGCCTTACTACTGGCACACAGACAGCCAGACACACACACACACACACACACACACACACACACACACACACACACACACACACACACACACACACACACACACACACACACACACACACACACACACACACACACACACACACACACACACACACAATATCCCTTCAGTGGGATCTGGGCTTTCCTCTGTCTACTGACCAGGAGCAGCAGGGAAGGAGTCACACTGACTGGATATTATTGCTTCTTTCCTTCACTATGTATTTACCAGTTGGCAGACACTGGTCCGCTGAGGTACGGGGGAGGTGCACCTCCTTTGAGACCCCATTCAGGGACCTGGGCGGGAAGCACCATGAGGACTTGAGATCCTTAGCTGAAGTTCCTCTGGGACCCTGTCCTCAGCTTTTCAGTATCTTCTCTGGGGTTACCTGAGATTTCTGCCATTTCTGGGAACTGCTGAACCCCGATGAGTCACTCTCTAGAGAACGGAATGTTTTTTGTCCCAAATCCCTTTTACTTTGTAACATACTAAAGTGTTCAGACTGATTTTGTATTTTGTTTGTTAAATCTCCTTACCTTCCACATCCTTCATCTTCAGCTTCCCCTGGAAGGGAGGGCAGACCATTAGGAAAGAAGAGGGCGTGTCTGCGGGCACCTGCTACTGAGTGTTCCAGACTGCAGCAATTATGGGCCCTCCATTAGTGACCCTGCAGGGCTGACTGCTGCCCTGCCCTGTGGAAGCTGAGGAGGGGAGGGCGCTGGCCACACCTCAATCCAGGGAGTCAGGCTGCGAGTTTCACTCCTAGGCCTTCATGCTTCTTTACCAGAAGCTTCATGGATAGAGAATCTCCCCCTCCCCTCTCTTCCCCTTCCTCTTTCCCTTTCTTTGCCCTTTTCCCTCCCTCCCTCTTCCTTCCTCCCCCTTCCCAGCCTCCCTCCCCATCTCCCTCCCTCTTTTTCTCCTCCCTCCCTCCATTGCAGGTCTAACCTTGGCCTTGTGGAAAGCAGGTTACCACTAAGCTACACCTCTAGTTTTGGTTAAATCTCTGTCTTCAGGAGAAATAGGGAACTGATTTTTTGCCATGTGCTATTGCATAGTGGTAGACCAAGCAAAATGGAAAGCACAGGTAACTTAGCTTCCAGTTAGTCTGTAGGTAGATGTTAAGCAGTGGGATAATCAGAACACCCTCATCTCTCCTATGGCTCCCCAACCCCTCCCATGGCTTCTAAAAGGTAAGGAGTAAACACCGGCCTGGCACCTCTGCCTGGCTGTTTACCTTGACTCAGTGTGATTCACAGGGATTGATTTACTAGTCAGGAACTAAAAACAAAACCCTAGGGCAGTTAAACACTTGGGAATGAGTTGGAAGGATGATTTTGATGGAGTTGAAATTTCTGCAGGCTTTGTTCCAGGCTGGAGAGCTCAAGTGGGGGACAGATGAAGAGAAGTTTATCACCATCTTTGGAACTCGGAGTGTGTCTCATCTGAGAAGGGGTGAGTGAAAAAAAAGTCCATCTGTAAATTAACAAACAGCAGCCAGAATGACACAGCCCTGCTTCCTAGCAGGCACCGAGTGAATCCATTTCTTTCTTTTGTAATTGGTGTTGCATTAATTATCCATGAACAGGGGGCGTACATGCACACAGTGTGCTTTCTTCCTGTTCACCCCTACTGCCCCTTAATCATTTTATTTCATTTCATCTCATTTGTTTCATTTTATCTATTTCATCTTCATCCACCTTTCTTTCCTTCCTTCCTTCCTTCCTTCCTTCCTTTTTCTTTCTTTCTTTCTTTCTTTCTTTCTTTCTTTTTTTTTTTGCTTGCCTGCCTGCCTGCCTGCCTTCCTTCCTTCCTTCCTTCCTTCCTTCCTTCCTTTCTTCCTTCCTTCCTCTTTCTTTCTTTTTTCTTTCTTTCTTTCTCTTTCTTTCTCTTTTCTCTCTTTCCTTTCTTTCTCTTTATCCCTCCCTCCCTCTCTTTCTTCCTTCCTTCTTCCCTCCTTCCCTCCCTCCCTCCCTCCTCTTTTTCTGTCTCTCTCTCCTCTCTGTCTCTCTCTGTCTCTCTCTCTCCTCTCTCCTCTCTCTCTTTGTCTTTCTTTATGGGGCTTGAATTCAGGGCCTTGGTGGTGTACTTTTGAGCTTTTTCCCTCAAGACTAGTGCTCTACTACTTTGAGCCACAGCTCTACTTCCAGTTTTCTGGTGATTCATTGAAGATAAAGACTTTCCTGCCCTGGCTGGCTTCAAACCATGATCCTCACATCTCAGCCTCCTGAGTAGCTAGGATTATATGATGGCACCTGGCTTCATCTTTATTTCTCTCCTAAACTTCTACATATAAGAGAAAACATGGAGTTACTTGTCTTAGTGGGACTTAGTGAATCAGGTTTGTTTCCTTCCCCATTTAGTGAGCTGGAGAAATCTTGTAACTTATTTCATGTCTCCATATGTAAGTTTTACAAAATTAGAGACCCTATGTCCTCCTTTGCCATCCGAGGCCGGTAAGGGAGGTCAAGCCTCTACTTGCTCAGGGTCTCATGTCATGGGAGAGTGGCTTGCCACACGCACACTGGCTCTTCCTGGACTGGAAGCTCAGCTCTTTCCTCTAGCCAGCTGTCAGTTCTCGTGCTACTAGGTGAGAATGAGTCCAGGCAGGAAACCCTAAGTGTGGCTTTCAAGCCTGGCCCTTATTTCTGTGCGCAGGATTCTAAGATCGACTTGGTAAGACTTTGGTTCTCTGTGTGTTTCTGATCTCCTTTCTGATGCTTGTCACAAGATGGCTGGTGTAGCTTCAGGTATAACCATTTTCACAGGGAGAAGAGAAAGGTTAAGTATTCATACTGTTTTTTTATTTTTTGTTGTTATTATGAAGGTAATGTATAGTGGGTTATAGTTACATAAGTCAGGTAAAGAGTACATTTCTTTCTGGCAATGTCACTCCTCCCCTTAATCCTTCCCAGTTTTTCCCTTGTGCCCTTGCCCCAGGTTGTAGAGTTCATTTTATGCGTAGTGTCTGGTAGCACCACTACTGCGCTCGTCCACCCTTTGTCCCTCCATTTCTGTGCTCCTCCTCCACCCTCCAAAACACAGATAACCGAGCAAGACAAAAAGAAAACAAAAACAACAACAAAGAAAAACTTCTCGTTTTCATATCCAGGAGTTCATTTTGGTAAATACTGTTTTGTATGATCAGAGGCTCAGAGGCACATAGGTGTTGTACCTTTATGACCCTTCCAAAGACTATCTTCCTTTGATCTCATTGTGTGTGGATGCCTAGAGACCTGTATAATTTATCATGTTTCGGTGTATTTTAAATCTAGCTTCCACATTTGAGAGAAAATGTGCACCATTTGTGTCTCTGAGCTCTGAACATGATTTGTTCTAGGTCATTTCCCTGTAAATGACATTATATTGGCTGTGTAAAGTTCCATTGTGTATTTTTTTGAGGAACCTCCAGACTGCTGTCCAGAGTGGTTGTACTAGTTTACATTCCCACCAACAGTACAGTAGGGTTCCTTGTTCTAAACTTCACATTGTTTAATAAGGAAGAAGAAAGGCTTCTTAGAATTGCTGTCAGCAGATCTGCTTTTCAGTCTCATTGTTGATAACTAACTAGTAAGGGGAATTCTTATTTTTAGCTCATTGAGGGTGTGAGCACAAGGCTGAAGGGAGATTGTGTCAGCCATGGCGACACTTGGGCAGAGGAAGAATCTTCTATCTGGAAAGAGTGATCCTTGTATGCTGTTAAAAGTCACTTTAATTTTTATTCCTAGTGTTCGACAAATACATGACTATATCAGGATTTCAGATTGAGGAAACCATTGACCGAGAGACTTCTGGCAATTTGGAGCAACTACTCTTGGCTGTTGGTAGGCAATTTTATCATACACATAATTCCTACATAGTAGTACTTCTCATGGTAACAGGAATTGAAAAATTTTATGCAGTAAGAGAGCACGACATGATTTTATTAGATGAAGAAAACTTCAAAATTTCAGATTTAGACATCTATTTTCACATTGGAAATCCATGACTGTCTGGCTAGTTTAATTATGTGGAGATACCAAGAAGACTGATTTAAAATATTGCCCCAAAGTTACATTATACCAAGAAGACTGATTTAAAATATTGCCCCAAAGTTACATTAAAAGTACATAAAATATTGTCAGGTGCTGGTGACTCAGACTTGTAATCTTAGCTACTGAGGATGTTGAGATCTGAGAATGGAGGTTCAAAGCCAGCCCAGGCTGGAAAACTCCTTGAGACTCTTTATCTCCAATTAACCACAAAAACCCAAAGTGGTGCTGTGGTTCAAAGTGGAAGAGCACTAAGCCTTGAGCAAAAAAAGTTCAGGGACAGTGCCCAGGCCCCGAGCTCAAGCCCTGTGACTGACCAAAACAACAACAACAAAATCACTGCTTCCCGCAAACTCAGGATGTTGTGGATATTGTCTTAGAGGCTTCTCCACTCTGTTCCAATACATGGAGATTTCAGGATTCTTTCAAATACCGTCCTTACCGCTTTGAGACAGATTGAGAAATGATCATTGGGTTAGAAAGACGCAATGACGACTGTTTTCAGATTAGATTATTTAAAGTGGCATTTTAATGATCTATTCAGACTAATCTGGGAGAATTGGAGAGCTGAGTTTGTGCTGGTGATTGTAGTTTTATGTACTTTCCAAATCCAAGAGGAATGTAGTCTGAAATCCTTGGGGTCTTGGTGTTCACATGGGTCTAAAGGGAGCCATGCTTACTTGTTTGTTCTGAGTATTCGGTGTTGATCTTAAGCTGTGTTTGTTAAAGGAATCAGTGTAAAATGCAGCCTTTCATTTGAACAAACAGTTGATGAATTTCAGCAAGAAAACTTAGTTCCTTCATAATTGCAAGGCACATAAAATTGGATCTTTAAGGTGAATTAAATACTTTACGGTTGCTGGGCACTGGTGGCTCACACCCGTAATCTTAGCTACTCAGAAGGCTGAGATCTGAAGATCTCTGTTCAAAGCCAGCAAGGGCATGAAAATACAAGAGACTCATCTCCATTTAACTTGAAAAAGCCACAAGTGGAGGTGTGGCTCAAGTGGTAGAGTGCTAGCCTTAGATTGCCAGCAAAAGAGGCAAGCAAGAGTATGAAAGCGCCAATACTGGTACAAGGAAAAAAAATCCTTACTAAGGACATGTTAGGCTTTTTTGTTTGTTTGTTTTTTTTGGTGCTAGTCCTGGAGTTTGACGCTAGGGCCTGGGTGCTGTCCCTGATCATTTTTACTCAAGGCTGGCAGGCACTCTGCCACTTGAACCACAGCTCCATGTCTGGCTTTTTGGTGGTTAATTGGAGATAAGCTTCTTACGGACTTTTCTCCCCAGGCTGGCTTTGAACTGTGATCTTCGGATATCAGCCTCCTGAGTAGCTAGGGTTGTAGGCATGAGCCACAGGGTTCTGGCAGCATTTGACTTTTAATGACTTCATCCTTTTCATGGACAGTAGCATTTGACCTTTGTTTACTTCCCTAGTGAAATCCATTCGAAGCATACCTGCCTACCTTGCGGAGACACTCTACTACGCTATGAAGGTAAGTGATTATTGCTCATCCTTCTGTCTGGTAGTTTTATTTTTCTAGTTATCTCTCTCTGTCTCTAATGTTTTAGATAATAGATCTTGATAGTTTTTTCCATTTATTTATTCTTGCTGCTGGGTTTTGAGCTCTGGGACCCATGTTTCTCATTTGGCTTTTTCACTCAAGTCTGTGCTCTACCTCTTGATCCACACCTTCACTTCTGGCTTGCTGGTTAATTGGAGATAGGAGTTTTGTGGACTTTTTGGCTCCAGCTAGCTTTGCACTGTGACCTCAGTCTCCTAAGTAACTAGCATTACAGGCATGAGTCACTGGCACCTGACAGTTTTTCTTTTTCTTTTCTTTCTTTCTTTTTCTTTTGTTGCTGGTCCTGGGGCTTGAACTCTGGGCATGGGCACTGTCCTGAGCTTCTTTTGTTCAAGGCAAGCACTCTACCACTGAGCCGCAGCACCACGTCCAGCTTTTTTGAGTAGTTTATGGAGGTAATCCTGCCAGGGCTGTCTTCGAACCACTATCCTCAGATATCAACCTCCTGAGTAGCTAGGATTACAAACATGAGCCATGGGCACCTGGCAATTTTTCTTTTCTTAAAAAAAAAAAATCCTAGCTACTTAGAAGGCTGAGATCTGTGAGGATCGTGGTTTGAAGCCAGCCTGGGCAGGAAAGTCCATGAGACTCTTACCTCCAATAAAGCACCAGAAAAACTGGAAGTGGTGCTATGGCTCAAGTGGTAGAGTACCAGCCTTGAGCTGAAGAGTTGAGGGGCACTGCCCAGGCCTAGAGTTCAAGCCCCACACTGATCAAAAGAAAAAATGCCTCCCGCTTATACCAAATTGATTTGACTTGACTGACTGACCCCAACTCAGGAGCAGTGAATGCTGTGTTTGAACTGGTCATGTGGTACTCTTTTTCTCTTTTCAGGGCGCTGGGACGGATGACCACACCCTAATCAGAGTCGTGGTATCCAGAAGCGAGATCGACCTGTTCAACATCAGGAAGGAGTTCAGGAAGAACTTCGCCACTTCTCTTTACTCCATGATTAAGGTGGTGGTCGATCCTTTTTTGAAGTTCTCTTTTGAAATGTGTATAGACTAATAGAGACATGTGCAAGGTGTGTGTGTGTGTGTGTGTGTGTGTGTGTGTGTGTGTGTGTGTGCAAGTGAGTGCGCATGCGTGTGTGTTTGTGTGTGATCCCACTTTGGAGTTAAAGTAAAACTTCAGTGGTGTGGTTAGAGCTGGGCATTCTGACCCTTCCTGAATGTTCCCTTTAGCAAGGATGAAGTGACAGCCCGGGACCTGGCATGACCGAGCTGTGTTATTCAGTGGTGGTGATGGATGTCAGAACTCAAGTCCTCACACGTGAGGACTTTTATCTGCCTTTTCAGTCCCAGCTCCATTAGTTCCTATTTTTATTTATTTAGTTACTTCACATATCAGATTTTCCTTTCTTTTACCCTGTCAGCACCTCTGTTGGCTCATAGTTCACAAAAGAACCATCCAGGTCCTGTTTGGAGTTGGTAGGGAGCCAAGGACACAGGATCCTTTTAGTTTTAAGAGTAGAGTGATTGAATTTGGCAATACATATACATGTACATACATGTATATATATATGTGTATACATACACATATATAAATATATATAAACAAATATATATTAATTTGTGCTGGTCCTGGCACTTGAACTCAGGGCCTGGGTGACGACCCTGGACTTTTGTG
This sequence comes from Dipodomys spectabilis, assembly GCF_019054845.1. Taxonomy (NCBI): domain Eukaryota; kingdom Metazoa; phylum Chordata; class Mammalia; order Rodentia; family Heteromyidae; genus Dipodomys; species Dipodomys spectabilis. The sequence continues at coordinate 1,462,346 of NW_024870839.1, read as the reverse complement.
CTTAAAGTTAGTTAGCTCTCCCACTCGAGTTACAGCACCACTTCTGGCTTTTTTTGGTGCTTAATTGGAGTTCAGAGTCTCATAAGCTTTCCTGCCCTGGCTGGCTTTGAACCCTGATCCTCACATCTCAGCTTCCTGAGTAGCTAGGGTTCTAGGCATGAGCCACTAGTGTGCCTGGCTAGCCAGAAATCTTGTGACAACTTTTTTGAATAAAGGTTCCTGCGAGTCAGTGTGATGCAGAATTTCATGTGAGCTAAAGCATCTAACTCAAGGTGCATCTTGTGGCAGAGGCCACTGGATTGCCCATGCTCTTTGAACAGGAGCATTACTGTGTGGCGAATTCATGCGTATGGCGCAGCTGAAACCTCAGCTCCCAGCATCGGCCTCTGCTCCGGTCTGTGTGGTGTGATGAGGCTGGGTGCTCGCCTAGCTTGTTTTTTTTTTTTAAATAAAAGTTGCCCTGTTCTCTTATGAGACAGAAGAACAGACTTCATTGACTTTGAGAGAATGGTGCCTTGGTGGGGTTGGAAATGAGGAAGTTAAATGTTACCTATTCTGGCTGCAAAGTTCATGCGAAAGTGGCACAGAGCTGTTGATGCATTTGGGAGAAAGTCCTTGACTACGGGTGTGTGTGGCATGGGGTATGTCCTAGTGCCTTCATTTCCGGTGGAGGTTAACGGAGCACATTGGGGTTTCAGGGCGACACTTCTGGGGACTATAAGAAAGCCCTGCTGCTCCTGTGTGGAGGAGAAGATGACTGAGGGCCGCAGGGGAGCCTCGGATGCCTCGCCTTCGCTGCAACCCGCCTGCCTCACAGCCAGCCGCTCTTCTCATATCCAGTGCCTGATGCACCCTGCCTTAGTCACAGCCGCCAGCTAATGACCAAACCCGCCATCAAGTCTTGTCCTAGAGGTGCTTCCCTCTGACCTTCCTTCTGGGTCTTTCTGTCTTTTTTTGTTGTCTTGAAGTGTACTTTAAATTACTAGGCCTCATGTTTGATTTGTTATTTTCCAGAAGAGGTCAGACGGCTTTTGCTTTTTTTTAAAGAAATAATAAATAGCTTCATTTATTTTCAGTTGATAACTGTGTTAGCCTTGAAATTGTGAAGTCCTTGGAAGTTTTATTACTACCTGAAACCTGCAATGGTAGTTATATTCAAAAGATTAATGACAAATAAACAGTCCCTTCCTCCCCCCCAAAAAATGTGTGTGTGTAGAAGGTTTATTTAACAATGATACTGTTTTTGATGTGTTTGTTTCTTCCTTCTCTTCTTTTTCTTTTTGGTCTGGTATTGGAGCTTGAACTCAGGGGCTGGGCACCGTCCTTTACCTTTTGAGCCATATCTCCGCTTCCATCTTTCTGTTTGTTAACTGGAAAATAAGACTCTCAAGATTTGTCTGATTCCATTGGCTTCAAACCAAGATCCTCAGATCTCAGCTGGGATTACAGATGTGAGCACAGGCACCTGGCAATAATTTTGTTTTTCAAGCCAGTTGGCAGCAGAGTCAGCTGAGAGGTGAATTTGCGGTGGTGTTTTGGGCCATAGAAATGCAGTTCACACACTTGCATTTTCCCTGTGAGGAGTGATGGATGAGGGCCAAAGCTTCTAGTCTGCAGCCCCTCACCTGGGGACTAGCAAAAGTAGCACAGTGCTTGCTGTGGGGGAGGAAAGCCAGATGTAACGTTTAACCTGGACAATCAGAGCTCCATCTTTTTTCATACTTGTTAGAAACTTGTTCTTTTTCCTAGTTACCATCTACCACATTCTTTGAATAAAAATACCGCCTTCCTTCCTTCCTTCCTTCCTTCCTTCCTTCCTTCCTTCCTTCCTTCCTTCCTTCCTTCCTTCCTTCCTTCCTTCCTTCCTTCCTTCCTTCCTTCCTTCCTTCCTTCCTTCCTTCCTTCCTTCCTTCCTTCCTTCTTTGGTGCCTGTCTGGGGGTTTCAACTCAAGGCCTGGATGATGTCCTTAAGCTTTTGTGTGCAAGGCTAGCATTCTAGTGCTTCAGCCACAGCTCTACTTCCTGCTTTTTTTTGGGTGGCTAAATGGAGATAAGAATGTCACAGACTTTCTTGCCCTGCCTGGCTTCAAACCACTATCCTCCGATCTCATCTTCCTGAGTAGGATTATAGGTGCGAGTCACCAGTGTGTCCTATTTTAATAAACAGCTCACTGCCTTTAGATATATTGGATTATTTATTGCTATCATTCAAAAGAATTGTTCATTTACCTTTCATTTATCTTTCTGGCTTGTAAAACCTGTGCCTGCCTAGCTCTTGTGAATTTACTGTTAAATTAGTAAGCTTTTTCGGAACTAGATAAGCTGATCGTACATTTTATGAGCAAGAATAAGTGTTAGTAAAACGGAATGACAGCAATGGGGAAGTTCTCTTCACACACATTAAGTTGACAATAAAATGAGTAGTTAAAAGAATGCAGAAGTCAGTGGGGAAGTATGATTACACATATTAAAGCAACAATAAAACAAGTAGTTGAAACAATGCAAAAGCACAGGGATGGCTACAGATGGGAACAAATAAATTTGCCCATTTAAGATAGGATAAGCATGTCTTCATTTGCCATGCAAAAATGGAGTTTCCTCTCTCTTTTTTTTTAAATAAATGGCTCAAAAGCCTCATAAATGTACAACCATTAGGAAAAAGATAAGATTGGATTCCCCTCCCCTCCCCTCCTCCCCCCCTTCCCTCCCTTCCTTTCCTGGTTCTTTTTTCTCCTGTCTTCCCTCTACTTCCTTTTTCTTCTTCCCCCAGAACTTTTCTGCTGGAGCTTGTCTTGAATACCAGTTCTTCACCACAAATAGTGAGCATTATAGGTTTGAGCCACTCTAGTGCCTGGAAAAATGGTTATTTTTTTTAATACTTAAAACTTTGCACTACTAAGGAAAGGAGAGAAGGAAGGAGGGGAGAAAATGTGTGGCAAAGACCAGACACCACCACCAATGATCAGAACATTTCAAAGACACAAGAAGTCTGGTGGCACCCTCCCCTACCCTGTAATCCTAGCTACTCAGGAGGCTGAGATCTGAGGATCTTGGTTTGAAGCCATCCCAGGCAGTAAAGTCTGTGAGACTCTTCAATTAAGTACCCAATAAGTCGGAAGCGGATGTGTGAATCAAGTGACAGAGTGCTAGCCTTAAGCAACAAAGCTCAGGACAGAACCCAGGTCCTCAGTTCAAACCCCAGGATTGGTACAAAAAGAAAAAAGAAAAACCAGGCTAAATATTTGCAGGTCATACAACAGAGCTCATTTCCTATCTCCTTGGTATATACATACCATCTAGAAAGTAAAAAAGATGAAAGCAGTAGATGGTGAAGGAAACAAAGAAGTTCTCAGAACAAGAAACTAAATTGTCCCACAATATATGAAAAGCTGTGTGAGCTTGTTTCTAAGAACGAGGTATGTGTCCAAGTTCCACAATCCCTTTCTTAAAAGTCTCAGACTTGGGCCATCCACAGTTGTTGGTGCTGTGATGAGCTAGAAGATCACAGATGGCCTAGAAAAATGGGAAGCTGTCCAGCCCTGGGATGGGGGAAATAGTTTGGCAATGTTTACCAAAGCCCCAAATGGTCTTATCATCTGACTTAGTGTAGCCCTCTGGGCATTCATTCTACCCTTCACCAACACATTTATTACATAAATGCATTTTTAGCAAAAGATTGCCAATAATCTAAGTGCCCATGAGTATAGGGCTGTTTAAACTATAATAAATGTAAATAATGGAATATTATACACACCAGTAAAGCTTTTCATGCATGCTACTAAAGGTCTTCTAAACATATACATTTACTGAAGAAATCAAGGTATATAATGTTTTTTGTGTGGCCAGTTGGAGGCAAGAGGGAAAGAACATACACTTATGTTAGCTGTTTTGGTGGTGTGCTAGCTATTTTTAAAATACTCAGTGTTTAGGAGATTATTGTGGGTGGTTGCCTGTACGCAGAGACAATTGGCCCCCATTTGCCCAACATGGAATCTGTTCATCAGTAAGTGTCCTCAGTAACTATGAGTCATACCTGATATCATATGTGTTCTGTTTTAGTGATGAATTAAATCAACCACCAACCTTGAGGGTGAGCCTAGGGGAAACGGGAGCAGTAAGTGGTGGTATGTCTTAAGGTACACAATCACTGAACTGGTGCTTGAAGTGTGATTTGCCATAGCAGGTGCACTGAGAAGAAAATCGCCACCAGAAAAGTGTTGCAACTCATAATTTTCCTAATTGTACAGGCTTGTGTGTGTAAATGCATGCGTATCTGTGTATTTGTGTGTTTGTGTGCATTTGTGTTGTATGTATTGTGTACATACATGTGTATGTTCACATGCACGTGTCTCATGTGCATGCATGCATTTGTGTTGTATGCATTGTTCATGCATGTGTGCATCATGTGCACATGTATGTTCATATGGGTGTGTATTGTGTATGCATGTGGATGTACAAATATGTGTATGTATGAATATATTGTTGTGTGTGCTATGTGTATATGTGTGTATTTGTGTGTGTCTGTGTGAAGGCCAGTGTGTCTGTGTGAGTGTGTGTGTGAGTGTGTGAAGGCCATAGCCTATTGCTCCCTTGTCTCCGGACAAGTCTGTGCAATCTACTTTGTGCCTGGCAGATGGCACTGTTGGCATAATTTACTACATCCTTCACTCCATAGATGTTTGCAGCAGGCTAGAAGTTGTCATTTTCCAGATTCCCCAGAAAATGTTCCTCACCTCCGCTCTGAGGAAAGAAGAGAAGGGAATTTCGATTTTAGGCCTGTCCTTACTCATTTGCCCTGGTGGTGTAGAGCCACCATCTGTGGCCTTGTTTAGGAGAAGGTGGCTTCCAGTTCCCAGGATTCTGGCTGCTCCCTCCCTCCCCCCGTCTCCCTCAGGATCTCTTTTACTTGGGGTGTTTGCAACTGATGGTGCACATTTCTCTTCATTTTTGTTACCTGGAAATGATTAGGCACCCAACCAACCACAGGCACATATAAGAACCCCATTTTTTAATCTTTTTTAAAAAATTGGTTGTGGGGCCTCAACTCTGGGCCTGGGCGCTGTCCCTCAGCTCTTCAGCTCAAGGCTAGTGCTCTACCACTTAAGCCACAGTGCCACTTCCAGCTTTTTCTGTTTATGTGGTGCTGAGGAATTGTACCCAGGGCCTCATGCATGCAAGGCAAGCACTCTACAATTGAGCCACCTTCCCAGCCCCAAGAACCCCATCTTCCAAACTCAAGCCTCCTTCTCTCCTTTGATCTTTCCCTCTCATCTTTCATCTTCCAACCGCCATCCATCAACCTCTAACCTCCAACTTCCATCCTCTGACCTCCACCTTCCAACTTCCACCCACCAACTCCCATCCTCTAACCCTCTCCTCCAAACTGTATCCTCCTCTCTTATACCAGTTGTTTCTTCCTCCATCCCTTTCACTTTCCTTTCTTCCCCTACCTCCATCCTCAAACTTCTGATTTCCAACCTCCAATCTCCATCCTCCATTCCTATAGCCTCAATTTCCCCATCCTCCATCCTCCTACCTTCTTCCCTGTTGCCCTCCATCAATTTCCTTCTCCCCTCCCTCCCACCCTCTCTGCCTTCATTCGTTCTTTCCAGTTCACTTGATTTCTTCCTCTTTCCTATCTCTTTTCCTCCCCCCTCCCTTCCCCCTCATCTCCCTTCCCTTCCTTTCCCTTCCCTTCCCTTCATCCCTTCACTTGGTGGCAGGATTGTCCTGAGATCAGGGATTTCTGTGTATTATTTAATATATTACCAATACACTGTTTAATATCTAGATTTTAGATGATTCTTCTGTCTCAGGCCCTGCATACAGAAAGTTCTCACCATTATGCTCCTTGAAATCTGTGAGCCAGTGGGGGTTTTTCCAGGGTATGTAGGGTTTCCCAGGCGGGCTGCCTCTCTCCAGGTCCAGTGTGTGTTTTGTGGCCTCTGTTGGCTACCACTTCTGCTTCCATTTCCTCCAAGTATATGACATCTCTGTGCTGATGGCCTCCCCTTCTCTTAGAAGCCTTTATTCTCATTTTCATGGACTCACAGTTCATTGATGAGACTGGCCATCTTCAATGTTTTGTCCTTGATTTCCTGTTCCTCGGTCACCTCTAATCCCTCTAGTGAGCAGTATGTGTCTTTTCTGGAGGACTCAGCTCTACTTCCTTCACCAACCCAGCTCAGCAGGTATGAAGAAGGAGTGTTTAAAGCCCATGGAGGTTCCCTTACTGAGGAGCACTGGTGTCCAGCAAGGCTGTGAACAGGCCCCAGTGACCATCTCTGGTCCAGTAGCGGTCCTCCTGTCCTGGATTCTCCTTCCCCATCTGCTGGCAGTCCCAGAACTCAACTTCTGCTTCTCCCCAAGCTCAGCAGTCTCTTCTCTTCCCAGTGGTGGCCCTGAGGATTGGTCCCAGTGTAGCATACCCAAGGCAACAACCATCCCACACTTCCCAAGGAGACAACCACCCCACAGTTCCCAAGGCAACAGCTACCTCACAGCTCCCAAGGTGACAACCATCCTACAGTTCCCAAGGTGACAGCTATCTCAGTTCCCAAGGCAACAACAATCCCACAGTTGCCAAGGCAGCAACTCCCTCACAGTTCCCAAGGCAACAGCCACCTCAGAGTTCCCCAGGTAACAGCCATCCCACAGTTCCCAAGGCAACAACCATCTCACAGTTCCCAAGGCAAAACTCCAACAGAGTTCTTAAATGGCATTTAAGAACTTAAATTCATTCTTAAACAGCATTTCTGAACCTTTATGCTCCTGTCTACCTACAACAGTCCTTTGTTCTGTGGAAGAGAAACATCCATTAATTAATTACTTCTACTCTAAGCTTCAGCCTGTATATTGCAGATAGACAGAAATAGGCAAAATTTTATGGATGGTACAAAGGAATAGAATCCTAGGATCTTATGTGAAACACAATTCTTTAACTTTATAATTAAGATAAAGAGTGTATCTATTATTAAATCAGAACTAAGTATTTCGAAGACATAAATAAACCAAGAACTCTTTGGAGGCTGGTATTCTTATTTCTCCTTGGAGAAAAAGATAGATAAATTGTAGTTGTTGGACACACTTTAGGCAAATTTCAGGGATCAAAGCCAGGTGCTGGTGGCTCATGCCCCAAATCCTAGCTACTCAGGAGGCTGGGATCTGGGGATCAAATTTCAAAGCCAGCTTGGGTATGCAAGTTTGTGAGACTCTTATCTCCAACTAACCACCAAAAAGCTGAAGTAGAGCTATGGCTCAAGTTGTAAAGCACCAGCCTGCAGTAAAAAAAAAAAAAGCTCAAAAACAGCACCCAGGCTCTAAGTTCAAGCCCCAAGACTGGCACAAAACAAAAACAAAAACAAAAACACCATTTTATAAGCCTTACTTGCTTCTTGTGTGTTAGCAAGGGAGGGGGCCTGGCTCTCATCCTGGATGATGGGGATCTCAAGTTCAGATTTAACACCATGGTGTGAAGTTCCTGCATTTTATTGATGTGGGGATGGTTTGATTTGTAGCATCCACAGGATTCACTTTAGCAGCTAATTAGCTAAGAATCTATTTTTGGTGATAGTCTCTGCTCTGTCAATTGGTAGTTATACAATGTATATTTATAGATCATTTTCTTCTTGGGAACTCGGCTGCTATATTTGTGTTAGGTGTTATTAGAGATCACAGTGTGGCCAGATGAATAACCTAACTGTGGTAACTACTTGGGTTCATAGTTTGAAGGGAAAGTTCCAGAACATTCTGTTGCCTTCTACCAGGGGCTGCATTAGAGACTTGGTCACATTCAGGATACCTGACGGGAACTGGAGTGTGTGTGTGTGTGTGTGTGTGTGTGTGTGTGTGAAAACTCAAGGCCATATAGCATGGTCCTGTCCCGACCTCTACCTCTACCTCCCTTTTCTTCTCCAAAAACATGGAAAGGTTTGGTATGCCCTTGTACAAGATGAAAACACAATTTAGTATTCAATTTGCTTGTATAAACAAGGCCTGATTTTCAGTTTCTGTGTTTGCAAGAGAGACATAATTTAGAGATGCCAAATGTAATCAGTGTCAGAAGAGAGGCTGGTCTGTAGTAGACACTCAGTAAAAGCATTTTGAAGGAAGTAGAGACGAGTATATTTGACAGCACCTCTTGCACACAGTGTCTCAGGAGGCAGTGTTGCCAGCAAGGCCTTTCCACATCAGAGGAGTTCAGATTTATTTTATTTTATTTTTGTTGGTTTGTTGGGCTTGAATTCAGGGTCTGGGCACTGTCCCTGAGCTCTTTCACTCAAGTCTAGTACTCTACCACTTTGAGCCACACAGCTCCACTTCCCATTTCCTGGTGGTTCATTGGAGATGTCTTCCTGGATTTTCCTGCCCTGGCTTGGCTTCAAAGTGCAATCCTCAGATCTCAGCCTCATGAGTAGCTAGGCTTACAGGTGTGAGCCACCAGGAGCTCATATTTATATTAAGAATTCTCACCCTTACTCTTTGATCTTGGGCAAATCATCTTCAAGATGTGATTGAAAGGGTCAGGTATGTGGCTTAAGTGGTAGCCTTGAGCAAAAATTGGTAAGCACAGGCCTTTAGTTCAAATCCCATGATGGCCCACCAAAGATGGCACTAGTATGCGCTATGACATAGAATCACAGAATTGCTCTAAAGATTAAATAAGGAAGTATAAATAGCACATTGAAGCCCAGCAGTGGTGGCTCACGTCTGTAATCCTAGCTACCTAGGATGCTGAGATCTAAAGATTGTGGTTGAATCTTTAGAACCAAGCAGGAAAGTCAATGAGACTCTTTTTTTTTTTTTTTTTTTTTTTTTTGGGTCCAGTTGTGGGGCCTGAACTCTAGGCCTGGGCGCTGTCCCTCAGCTCTTCAGCTCAAGGCTAGCGCTCTACCACTTGAGCCACAGCGCCACTTCCAGCTTTTTTCTTTTTGCTTATGTGGTGCTGAGGAATCGAACCCAGGGCCTCAGGCATGCAAGGCAAGCGCTCTACCACTGAGCCACCTTCCCAGCCCCATCAATGAGACTCTTATCTCCAGTTAACCACAAAGATCTGGAAGTAGAGGTATGGCTCAAATGGTAGAGCACTATTCTTTAGCAAAAAGACTCAGGGACAGAGCCCAGCCCTGAGTTCAAGCCCTAGTACTGGCACAATAAACAAATCATTGAAGAGGGTATCTAGGTCGTTGTAACTTCAGAAAATGTTTTGTAAAGAATCCCTGCTGATGTAACACAGTAATTCAAAATTGTCAGATAGTTAATTGATAAGATCGCCTCATCACTCCTTTCAGTGTTTCTGCCTGGCTGGCATTTCACAGGATTCATTAGGAACCAACCACCTTCTATTCCATGGCTCCAGACTCTTCTATGTTCTTGGAGTCTTCTCCTTGGATTGGAAGAAAGGGGAGCAGAATGGATTTCCACTGCATTGGAAAAGAGGCTACAGAATGAGAAGAGCGGGTCAGGCAGGCAGGTGGCACTTCTCCCCACATGCTATTGGCTGGTACTCTGGGAGGGACACCGCTGTGCGTGGGCAGAGCACACGTGTCTGGAATATTGTGATGAGTGCTCTTGTCTGTCTGCATAGGAGGAATTCTTCTTGAACAGGTGCAGTTTTTCTTCTTTCTGCTGCTGTCATTGGCTGCAGACATCCAACTCCAGATGCTTCAGCCTGTGGACATGAACTTATACCAGCTGGTCTCCAGGGGCTCCGGGATGGGCTGTGTGGTTGATCCTTCTTGTTATAAGGCTTCCAGCTTCTTGGTTAAAGCAGCTACTGGCTTTCCTCAGCTCTGCAGCCTACAGAGCACTAGTGTGGGGCTGTACAGCTCCTTTGACAATTATGTATAATATATGTATGTTATATATGTGCCAAATATAGCATATATTTACTATATATTATACATTTAATATATAGCATATGCAAATAGAGAAACACCTATGGAGAAACCCATGGACATAGATATATGTAGAATATATATAGAATGTAGAACATATGTGTAACATCAAATATTGTATATAGTATATATGTATGTGTCAATATGTGTATATATATATGTATTTCTATATGTGTTCATAGGTATTTCTCTGCAGAATCCTGAATAATAGAAGTATTGCGTTCGTTCATATAGCCTTGTAAAATTCGAAAGCATGCAGGTGACTGAGTCTGCTGGCTTCTTTTCTTTTTGTACTTATGAGAAATTAATTCAAAGAGCTGACAATGTAGCTGAAAGGTAGAGTGTTTGCCTAGGATTTACAAAGCTCTGGGTTTGAGCCTTAGCCCTGTAAAATAAATAATCTCAAATGCCTTGTATAGAAAAAGAGTTGATTAGCGAGCCATGAGTGACTCAGGTCCATAATCCTAGCAATCCAGAAGGTGGAGATCCAGAGAACTGAGGTTCTAACTCATCTCAAATGGAAAAGTTGCTAGATTCCATCTACAAAATAATCAAGAGAACACAGAGAGGGGAGGCGGAGAGTGGCTCAAGTGATGTGCTGAGTGAGCACAAGGCCCTAAACTTAAACTCCAGTACTGCCAAATAAATAAGTACATAGATAGATGCATGATGGGTAGATAGATAGATTAAAAAACAAAACAAAACACTAAACCTAAAACTTTGTTACCAGTAGCAGGAGATCCTGGGGAACTTTCTTCCTTTAGTCTGTAACAGTCTGAGCCCTTCTCCACATGACTGTAATATCTAGTGACTCACTTATGAGAGATAGGCTTATAGGAAGGGATGGCAATGACCTTTAAAGCTGAGAGAAATTAGCTAATTGAAAGAGAGACATTATTAGGACTTCACACCAAGAACTTGAACAATTGCTGAGCCAAAATAACGAGTTAGATATGATGTTTTGGTTGAAAAATTGAACCAGAAATGAATTAACGGATGACGGTATCTTTCTGCCAAGGTCTTCTACTAGAGAAGTAAAGAGGAATTGTAAACCAGCTAAGGTTAGTATAAAGGTTTAAAAATCTGCTTCAAGCCAGGCACTGGTGGCTCAAGTCTGTAATCCTAGTTCCTTAGGAGGCTGAGATCCAAGGATCGAAGTTCAGAGCCAGCTTGATTGGGAAAGTCCGTGAGACACTTATCTCCAAGTAAGCACCAAAAATGTTGTAAGAGGAGCTGTGGTTCCAGTGGTAAAGCATTAACTTTGAATGAAAAACAAGCTCAAGCACAGTACCCAGCCCCTGAGTTCAAGTCCCAGGACTGGCACACACACAAAATTGGCTTCAACTTCAAATATGTGTAAATGACTAAAGAAGCCGTAGAATTGTATTTTGTATGATTATTTAAATGTATACTTGAATTGAGCCTATATGCTATGCATTTTTTTTATTTTTTATTTTTTGGGTCTGGTTGTGGGGTCTGAACTCTTGGCCTGGGCGCTGTCCCTCAGCTCTTCAGCTGAAGGCTAGCACTCTACTACTTGAGCCACAGCGCCACTTCCAGCTTTTGTTTTTTTGCTTATATGGTGCTGAGGAATCGAACCCAGGGCCTCAGGCTTGCAAGGCAAACGCTCTACCACTGAGCCACCTTCCCAGCCCCTATGCTATGCATTTATATATAACATTCTCTCTATAGAGTATAGGTTGATTGGATTTTAATGGATTTCAATGTGATTCTTGTAGGATTTGTTCTATTTATCCTCTTAGAACTGAACCATGAGTTCAACTTCCCAGAATTGCTCTTGTATAAAGATAGTTCTCCCGAGATGCAGTATACAAGTTCTTTTCTGATTTTAAAGCTGTCAAAAATGTAGTGGGGGCTAGATGCTAGGGCTCACACTTGTAATCTTCCCTTACTCAGGAGACTCAGATCACAGAAGTACAGTTCAAAGCCATCAGGAAAGTCTATGAGACTCTTAATCTCCAATGAACATAAAAAAAACTGGAAGTAGACCTGCAGCTCAAGTGGTAGAACATTAGCCTTGAGCATAAAAGCTTAAGGACAACAAGTTTTTCTTTGTTGTTGTTGTTCTTCATGTACTATGTGATTTCTTTTTTCTTTTGTGTTTTTACCCCTATGGTTTATCCCCTGTTCTCACTGCTTTCAATTTTGGTACCCTGGGTATTGTATATACATTTATATGAACTAGGGAAGGGAAGGGGAACAAGAAAGACAAAGAACAAAGAGGGAACCTATGCAACAGTAATACTCACAAGACACTATGTTGGACATGATCTGTACAACTTGGGGGAATGGGGGAAGGAGAGAGGGAGAATAATGAGGGTAGGGTAACAAGTTAGACAAGAAATGTACCTTACTTATGTAACTAACCCTCTGTACATCACCTTGACAATAAAATAAAACAATTCTAAAACACACTTCCCCATAGTTCACTGTACTGCTATGTGATAAAAATCATCTTTGGTGGGGGGGTGAGGGTGGGAAGCTTAGGGACAGTGCCCAGGCCCTGAGTTCAAGTCCCGGGACTGGCACAAAACAACAACAATAATAAAAACTTTAGAGCATTACATTTTTCATTTCATTATTATATAAATCACATTTTAAAAATAGTAGGCTCATACTTTGGAAAATTACAGACAAGGGAAGATGATGCCGCTCTAACAAGTAATGGGGTTGCCATTTTCAAACTATTCTTCCTGTTCCTTTGGGGATTTCTGAGTGAATCTTAAAATACAGAAACTCTCCCATGCATACCCATGGTAGTGGATGGAGTAGGTCTCCCCAAATTAGAGGGGCAGAGTCCCTCAAATAAGAAGGGCATAAGTACCCCAAAGCCAGGAAAATACAGAGGTGGTATGAGCTAAGTATATCATTGATTCATCCCTAATTGAACCACAAGTTAACTGATGTACTAACAACATGGAAGAAGGAAGGTTAGGAGGAGACCTTAGAGAAAGGGAGGATGGAACACGTCTTCTCATAATCTTTTCAAGTAGTGAAGCATAATATTTCTTTTTTTTCTTGTGCCGTTATTGGGGCAGAAATTTTGATGGTCACTATGGGCTCTGAAAGCCCATGGAGAGGATGGTATAAACACAGTTGTGTTTATACCAAGCAACCTCAGGGAATGAGACCAACTCCCACTGGCTACTTGGAAGCATTGTAGCTTGAGGTCAGCCCCGGCCAACAATTAGTAAGACCTTATTTTGACAAACGAGCCTACTATAGTGAAATAAACCTATAATCTCAGCAATGAGGGAGGCATAGATAGGAGAGTTGCACTCTGAGACTGGCCCTAAGCAAACAATGTAAAACGCTTTTGGGAAAAATAACAGAAACAAAAAGGTTTGGCACCTAACTCAAGTGGTATAGAACCTTCCTAGGAAGCTCAAAGCTCTGAATTCGAACCCTATTGCTCCCAACCCCACAACAAAACAGAACAAAACAAAAATCTCCCACTGTGTGTGTGTGTGTGTGTGTGTGTGTTTGTGTGTGTGTGTGTGTGATTCTTGGGGCTTGAACTCAGGGCTTGGGCACTATCCTGAAGTTTTTATGCTTGAGGCTAGTAGTGCTCTAGCACTTGGGCCACAGCTCCTCGTCCAGCTTTTTTGATGGCTAATTGGAGGTAAGAGTCTTACTGACTTTTCTGCCTGAGCTAGCTTTGAACCACAATCCTCAGATCTCAGCCTCCTGAGTAGCTAGGTGTGAACCACTAGTGCTCAGCTCTTCTGGTGTTTCTACTTCATGCCTATGTATCTGAACTACATGCAATTCAAGGTTAGAAGAACAAAAATAAATGGCGATGCAATTTCTCAGGCTTTGGACACAAGTGTTTGTTTGCTGGGAAAAGGGATTCTAAAGTGAGGGGCAGTGATCCAGACCCTCTGAAAAGTAGGGATCACATCCCTCAGCATGACCAGGGGTTACTTGCTACCAGGGTTAATTTAAAGGTACAATCAACTCTCAAATGATAAGCAATATGCAAATGGGCTAATGACAAATAATAACTGCCTTTCCCAGCTGCAAAATCCAAATGATTCTGTTCATTAGGTAGAATCTTTAAAGTGGGAAAAAATAATTTTGTTCCTGGCAGTGAAAATGGCTGTTACATTATTCTGTGCAATTTTGGTTTGTGGACTGGAAACAAAAAGACCTTTTTATATGAGTGTGTGTGTGTGTGTGTGTGCGTGTGTGTGTGTGTGTGTGTGTGTGTGTGTGATAATTCTACAGGCACAAGTACGAATGACAAAATTATATAACTCTTATTCTTAAAATGCTGGAATGTAATAACGTTTTTATTTTTTTAATTTTATTTTTTTTTTGTCGGTTGTGGGGCTTGAACTCTGGGCCTGGGCGCTGTCCCTCAGCTCTTCAGCTCAAGGCGAGCGCTCTACCACTTGAGCTACAGCGCCACTTCCGGTTTTCTGGTGGTTTATTGGAGATAGGAGTCTCACGGTCTCTCCTGCCCGGGCTGGCTTTGAACCGCGATCCTCAGATCTCAGCCTCCTGAGTAGCTAGGATTACAGGCGTGAGCCACCAGCGCCCGGCTAACGTTTTTATTTTAAGCAGCATCTTATATGAGAAGAGAATTTCAGTAGATTTGGATTAAAAAATGCTACCCAAGAATTACCTTGTCTATGGGGAAACTAATGGAAGTGAATAAAATAAGACTGCATAGTTGTTTTTTTATTTTATTTTATTTTTTACCCATCCTGGGCCTTGAACTATTGGCTTAAGTGCTGTCCCTAAGCTCCTTTTGCTAAGGGTAGGCTCTACCAAGGCAGCTACAGCTCTACTTCTGGCTTTTTCTGTGATTAATTGGAGATAAGAGCCTCACAGATTTTCCTGTCCAGGCTGACTTCAAAGTGCAATCCTTAGATCTTAGCCTCCTGAGTACTTATTTTATTATAATAATAATTATTATTATTATAGGCATGAAATGACTGCATGTTCTTTTAAGGAAGTATTTCTCTCTCTCTCTCTCTCTCTCATATCCTTAGGGTCCAATACAGTAGCTGGAACTAAAGTGGCACTTAAAAATATTTGTTTAGTCCATTCATCTACTGACATCTACTGAGGGGCATCTGGGTTGGTTCCATATCTTAGCTATGGTAAATAATGTTGCGATGAACATAGCTGTGCTGGAAGCTTTAGTATGG
The DNA here is from genome assembly GCF_019054845.1 of Dipodomys spectabilis. NCBI lineage: Eukaryota > Metazoa > Chordata > Mammalia > Rodentia > Heteromyidae > Dipodomys > Dipodomys spectabilis. The sequence continues at coordinate 1,447,273 of NW_024870839.1, read as the reverse complement.
CCTCGTTTGTGATCATTTGTAATCCCAGAAATGGGACTGTTGGGTCATAGGGGAGCTCTATGTGTAGTGTTTTGAGGAACTTCCGTACTTCTTTCCAGAGTGGTTGAACAAGTTTACACTCCTACCAACAGTGCAGTAGCATTCCCTTTTGGCCACATCCCCTCCAGCACCTGTTGTTATTAGATTTCTTGATTATCGCCATTCTAACTGGGGTGAGATGGTATATATATACATTGGAATTCTATACTTCCATCAGAAAGAATGACACCTCCCCATTTGTTAGGAAATGGAAAGACTTGGAAAAAATCATATTAAGTGAAATAAGCTAGACCGAAAGAAATATAGGTTCCATGGTTTCCCTCATTTACAATAATTAGTATATGTCTAGGATAATTTTATCAGATGAACAGAAAAGCCCAAAAGCTATGCACATATGACCATATAAGATGATGCTAAGTGAAATGAACCCCAAGATATGGACACAAGAGGTCTTTCTTTGTTGTTGTTTTTAGTGTACGTGATTTGTATGTTTTTCCCCCTATGGTATATTTCCTGTCGTCACTGTACTTGATTTTGGAAACCTGCATCTTGTATATACATTTTTCTAATTTGAGGAGGGGAAGGGGAATAATAAAATGCTGAAACAAGGACACGGGATGACTCATTGCATCAAGGATACTCACAAGACACTATGATGGAAATGAACTTTACAACTTTGGCCGGGGAGAGGAGAGAGGGAGGAGGGCAGGGAAGGGATAGTGACAGGACAACTAAGGAGAGGGTAATAATGCTTGACAAGAAATGTACTCATTACCTTACTCATGTAACTGTGACCCACTGCACAGCATCTTTACAATAAAAACATAAAAAAACATTGATCCAATGCTACTGGGTACAGAAAAAGAACAGGTAAAAATGGAGCATCATTCAGAGTAATACTAGAATAAAAAACAAGGCTTTTTATACTAAAAAAAATTTGTTTTAATGAATAAGTGACGAAAACTCAGGCACAAAGATTGACTCTAGGAGGACAGAACCCTCTAGTATCTAGCTAAGTTCATAATTGGGGATTAATTCCAGCTCTAGCAAAAACTCATAAATCTGTTTTGCTTTTTGGCTGTATTAGGGTTTGCAATCAGGGCTTTGTGCTAGCTAGGTTGGTGCTCTACCACTTGGACCATGCCTCCTACCCTGTTTCTTGCTGGTTATTTTTGATATACAGTCTTACGAACTTTTATGAACTTTTCTGCCTGGGCCAAGATTGAAATGAAATCTTTCTGCTTATAGGCTACTGAGTATCTAGGATTACAGGTATGAACTGCCACTGTCTGCCTCCTACGTCTTTATATAAGTATGTATGCATATATAGAATAAAATAAAAATATGTATGTAAACATATTTATATATGCATACTTATATTTTATATATTTATTCTGCAATTGATGGTGTTACTTTGATTTATATTATTCTTGGACAGTGCATTTTTTAATAAATGATTTATTTTATTTACTTATTTTTGTGTAAGTCCTAGGGCTTGAACTAAGAGTATGGGCTCTGTTCTTGAGCTGTTTTTGCTCAAGGCTAGTGCTTTACCATTTGAGCTACAGCTCCATTTCCATGTTTTTGGTGGTTGATTGGAGATGAAAGTCTCACAGACTTTTCTGCCTGGACCGGTTTTGAATAACCATCCTCAAATCTCATCCTCCTGAGTAGCTAGGGTTACAGGTGTGAGCCAAGGACACTAGGCCTCAGTGAATTGTTTTCTCACTGATTTTTTTTTTTTTCTTTTTGGTGGGTTGCAGGGCTTGAACTCTGGGCCTGGGCGCTGTCCCTCAGCTCTTCAGCTCAAGGCTAGCGCTCTACCACTTGAGCCACAGCGCCACTTCCGGCTTTTTTTTTTTTTTTGCTTATGTGGTGCTGAGGAATCAAACCCAGGGCCTCATGCATGCAAGGCAAGCGCTCTACCACTGAGCCACCTTCCCAGCCCCTTCCTTGTGTATTTGAAATGCTAGCACTGACCTTTTCTGGTTGAATATTTGCTTTCTTTGCAATCTTGCCTTACTTGTTTCTCCTCTTGCTGTTTTATTTCATAATGTTATTTCTTTTTTTTACCATTATTTTTTTTGTGTGCCAGTTCTGGGGCTTGAACTCAGGACCTAGGTGTTGTCCCTGAGTGTTTTTGCCCAAGGCTAGTGCTCTACCACTTGAGCTACACCTCCACTTCTGACATTTTGGTAGAATAATTGGAAATAAGAGTCTCATGAATTTTCCTGCCCAGGCTGGCTTCAAACCAGGATCCTCAGATCTCAGCCTTCTGAATAGGTAGGATTACAGGCATGAACTTTGGTGCCCAGCTCAAGATACTATTTCTTTAGCCACTGAACATCTTTCATAGAATACATGTGTTCTGACCCTTAGAGGGAACATTGGAAAGTTTCAACATGCTTCCTTCCTTCATATGGTTATTTTTTCCAGAAAACTTTAAATTATCTATTATCTAATATTATTATTGTTGCTGTTGTTGTTATTTTGTATGCTGGTCTGGGGTTTGAAGTCAGGGGCTGGGAACTCTCTGAGCTTTTTTTCTCAAGCTTTTCGCTTTCCCACCTGAGCCACAGTTCCATGTCTGGCTTTTTTTGGTAGTTAGTTGGAGATAAGAGTCTCATGGACTTTTTCTGTCCAGGCTGGCTTCAAACTGTGATCCTCAGATCTCAGCCTCCTGAGTACCAAAGATTACAAGTATGAACCACCAGTGCCTGGCTAAGACTTTAAACTTTTAGTCCTGATAGCACATCAAATTTCTCTCAAGAAGAAATAAAGAAAACAAATGATAGCTCCATGCAAAAAAAAAAAAAAATGTTCCTTGCTGGAACTAAATCTTGCCACCACTAAACCATTTGTGAGATGTTGTTTTGCAGAGGGAATATTATCAGTCTGTCCCCAGGATGCACATGCTTCATTAGAGTCTAATTCTAAATATATTTGTGAGCAAAGAGAACAGAACATCAGTGTTTATATGGCTATTTTTTTTTTATCTAGACAACATTGAGATCAAGTTATGGAACTGGAGGAGAAGTTTAGCCTCTGGAAAAGTGTGGGAAACTTCCCCACAGCACCTAGATTGGTTGGGGCAGATTGTGTGTGTGTGTGTGTGTGTGTGTGTGTGTGTGTGTGTGTGTGTGTGTGCCAGTCCTGGTTGCTATCCCTGAGCTTTTGCTCAAGACTAACACTCTACCACTTGAGCCACAGCTCCATCTCTTAACTTTTTAAAAGTTTATTGGAGATAAGAGTCTCACAGACTTTCCTGCCTGGGCTGGATTTGAACCACAATTCTCAGATCTCAGACTCCTGAGTAGCTAGGATTACAGATGTGAGCCACTGGAACCTGGCTTGGTTGGGGCAGATGTAAGTGAAGGTAGAGGGCCCTCTTTGAGAGCTAGGTTTGGGGTAATAAAGCTCTGGATATCCAGGCCACATTGGCTTATTGGACATGGGGGTAAAGAACTGAGCATGTGCAGCAAGCAGGATGTGCTATTTACTAAGAAGTCAAAGAGTGTTAATAACTATTGATTTTTGGGGGGGTTAGATTAAGCTGAAGTGACAGCTAATCCCTGGACATTTTGCAGTGTCTTCAGATCTTTGTTATTTCCACATTCTTACTCTGTGCATACACTTGGCCAGCGCACATTGAGATATGCACTCTGCTGTTGAGAGGTTTGCAATCTAGCTGTGTTTAGAGTAGAAGCTTCCATTCTGAGCCGCTGCTGTTGTCTGCCATTGGGGGACCCCATTGTTTGGGTTACTCTGATTTTCCAGCATTTCCTAAAATCCCATTGCATAATAACATGACTGTCAATAATTTTTCATTGTCCCCACTCTTTGAAACACATTTTATGGGTAAGGCATTTTCAAAAACAAAGAAGTGAAAGGAAGGATTCAAACATCACTTGAAATTGTTATCAGGGGTAGGAGGTGTGGTTCAGGTGGTAGAATGCCAGACAACGAGCAAATTCAGCAAATACTGAATTTGAATCCTGGTATTGAAAAAAATCCAGCCTAACAGAAACAAAAACAAAATTGTTATCAATAAGAAGCAACCACTATTGACACTTTTATTTTAAAATAACCATTTACCTTGTTTCTTTTTGTCTTGGTTGTTGGGAAAGTAAAGGAGGTACAGAAATGGTGGGAACAAATGCAGCACTGGTACTCATTAGACATTATGTTGAAAATGAATGATACAACTTGTGGGTGAAGACAGGAGGGAAAAACTGAGAAAAAGTTAGGGAAGAGATGACACTGTCCAAAAAGAAATGTACTCATTGCCTGACATAAGGAATTGTAACTCCTGTGTACCTTCCCTTTATAATAACAATATGAAAGTAAAAAAGAATTTACCATATTTTGTAGTTTTGTAAAATATGTTACCTTTTTGAACTGTTTCTTATTCTTTAAAATATCCTTGATTTTGAATTTAATGCAACTAAATCATAAAATTTATTGACTCAAATTAAGGTTTCAAACTTATTGTCTATAGATGCTAGGTGAATGCTGTCATTTGATGTTTTGTAATTCAAGAAACAGTTAAAGTATTACTATGTAATGAACACATGTAGAAAACTTAGAAAACTTGGGTATAATAGAAGAGAAAAGGTCATTACTATCTTGTAGACAACTGGTATTGTCATTTTGGTGTTGTCAGAAGAGTATATCATTTTTGAATTTTTTATATAAGTATGTCTTTTTTATTTTAATGAAAGCATGCATTACAAAACATTTTATGACTGTACTTTTACCATTCTATCCCATTGTGTGTCTTAGTAACTATATTTAAACATGTCATTTTCAACAACTCTATGCTTTTCACAATATGACCATATTATCATTTAACTCTGTGGGATTTTTAAAAAATTGTAATATTTAATAAAGCATGATAAATATTATCCTGAGCAAGGCGCTGGGTCACATCTATAATCCTAGCTACTGAAAAAGCGAGGCTAAGTCAGCACAGTTCCCACAACCCAGTTACAGAAGAAAAAAAATCCCTTTCATACAGTAAGAACTCAGTTTTACATTTCTTGTCAATCCCATTCCCAGTCCTGAATCTCTACTCTCCAGCTACATTGGCAGAATGCTGTGTGCTTTGTCCTGACCATAGCTGAAGAATATCTCTGCCCTTGATGATCTTTGAGAACCTGCCTGTCTGTGGTTCTGGCCTTTATAAACCCTGCCCCATTGGACGTCATGGCCTCTCTTAGGTCTTTTTTGTTGTTGTTGTTGTTGGTTGTGGTGCTTGAACTCTGGGTCTGGGAGCTGTTCCTGTGCTCTTTAGCTCAAGGCGAGTGCTCTATGCTTGAGCCACAGCATCACTTCCAACCGGAAGTGGTTTATTGGAGATAAGAGTCTCATGGACTTTCATGCCCTGACTGGCTTTGAGATTCTCAGATTGCAGCCTCCTGAATAGCTAGGATTACAGGCCTGAACCACCAGCGCCCGGCTCTCTCTTAATTCTGATGTAGCCCAGGACAAGGCAGTCACCAGCCAGCTAATAAAACTCCTTTGTCACCTTTGACTGTGTCTCTGTGGATTTCTTGACTCCAAAGTCATTTCAGTACAACTTTGAGTTTTTTCTGTTTTTTTGCTTTTGGTTCTCAAGGTCATAACAACTGTTCTACTGCACCGAAAGTGGACACTGCCACTTGGCTATTTTGCGTAAGTCTTATCATTGAACCCACCAGTCGAGGAGATCAGTCTACCACTCTGGGACACTGGTTCTCAGGAGAAAGTGAAGTTTGCTAGACGGTAGGGACGAACGAATATACTTGGAATCCAGGAGATGCTCTGAAGTTTGTTCTGCTTCATTGTCTAAAGTGTAGAAGGCACTAGAAAACGATGGGCAACTAAACCAGATAAGACAATAGAGACTTATAATCTTCAGAAAGGCGGATATAGCTTATCATGCAAGGCAGAGATCCTGACTGGCTGAGGACCTGATGGAGGGCAGAGTAAAGAGTTCTAAATATACCTAGGGACGCACATAATTTCCTACACTCTTATACTCACACACACTTACTCTTTCTTTACAACCTTTTCCACACACACACACACACACACACACACACACACACACACACACACCTTGTTTTTCTTTTGTCGGTCATGGGGCTTGAACTCTGGGCCTGGGTGCTGTCCCTCAGCTCTTCAACTCAAGGCTAGCACTCTACCACTTGAGCCTCAGTGCCACTTCTGGTTTTCTGAGTGGTTTATTGGAGATAAGAGTCTCATGGATTTTCGTGCCCAGGCTGGCTTTGAATGGTGATCCTCAGATCTCGCCTTCTGAGTAGCTAGGATTACAGGCATGAGCCACCGGTGCCCAGCACTCATACTTATTTGCCCTTTCTTTATAATCTTGCACTGATTTTGTTGAACAAACAATATTCATGCGGCTGAACTTGAACTGTAATTAGCATAAGTGGGAGAGACACACCTGACAGTTGGGGCATTGCCGCATGCAGTTTTTGTGGAGAGGATGTTTGTGTTGCCATCAGGTTGTTGTTTTTGTTGCTGTGTGGAGGTTCAAATATATGTAGGAAGAATGCACACAGATGCTAAGTAGCTGCGTGGTTACATTGTGTTGGCTGTTCAGCTACTGTGGGTCTAAAATCACCCTTTCTACTCTGCCTTGTGAAATTGGGGCTGGAATCTGAAAATAGTATTTCATTACCAGCTAGTTTTCTGTTAAACACTGACAAATGGGACACTGGGAAGAGCTGCTGAGCAGGAGGAGAAGGAAGAAAGGTGAGAAGGAAGGAAGGAAAGAGGGAAGAAGGAAGGAATGGGGGAAAGAAGGAGGTGGGGAAGGAAGGGAGGAAGAAAGAGAAGGATGGAGAGAAGGAAGGAAGGAAAGGGAAAAGAAAGAAGGGAGGGATGGGGGAAAGGAAAGAAGGAAGAAGGGAAGAAAGGAGGGGGAAGGAATGAAGGATGGAAGGAAGAAGGGAAGGGGAGAAGGAAAGAAGAAAGAGAGGGAGAGAGGGGAGGCAGGCCTTTCTGTTTGCCAACATTTGAAGCTCCTGTGGATATCCTGTCGGTCTCACACCTTCACTCTGACAAGAGTGCTCAACCTGTTCTTACATTCACAGAATCAATGTCATGGTGGTCTACAGAGGCACCATGTCCCCTACTGAGGAGTCTGAACTGTTTCCTGCCCCCATGAGGACTTCACTCTCAAGGACACCTCCTCTTGATGATAGGCGCTTTCCTTTCAGAGGGCTGCATATCAGCCAAGGCACCCTTGTCCAGGGTGTAGCCGTGTGACTATCTCCTTGGTGTTCTCCTAGCTGTACAGGTGGAAGTTCCTGCCTTAGTTTTACTACACTTCATTGTTCTTTATTTTCCCATCACAGTTACATGTATTATATATATATATACACACACACACACACACACACACACACACACACACACACACATATTAGTTAAAACTTTTTTTGGGGGGAGAATGATGGAAAGGGTGACAATGATCAAGATGCATCATCGTATGCACAAATTGACATGAAATGCCTTTGCACAGTGATTCACAAGTAATACAAACTTATGGTACCATTTAATTCTATATGAAATGACTTCATTTATAACAGCTCATGTGATTCTGTGTCTCCTAATAAGGATTTATATGCTGGATGTATATGTATTACTGTAATCACTTTTTTTTTTCTTTTGCTTATCCTGGGGCTTGAACTCAGGGCCTGAGCACTGTCCCTGACCTTTCTGCTCAAGGCTAACACTCTATCACTGGAGCCACAGCTCCACTTCTGGATTATTTTTGGTAGCTAGTTGGAGATAAGAGTCTCCAATTGGAGATTTTTTTTTTGACCAGGCTGGCTTTAAACTGTGATCCTCAGATCTCAGCCCCAAGTTGCTGTGATTACAGGCGTGAGCCACAGGTGCCTGACTGAAGTCGCTGATTTTTTTTTTTGAGACTTTAAAAAAAGCACAAACTTTTAATTGATTAGTCTTTGTGCATTCATATTATTCATAGATCACTTGTGATGCTTTGCCCATGCATCTCCCCACAGTCAGCCCTTGGAGACCTCCTCAATGGTTTCTCAGCAGGGAAGAATTTCAATTGGAGGAGTCGATTTGAATTTTCTTCTTTTCAACCTTTCGACTTTTCCAAATGGCATCATTAAAGACGAACTGAACTGCAATTGGGCGTGTGGTGCTGGGAGTCAAGCCAGAAGCACATTAACTTTCATGTACTGATGGACTCTTCTCGCTTTTGCACTTTTTGGACAAATAATGTAACATGCACGTTTCATCTGAGAAGTCATGCTAATAAAATATGGGATTTTGAAACTGGGCTGGGGGGGAATCTAATATTTGTTTCAGGTTGGCCAGGATTACTAAAATGAGAAACTGGAGGGCTGGGAAGGTGGCTCAATGGTAGAGTGCTTGCCTTGCATCCATGAGGCCCTGGGTTCGATTTCTCAGCACCACATAAGCAGAAAAAGCCGGAAGAGGTGCTGTGGCTCAAGTGGTAGAGCACAATCTTGAGCTGAAGAGCTGAGGGACAGCGCCCAGGCCCAGAGTTCAGGCCCCATGACTTGGGGGGGGGGGCGTGGAGAAACTGGAAACATGGTGGGTGATATACAGCTGGGATGCTGGAGGGCAGGGGAGCCTGATACCTTCTAGGGTTCAAGTTCAAGCTTCTTTTCTCCACCAATGAAAGAATTAAAGGTCAGGGAAGTATTTAAAAGCTGACAAAGCAGGTTTATTTAAGAGTGAAAGAAAAGCCCAAGAGCCTCCTTACACAAGGAGGGGTCCTGGAGCCCAAGGCCTGCAGGCTAGGTCAGGACCCAGTATATACAGGGTTCCTTGCCTCTGCCCCTTTAGGGTTTGCTCATGGTCTGATTGGTTGAGGGGTGGATGTGTGCTGCAGGAAGTCTGGGATTGGTTGCCGAGCTCCGAAAGCATCCTACTGAGTCATCCCTGCTGAGGGTACATGCACCTTGCTGAGTCATCCCCCAGCCCTATTGGAGGTGGTCCAGGCAGCCATCTTTTACCTAGCTGAAGAGGCCTAACTTCTTCTCAAGCCCAGGATTTAAGATTATGTACCAGTCCAATAAAATCTGTAAGGCGAAGAAGTTTTCATCTTGGATTTGTGGACAGGCAGGATCTGATTCTTCCCAAGGAGCTAGCTAACAAAAATTGATTAGCCTTGATTGAAAAGTTGCTGCCCTGTGGAACTCTGAGGAATTGCCATACCTTTCCCCACAGTGCCTGGTTCATTTTTCATTTCCAATAACAACAAAGACACATCCTCATGAATACTGTTATTTTTCAGATTTTTTTTTTTGGTAATAGTCGTAATGGGTGAGAAGTGGTGTTTCATTGTGGTTTTGAGGTGTATTACCCCCAATGAGAAGTGATCTTGAGCACGTTTTCACTGGCTCATTGGGCTATTTTATATGTGAAGAATGTTTATTTTCCCACATTCTGAATGTGTACAGATTTTATCCTTGTTTGTTGGTGTTGAGTTGTATGCTATAGTATTATTAGACATAGGATTGGCAATTAGTTTCTCCCGTTCTCTGGGCTTTCTCCACTCTCCTGGTTGTGCCTTTTGCTATACAAAAGTTTTGAATTTTGATGAAATTCAGTTCATATGCTGGCTGTAGATAACGGTTTTAGTGCTCCCCAGGGATTCAGCTGTCACGAGCTCTGACCTCAGGGTGGCTGTGTAGGGAGCTGATAGGAACCTTCAGGAGTAGAGCTCAGAACAAGGTAATTAGATCATTAGGAAAGGGTTGACAGAACTCTCACCAACCCCAGTGTGTTGCTGAGAGACTATATTGCTATAAAAGAGGTGTGTGGGATGGGGGAAGGCGGAGGACGGGACTAATTCCTGAATGCTTTTTGGATTTCTGTCTCACTGTGTTTTCTCACTCTTCATGGAGATCCATCAAGATCTGTCACAGCCAAAGGGGCCTGGCCAGAGACAGAATCAATGGGACTGTCTAATCTTACATTTTCAGCCTTCAAAACCATCTGTTTCAGAAAAACCTCTTTTCCTTATCAAGTATACTGCTTCCAGTGTTTTGCTATAGCAAAAAAAAAAAAAGTGCCAATGACAATTTTTGGGGGGGGGGCGGTTTGGTTTGTTACTTGTATGTTTGCTATCTGCAGCATGTGTTTTGAAGATCAATGGGCATATTCTATTCAGATCTCACCTCCAAATGGAGTAGGTTTGGAAATACTGGTTTCTTTTGATAGGGAAAAAATTGTAAATTTTATTAAAATAATAAACCTAAGGGGAAGAGCTTTATATGCTCAGGTTGGGCTTTCAAGTCCCTTTTCAATATAAAGCATATTTGGTTTTGGCTCTGCCTATCATAATTTTATGTAAGAGTCTATTACAAAACCCTAGATACCTAAGGAGGCTGAGATCTGAGGATTACAGTTTGAAGCTAGCATAGACAGGAAAGTCTATGAGATTCCGATCTCCAAAATCTGTAAGTGGAGGTGTGGCTCAAAGTGCTAGCTTTGAGCAAAAAAGCTAAGGGACAAACCCAGGCCCTGAGTTCAAGCCCCACTATACCTGTGCACATACAGAACCTCTCTAAAAAACAAAAACTCCAATTGTAGGTGGGGATGGGTGGGAAAAACTGGTAAAGAGCGAGGGAAGGGGTAGCATTGTCCAGAAAGTGTAAGAACCAAACAAAAACCATTTTGTGACAGATTCTGCCAACTTGTGTCAGACCCTAATTCTTGTTCTGAGTTAGTTTGCAAAGGTTGCAAAAATGAGTTGAACAATAACATGTTTGTGCAAAATTTTTGAGAACTGTTATTTAAAGATTGCAGAACACCACAGAGCGGGATAGCCTCAAGACTCAGTCAGCAGGAGATTAACCACAAGAGGTGTCTGCCTTGATGGCTCAAGCGGACACCTGGTCCCTGGCCAATCAGAATTGAACCCGTCCCTAAACCATAGCATTGATGTAATTTTGTAGTTTTTGCCTTTATAGGCCCAGCTACACTGTTGCTCGGGGCCCGCTCCCTTCCTCTGCTGTGTCTGAGGGTTCGGGACAAGGCCTGAGCCTTGGCTTGTTGAATAAACCTTGCATTCTGCAGTTCGGGTTGCCTGGTCTTTCGGTGGTCGTCGGAGGGTCTCTGAGACTTGGGTATAACAAAAGATTTGTACTCATTACCTGACTTATGTAACTGTAACCCCTCTGTATATCACCTTTATAATAATAAAAAAGAAAAAAAAACTCAATGTGGTCAGTGACCATGACTGCTGCTGACTCTCAAAAGACATAAAAAAAGGAGGCTCTTGGGCCAAAGGACAGTTATGACTTTCAGCTCCTCAGCTGAGGATGAGGTTTTCTTAGAACCTACTTGCACAATTTCATTTTCTGGCTTCACTGTGAATCTTTTTTTTTTTTTAACTGTATTTTTTTTGTCTTTTCTTTTTTGGTACTGGGGATCGAACCCAGGACGTTGCACTTGCTAGGCAAGCGCTTTGCCACTGAGCTACATCCCAGCCCTTCACTGTGAATCTTGATGTCTTTATATTATGCGCAATACAGGCTACCATTCTTTTTACACAGTCATCAGCCAGTGATCCTGATGAGATGCCTTCAGAGGATTCCCAAAAGAGCTGTATTGTTTTTGTTTTCATGCCCTGTCTTAGTTCAAGCTGTTACAAACAGACCATACAGAGGGTGGCTAAAATAACAGAATTTTATTTTTCACAGTTCTGGAAGTTGTGAAGTTAAAGATCAAGGTGCTGACATATCCAGTGTCTGCTGACGGTTTATGTCCTAGCTTGCAGTGGCCATTTTCTCCTTGTGTTCTTAAGTGTGTGAGTATGAAAGAGAGAGAGGGAGAGAAAGAGAGGAGAGGTAGAGGGACAGTGAGAGAAACGGAGAGAGAGAGGGAAAGGGAGGGAGAAGGAAAGGGAAAGAGATCTCTTTCATAAGGCCACTAATACTATTGACAAGATCCATCTTCATGGTCAAATCATCCCCTTCATCCCTCCAAAGCTCTCTTAATAGCATTACTTTTGTGCTTAAAATTTCCATATTTGAATTTTTGGGAAACACAAATGTTAAATGCAAATCACTTTGGGTGTTTTCTGTTTCTGTTTTTCTTTTCTGCCAGTCTTGGGGCTTGAACTCAGGGCCTGAGCTTTTTTACTCAAGGTAAGTACCACTGTACCACTTGAGCCACACCCCCCACTTCCAGATTTTTTGAGGTTAATTGGAGATAAGAATCTCATGGACTTTTCTGCCCAACACTTGCTTTGAATGGTGATCCTCAGATCTCAGTCTCCTGAGTAGCTAGGATTACAGGTGTGAGCTGCTGGTGCCAGGCTATAACTTAGTGTTTAATAACTTCAAGAAGTAAGGTGCTGTGGAATAGATGGGCAATGGTGAATGGCTAAGGGAAAACTGGAGCTAGGATTTCAGATCCTCAGTAATGTTTTCACATATGTACCAGGCCCTTGCTTTTGATTTCTTCAGTCATGTGAAACACGCTCGGTGTTTTTCTGCAAAGTTTTAAGATGTATAGTTGTCCACTTCTTATTAGCTTGGATTCATAGGTTTCCATGAGGAAATGAAGTTTTAGATGCTTCGTCATTCATTCTATCTTATCCTATTTTATGTACAGCCCTCTGTCAAATATATTCATTCTTAGTTTCTCTCCTTACCTAGCTGGGAGCTTCTTGAGGTCAGGGAAATTTCCAGCTCATCTGAGTTTCTAGCATGTAACAGATGCCAATAATAGGTATTTAATAAAATTGTGAGTATATGGTTATCAGCAAGATTGGATTTTATAGTATATTAATTGATTTAGAATACTTAAAATTTTATATCAGTGAACAATTTATCCCGGATCTCCTCTCCCCTCCTCTCCTCTCTTAGTCTTCTCTCTCCTTCCTTCCTTCCTTCCTTCCTTCCTTCCTTCCTTCCTTCCTTCCTTCCTTCCTTCCTTTCTTCCTCCCTTCCTTCCTTCTTTCCTTCCTTCCTTCCCTCCTTCTTTCCTTCTTTCTTTCTCTCCTTCCCTGGCTCTCTCTTCTCCTGCCTCGGTCCCCTCCTCCCTCCTTCCCTCTTTCCCTCTGTCTCCCTCCCTCCTTCCTTCCTTGTGCTGGTACTGAGGCTTGAACTTGGGGGGTCTTGAGCTCTATCACTTGGGTTTTTGGGTCAAGGTGGATACTCTACCACTTGAACCACACCTCTATCGGCTGGCTTCAAACTATGATTCTTACATCTCAGTCTTCTAAGTAGCTAGGACTATAGGCCTGAGTTCTAGTTTCTGATTGAGTGCTGCTATTTCATTTCCAACTATGGGTAGAAACAAAGCAGTTAAAACAAAGAGTCTAGGCTCTGGAGCAGAAACAGCCATCTATAGTGTGGACAACAGGACCTACAGAGGGAGAGGGGCTCAGTGTTGTCTCCACCATGCTGATTAAGTCCAGAGAGACATGAAAATGGACCTTTGCCCCTGTGTCCTTCTGATTCTGGGGTGCTCAGTGAGCTGGACTAGTCCTGCTCTATCAGCCCAGCTGAGGCTGGCCTCACCAGGCGGCCTGGCCTTCATATTTTGGCACGTGTTCCAGGTTCTGTGGTGTTCCAAGCCTGCAGTGGCCCAGAAACTCTCTGTACCCATGAACAAGTAATAACCATCCTTTTATGTACCCCATTTAGTATATGCTGCTCATGAAAAATGGGAATGCCACTTTGGAGAAGGAATGTTCTGGTATTCCTGATATCCTCAGTCACTGAAGATGAAAGAAAATGAGAAGAACTAAAAAAAATTAGATAACCACTAGCTGGCATGAATGGTCAGGGAACTGAGAGGTTGGCTGGTTGTGTGCTGGGGAGGCTGGCCTCCATACATCCAGAGCAGGGAGAGGAAGGCAAGGCAGAGATTCATGCAGTGGGGAAGAATGTGGTTAATTGAAGGGCCAGGCTGCAAAAGATGCCCACGGTTGCTCCAGAGAATGAAAGAAGGGAATTGAAAATGGGGTTTCCTGACAGGTGATTCTGCAGATGGTTATTACTCATAGCCGAGTGCAGAGAATGTCAGAGCCCTTTGCAGGTTATTGGTTATGTATTTTCTCCCTTGAGAAAGTGCTACTTCACATGATCCGGCAGGATTGTAATGAAATAGCACAGTGTAACCTCAGATTCAAATCTGTCCTAGACCAAGCAGAGACAGCACTGGGTTTCACGTGTTCATGAAACACTTTGTATGGAGAAGGCTGAAAATATGTGGTGTCATTTTTGGTTGAACTTGGACAGACTATTATCTCTTTGAAAAAAATCCATAATGTCTAGTGATAATAAGATAATTCAGAGCCCACAAAAATTCCCTAGTGCTCTATGATATACAGCCATTGCTTTTCTCCTTGTTTTTTTTTTAGTGATGTTGGGAATTAAATCCAGAATGTCCCTTTGAAAAAAATATATAATGACTAATAATGAGATAATTCAGAAGCCACAGAAAAGAGAGACACCAGAGTGCTTTAATATATATGAAAATGGTGGCCCCAAACCATGCTTAAAAGCAAGCACTCTGCCATTATACCATTATACCCCTACCTCTTTTTTTTTTTTTTTTAAATCATGGGGCTTGAACTCAGGGCCTGGGCACTGTTCCTGAGCTCTTTTGCTCAAGGCTAGTGCTCTACCACTTTGAGCCACAGCTCCACTTCTGGTTTTCTGGTGGTTAATTGGAGAGAAGAGTCTCACAGACTTTCCTGCCTGGGCTGGCTTTGAACTATGATCTTCAGATCTCAACCTTCTGAGTAGCTAGGATTACAGGTGTGAGCCACCAGTGACAGGCCTCTCCCTCTTTTAATTTTTCTTCCTTTAGAAGCAAAAAATTTAAATCTTGGAATAAATACTACATGAGGCCTCAGTGGCACAAGAATGCCAGAATAAATAGATCAATAAAAACCTTTCATGCCTGTTATTTTAGCTACTCAAGAGGCTGAGATCTGAGGGCTGCAGTTCAAAGCAAGTCTGGGCAAGAATGTCTGTGAGAATCTTATCTCCAATTAACCAGCAAAAAGCTGAATTGAAGCTGTGGCTCAATTGGTAGATCACTAACCGTGAACACAAAAGCTTAAGGGAAGTGCTCAGAGGCCCTGAGTTCAAGCCTTAGGACTGACACAAACAAGCAAACACCTTTCATTTGATTCACTTTTATTGAATGAAGTTTTTATTAATTCAAGAACATATTTTTTTTATTTTCAAGTATCTGTCATCTTTGAGGTGCCATCAGTGGGGCCTGTCTGGGAGTCTGGTTACTTATTCCCTCCAATTCCATGCTGGCATGGAGAGAGATTCCTATGCAAGCTCAAAGTTATTACTGCTGTTGTTTTGTTGTGATTGCTGTTTTTCTTCAGCCTTGAATTGAATTGGAGCAAGGTGAAATGGATGTGTGTGTGTGTGTGTGTGTGTGTGTGCGTACGCGCGCGCCAGTCCTGGGACTTGTACTCAGAGCCTAGGCACTGTCCCTGAGGTGTTTTGTTCAAGGCTAGTATTCTACCACTTGAGCCACACAGCTCCACCACTTCTGGCTTTTTTGGTAATTGGGGATAAGAGTCTCATGGACATTCCTGCCTGGGCTGGCTTTGAACTGAGATCCTCAGATCTCAGCCTCCTGAGTAGTTGGGAAACAGGCATGAGCCACTGTTGCTTAGCTGCATTTTTAAAGAACAATTAAGTTTGGGAGTAATGTCAGCATAATTTGTGGATTTTTCAAGTCTTCCTCCCTTTTTTTATCCATTCTTGCTTTCACCCATTTATTTTTTGGTCTCCCATGTGCCCCTCTCTCTTCTCCTATTTTATAGTTCCCCCACAGGCTGGCTGGGGAGAGATAAGATATAAAATTTGTGTTATTTCATTACTCATACATATTGCATATTTGGGAAGGAGGTCAGGGTTAGAAAAAGGCATCTGATTTCCTAGCTTGTTCTAAGTTTTCTAAATGAAAGCACATTTTGGTCATTTGCAGGCTGCAAAACTTACATCATTGTTCTCAAGCATTATAGCAAATACATTGGGCTTTCCAGTGTCTTTAAAGAATCAGTGAAAGACTGAGGGTCTTCTCTGCAGTAATGAGGTCTGATCATGACATTTGTCTGAGTTCACTAGACTTTGCACTGGAAAGAAAACATGCAATGTTTGTCCCAAGTCTGGCTATTCTACTAACTATGATAACATGAAGACTTAATTTCATTCTTTATGGTCCAGTAATACTCCACCGTGTATGTATACTATATTTCCTTTAGTTATACATTGGTTGATGGGTACTTTGGCGGATATCATATTGAACATTTGTGACCCTCAAAAGTTTTTTTTGTTAATCCCTACCACTTAGTTGTGGTATTTGAGAAAATAATTTTCTCTCACCTGCAATTAATATTTCTTCTTTGGGAGCATCATCTCTAGTTTTGAATAATTTTGTTTGTGTGTACTAAGGCTTGAACTCAGGGTACTGTTCATAAGCTTTTTATTTTTTGTAATTGTTATTATAAAGGTGATGTACAGAGGGGTTACAGTTACGTAAGTCAGGTAGAGATTTACATTTCTTTTTGGACAATATTACCCCTTCCCTTACGCTCTCCTAATTTTGCTCTCCCATTCCCACCTGCAAGTTGCCTAGTTCATTTTCAAAATAATGTCTAGTGAGTACCACTACTGCATTTGTTCACTCTTTGTCCCTCCATTTCTCTATGTGTGTTCCTTACTTCTTTTTTTTTTTTTTTGCTCAAGGCTGGTGCTCTACCACTTGAGCAAGAGCTCCAGTTCTGACTTGTTGATGGTTAATTGAGATAAGAGTCTGGCTGGCTTTGAATCTCAATCATTACATCCCAGTCTCTTGAGTAGCTAGTATTACAGGTATGAGCCACTGATGTTCAACATTCAGAATAAATTTTATAATGAATTTATTTTATTCCATGGAAAACCTATGTGTCCTGGATGTTGTGGCTCATACCTTTAATCCTAAGTACTCAGGAGGCTGAGATCCGAGGATCACAGTTCATCCTGGGCAGGAAGATCTGTGAGACCCTTATTTCTAGCAAAATAACAGCTCAGAATCAAGTGGTGGAGTACTAGACTTAATTGAAAATCTCAGGAACATTGCCCAGACCTTGAGTTTCAGCCCCAAGACTGAAAAAAACCAACTAGGTGCAAAATACATTAAAATGTTATTTAAATTATATATTCATTTAACTATAATATTAGATAGAAAGAGATGATGGGCTGCATTCTTAGGCTTCCTCCTGAAGTCTGGGAAATAATCATCAGGTATGATGTTTTTCATAAGTTTAGGTAAACTTACTAATTTGATGAAACTCTTTTTCCTTAAATGCTAAAGATTTACCAGGAATATAATGATGAGTTTTATGAAATTTTTTTGTATATGCTTACAGAAATGATTATATAACTTATCACCTTAATTTTTTGAATGAGGTAAACAGTACCAGACAATTTTCTATTATTAAGTTACCTGGAGTAGTCCTGATATGATCATATTTTATAGATTGTTTATTAGATTTGATTAATGTTTCCTTGTTATTTTTATACCTACACTCCATGAGACTGATAAGAGGGCATTTATTCTAGTTTATTCTTACCTTTTGGTATGAGGTTGGTAGAAACCTGATATCAACCGACAGTTTGTATTGGGTAAAAATGATTTACTCATTGATTGTCTCTAAAATCTTCTGGGCCTGCTATTTTCCTTATGGGAAACTTTATGGACTCTGTTTCTTCATGGCTTTCTATCTGTTGTTTTTGTTTTTTCTTTGAGTCAATTTTTATAAATTAAATTTTAATAAGAATTCTAAGTTTCATCTAAGTTTTCAGATTTATTGTTAAGAAGGAAATTTGGACAGATGGTGAGTATGAATTTCAATCAGAACACAATTTTAAGCATGATGATTTGCTAAAATGAAATGAAGTTTTATACATATATATATATATATATATAATGTGTAAAGGTTCCTCATTTTTCCATATGGAGGATTATGAAGTTATTTCTTAAGAAAATGAATATTGGTTCATAGTTTTCACCAGAATCAAGAGCTTTTGCTCATTTCTTTTTTCTTACTGTACAAAGCCCCATAAAATAATTACTGAATTGTAATTTAGGTTTTATTTTTGAAATACTTTATTCTAGCTTAGGGCAGATACAGTGTTATTATACCAAGAGACATGTTTCATCATGATAATATATTGTGTTTCCTTTCCATGCATTATATCTTACTTGAGTCTGTGTGTGTGTGTGTGTGTGTGTGTGTGTGTGTGTGCCAGTACTGAGACTTGAATTTAGGGCCTGGCCACTGTCCCTTAACTTTCTGCTCAAGGCTGGAACTCTACCACTTGAGCTATACCTACATTTCTTCATTTTTGCTGGTAAGTTGGAGATAAAAGAGTCTCTTGAACTTTCCTGCCTAGGCTGGCTTTAAACCATAAACCTCTACAGTAGCTAGGATTATAGGCTGAGTGCCTGACTTTACTTAAGACTTTAATAGCTTACTTTTGCTCTTTGTCTCTGAATTCACAAAGGTTAATTGTGAATATAAAGCAACTTTGGGAAAGGACTCCGGAGAAACCTCTGAGAATATTTGGCTCATTCTTTTGTATGTGTGTTGGTTCTGGGGCTTGAGCTCAGAGCCTGAGCATTGCCCCTGAGATTTTATTTTTTTTGGGGGGGGGGGGTCCGGTCGTGGGGCCTGAACTCTGGGCCTGGGCACTGTCCCTCAGCTCTTCAGCTCAAGGCTAGCGCTCTACCACTTGAGCCACAGCGCCACTTCCGGCTTTTTTCTTTTTGCTTATGTGGTGTTGAGGAATCAAACCCAGGGCCTCAGGCATGCAAGGCAAGCACTCTACCACTGAGCCACCTTCCCAGCCCCGCCCCTGAGATTTTCTATTCAAGCTTAGTGCTCTACCACTTGAGTCATTGTTCTATTTCCTCCTTTTTGGTGGTTAAGTGGAAATGAGAGTTTCATGGACTTTCCTGCTAGGGCTAGCTTCAAACTTTGATCCTCAGATTTCAGCCTTCTGAGTAGTTAGGGTTACAGGTGTGAGCCAGTGGTGCCTGGCTAGTTGGCTCATTGTTAATTGATAATGTTCTAGTTCTTTACTTTCTGTACTTTTTTGTGTAGTGGCCTTGGGATGCTGGATGTCTTGATAGTCCACTGTTCATCAAACAAGAAGGCAGAAATGAAATCCTGCGTGCCATGCTTGGATTTCATCCATGTGATCTTAAGAAGACAAGTCTTAGGTTCCTTGTTTGTTTTTTTCAGTAAAATAAATAACCACATTATTGATTTTTAAGGCTTCTTTTAAATTGTTTGGTAAAATTACTATGGTTGCTCTCTGTAATTGCAGGGGAATGTTTGGAAACTCTCTTCTTGAGCCCTATGCTCACAAAGACAGTATTCAAGCATACGCTACTTATTCTCCAATTATATGTTCTTAAAGAGACTTTAATTTTCAGGACAGTTTTAGACCTAGAGAAAAACTGAGCAGAAAACACAGTTCCTATGTACTGCCTTTCAGACAATTTTTCATAGTTGTTGAACCTACACTGACATAGCATGGACATGGCCAAGCCCATAGCTTACATTGAGTTCATTCTTGGTGGTGTACATTTTATAGGTTTTCACAAATGTGTCTTGCCATGTAGCTAATAAAATAGTCTCACTACTTCCCAAATCCACTATGCTCCCTCTACTTGTTTGCTTTCCTTCTCCATTTATGACATTATTATTATATGTTAGAAGAAATACTGAGATCAGTGATAGATTATAAATCCTTCTTCCATTCTGGCCTAACGGAGAAGACTGAAAAGTCAATCAGGAAAATTGTGGCTCTATGAGATGAGTGCTAAGCACTGACACACATTGGGTACTATAGGAGGTGAGATGGGGATTCGCTCAGTCATATTACAGTGGCTGGGAATTTGGAGGAACAAATGATAAGCCCACACATAGCTCAGTGGAGGACTACTGAAAATTAGGTAGGAGGCAGGAAAGAGAACACAATATTAAAAAATCAGAAGGCTTAAGATTGCAATGTCTTTGATGACAGTTCAGTGTCCATTTGAGGAGAGGAGAAGGAATTGAAAACCTGTGGCTGGGTCACATGAAAGGCCATAAAAGGAGCTCCCATGTTGAGTGACTTTAGCCTTCTCTGAAGAACTTTGAATAGGGGATTAACAATATTAGAATTTTAATTAAAAAAGTCCTTCTGGCTTTAGTAGAGACATGAGAACGTTGTGTGGGTGCATACTGTGAATTGTACTTGACCAACTCTCATTTTGACTCCTTCACTATCATTTCTGTGATATCTTTGTGCTCTGTAGAGACTTGAGAAGAAAGGTTTTTATTTCCCAGATTTTTCTGAAACTAAGGCATGGGACCATTCCATGTTAAGGACACTCATACAAAACTAATTTTGGTACTGAGTTACATAGGTGAGTGGGAGACCACGGGACTCCATTCTGCTCGGGTAGAAAAATAGATGAGGTAATTAATTCTGGAGCTGGAATAATGGTGAGAGGGAGTCTTGGTAAGAACCTGCCGGCTTGGCCAGGAGCGGAAGGGGTAGAAATGAGGCGGAGACGGAGCCATCTGAAGACTTCCCACTCTATGTGGTACCTAGGGTAACTATCATACATCTTCCCCAACTCTGCCTAAACAGTTCTGCGAACTACTTATGCCACTTAGCAATTCCATTTTGCATCAATCAGGAAAAGAAGATTTGGTTATCTTCAGCTATGAACTCGGACCAAGTAGAAGGTAATTTAGCTTCAGAGAACGACATCAAGATTTGATAGGTGGATGTTTGACTTGGATATAAAATGCTACCTCACCTCCACTCATGTACTGAAGGTTTGGTCCCCACTTTGTGGCATTAGTTTAGGAGGTGTTGAGATGTTTGGTTGGTGTGACTTAGCTGGAGGAAGTATAACACTGGGGCTGGTCCTCTTGTCCTTGCCCCCTTCCTGTCATTCTTTCTGCTTCCTGCCTGATAGTACAAGAACACTTTGCTCTAAAACATGTTCCCCACCATGATGCTAAGTCTTGTCTCAGACCCACAGTTATGGAACCAAATAATCATGGACTAAGATCTTGGAAATCATAAACTGAAGTAAAATCTTCTGTTCAAATACTCTCAGGCATTTGTCACAGTGACAAAAATAATAAATACAGTGTGTAATGATACAAACTATATTAGGGGTTTATTTATTACCTATATGGAATTATTATTATTATTATTATTATTATTATTGTGCCTATCCTGGAGCTTGAACACAAGGTCTGAGCCCTGTCCCTGAGATTTTGTGCTCAAGGCTAGTGCTCTACCAATGTAGCCACAGCTCCATTTTGGCTTTTTGTTGTTTAATTGGAGATAAAAGTCACAGACTTTCCTGCCTGGCTGGCTTTGAACCGTTATTCTCAGGTCCTGGGCTCCTGAATGGCCAGGATTACAGGCATAAGCCACTAGTGCCTGGCTGGGATTATTTTTATAGGAGTAATGCTTGCATATATCTTCTTGAAGCTAAGTTGAATGGTCACTGAAGAAAAATATAAAGCACTAGTGAGTCTTTGTCTTCAACTTAGAAATCTGAGCCATATAAAGAAACATGATTTTTCTTTAGATTCCATGTCTTTTCTACAAAATTTGTATGAGTTTAAGACACAACAAAAGTCATCTAAATATTTGGGTAGCATGAGAGTCCCAAAGAACCTAAATAAAAATAACAAAGGACCCACAAGTCCTTTGCTAGTAGACACAGAGGAGATGATGGTCAGTATTGTAGCTCCTTTAGTGCTATGTAACTTGCACAAGAGAAAAATCTGATACTAAGAGTCTTGTAAAAAATTATCCCTTGAAAGTACAGCAGCAGTATTTATCACTCTATGATTACTCAGTGTCACATAATAGCATGCTGTGCACAGAGTATTATTTGTTTGATTCAATTAAACAATGGCACTACTTTTCTCTTTTGAAGATGAATGTAAACAGCATTCAATGATATTTCATTGCTGTTTTTTTCCCTCAAAACTCCTTGCGTGTAAGAGATGGTTATTTATCTTTAGTGATTAATTCTTATTTGTGGGATTTGGGAGAGATGTTTTGTAGAGAAAGAATTATTTATAATAGATATGGTCACATACTAAGATTTAAAATGGTATTTCTTTCCTATCATAGTGGATTTCTTTGTTCCTGAAGATCAGAAATAGAAATAATTAATTGGTGAGGCAAATTTCCTTCCATCTCTTATTCAGGATTCTTAGTGATCACAAAAAACCCTGTTTTATCTAGGTTTGGCAGCATGTGAGATCATTAAGTTCTGTGGCTGACAGAAATGTCTGTCAGTCATTCTAGCTATTTAGGAAGTTGAGATCTGAGGATCATGGTTGAAGCCAGCTTGGGCAGGAAAACTACTACAGACTCTTTCTTCAATTAACCACCCCAAATCCATAAGTGGAGGTATGATTCAAGTGGTTTCTAGCCTTGAGAAGTAAAGGTAAGGGACAACATCCAGGCCCTAAGTTCAAGCCCCAGGACTGGCACACACACACACACAAAGAAGTCTCGGTCAGGTTTGGGGGTTGGGGGTGGACTTGGCAGGACAGTTTGATGTCACTTAGCTCTGGCTCCATCAGGCCTTCCTGAGAGGAATGAATGTCGTCACATCATAGTTCTCTTAGATGAATGAATGTTACAGCTTTTCCTTCTTTCTCTTAGGATTGCCCTGACTGGTGGAATGCTGTGTCTCTTCCTCAGGTCTGGCTACATGGGATCTGGGAGAGATAATAGCCTCTTCTGTTTGGAGGAAGGGGGGGGGGGAGGGGTAGTGTGTGTGTGTGTGTGTGTGTGTGTGTGTGTGTGTGCATGCCAGTCATGAGGCTTGAACTTAGGTGAGCACTCTACCACTTGAGCCACAGCTCCATTTCTGGCTTTTTTTGATATTTAATTGTAGATACCAGTCTCCTGGACTGCCCTGCCCAGGCTGGCTTCAAATCATGACCTCAGATCTCAGCCTCCTGAGTAGTTAGTATCACAGGCCTGAGACACTGGTACCTGGCCCTAAATCATTTTAAAAGCAGCTCAAGTGAGAATGAATTCAACAGCAGTGGTACCCCTTTGATGTTGTGGTCTCCACTGCTTTTTCTTCATGATTGAAAACTTGTACCTGAGAAAAGATGTGTCCAATACAAACCAATGGAATATTTCATGTAAGGAAGAACTTAAGAAGTTATTTCTAGCTGGGCACTAGTGGCTCACACCTGTAATCCTAACTATGCAGGAAGCTGAGATCTAAGGGTTGTGGTTCAAAGCCAGCCCATGCCGGAAAGTCTGTGAGACTCTTACCTCCAATTAGCCACCAGAAAACTGGAATGAGAACTATGACTTAAAGTAGAGCACTAGCCTTGAGCAAAAGAACTCAGGGATAGTACCCAAGCCCTGAGTTCAAGCCCTACAACCGACAAAACAAAAGTTATTTCTAGATAATGTTTGTATTTTTTTCCTTTTTATAAAGCAGTCTTGAAAATGTAGGTTGACTTTTTTTTTTCTTTATAGAGAATCAGGGACCCCAAGAAGAAAGAATCAAGTAAACAGACCCAGTGTTTTTGGATCTATGTGGGAGTGAAATAATTTACCCTGGAGAAGTAGTGGATGATGTGGTATGGTTGGAATTTATTTCATTCCATAAAGAAGATTCAGAGACAAGTGATATTAGTTTTCTTCAGATTTCATCTGGAGAAAGAAAACAAAAAAATGCAGTGGGTGGTGCTCAAGTATACTAGTGAAGGACAACAAAATCCAAATATCAATAGTTTTGGGAGAACAGACACTTGTTGAAAATGTGTTGGTAGCTTACAAAAGAACAAACCTTGGGGAACAGTCACATGGCCAGATTCATAGTTCAGGAAAGTCTGGTAGAGCAAACCAGCGGTGTGACTGGGTACCGCTTGCCGCCATGTTTCGGGTAGCTGGGTGCTGCTGTTGGTAGGGTTTCAATGACAACAGTGAATCATGTAAACCCCACAGCTGCTCTTTGCCTGGCTAGCAATCAGGCTTGCCACACCGATTTATTTAACAAAATGGCTCCCTGCATTTTTTCAAGGTGATATTCACTATTGTAAAGAATTCAGCGAACAAGGGAGGTCTGTGAAAATGTAAGCCATCATCTTAACTCCATAGTTTGGAAAAGAAATCATTAGCATTTGGTGAATATTTTGAAAAATTACCTAAGTAATTTTTTTTTTTTTTTTGCCAGTCCTGGGGCTTGAACTCAGGTGTAGGCGCTGCCCCTGAGCTTTATTTGCTCAAAAAAGTGGTAGGCCAGTGCTCTGTCACTTGAACCACACTTCCCCTTCTGGAGTTTATTTATTTATTTATTGGTGCTTAATTGGAGATAAGCATCTCATGGACTTTTCTGCCCAGACTGGCTTTGAACTGTGATCCTCAGATCTCACCCTCCTGAGTTGCTAGAATTACAGCCATGAGCTACCAGTGCATGGCTCTAAGTAATTTTTTTTTTGTTGGTCATGGGGCTTGAACTCTGGGCTTGAGCACTGTCCCTGGGCTCTTCAGCTCAAGTTGAGTGCTCTACCACTTGAGCCACAGCACCACTTCCAGTTTTCTAGTGGTTTATTGGAGATAAGAGTCTCATGGACTTTCCTGCCTGGGCTGGCTCTGAACCTCGATCCTCAGATCTCAGACTCCTGAGTAGCTAGGATTACAGGTGTGAGCCACCAGCGCCTGGCTTCTAAGTAAATTTTATATCTGTATAGCTAATATATATATATATATATATATAAAAGCTATATATTAACTATATACATATATATTATATAGCTATATATATCAGCTATATAATATATAAATTAACTATATACATATATATTATATAGCTATATATATTAGCTATATATATCAGCTATATAATATATATATATAGCTATATAATATATATAGCATTGGGTTAGTTGTTTTTGTCTTTATGAATAGAGTTGTGGCTGATATTGTTTTATATTGTTTAGTGTATACATGTTCTATGTTGG
Organism: Dipodomys spectabilis; assembly: GCF_019054845.1. Classification (NCBI taxonomy): domain Eukaryota; kingdom Metazoa; phylum Chordata; class Mammalia; order Rodentia; family Heteromyidae; genus Dipodomys; species Dipodomys spectabilis. The sequence goes on along the minus strand of NW_024870839.1, from coordinate 1,422,168 downwards.
ACATATACCTAAAGTGAAATTACAAGGCATTTATGTGTTCAGCTTTAGCAGCTATTGACAAACAGCTTTAAAAAGTAATTGCATTCTGTACATTCCCATTCTAAGTGCTCTGAATTTTTGCCAACACTTGGTAATTCTCTAAAAAAGTCATCTTAGCAGATTGCACATTTGCAGTTTGTATTTCTTTTTCTTTTTCTCTTTTTTGTTCAGTGGGGCTTTAATTCAGGGCCTGGGCACTGTTCCTGAGCTCTTTTGCTCAAGACCAGTGCTCTACCACTTTGAGCCACAGCTCCACTTCTGGTTTTCTGGTGGTTAACTGGAGATAAGAGTATCATAGACTTTCCTGCCTATGCTGGCTTTGAACTATGATCCTCAGATCTCCTCATGAGTAGATAACGTTACAGGTATAAGCCACTTGTGCCTGGCTGCAGTTTGTATTTGTAATGGCTAAAGTTGTTAAACATTTTTTCATGTACTCACTGACTACTTGTATGAACTATATGTTCAAGTCATTTGCCCATTAGAAAAACATGTAGGGCTGGGGATATAGCTCAGTGGTTGGTTGTGTGCCCATTGTATGAAAGGTCTGAGGTGCCACTCCTTCCCTTTTAATTGTTTTATAGGATACTTACATATTCTGAATATAAGTTCTTTGGCATGTAGTTGAGTTTGAATTTTTCTTTTTTTCTTTTTTCTTTTGTCAGTCGTGGGGCTTGAACTCTGGGCCTGGGCACTGTCCCTGAGCTTCAGCTCAAGGCTAGCACTCTACCACTTGAGCCACAGTGCCACTTCCGGTTTTCTGGTGGTTAATTGGATATAAGAGTTTCATGGATTTTCCTGCTTGAGATGGCTTTGAATCATGATCCCCAGATCTTAGCCTCTGAGTAGCGGGGATTACAGGTGTGAGCCACCAATGCCCTGCTGAGTTTGAACTTCTTTTGCATAATGTTTTCAATAGTCATCTTCCTAAAATTTTATAGGAACCCCAGATTAAAATATTCCATTCAAGTTAAGGAAACAGATCTAGCAAGTTTAAGTGCTGTGTCTAAGGTGCTAAAGTTAGTTAGAGATGAGTGAGGGCTGATCTAGATTTATGTTTGTTTTTTTTTTTAACTTGAAGACATTGATTTCTTTTTCTTTTAGAATGTGCTGGTCCTGGAGCTTGAACTCTGGGCCTGGCTACTGTCCCTGAGTTTCTGTGCTAAAGGCTATAGCTCTACTAATTGAGCTACAACTCTACTTTCAACTTTTTGGTTGTTAATTGGAGATAAGAGTCTCATGGACTTTCCTGCCTTGGCTGGGTTTGCACCTTGATCTTTGAGCACAAAAGCGCAGGGACAGTGCCCAGGCTCTGAGTTCAAGCTCCAGGACCGACACCCAAATAAAAAACCAAGACCAAAAAAACCAAACCAAAAACTGAAGAAAGCAAGACTGGAAGTGGGGCTCAAAAGATAGCACCAGCTGAGCAAGCCAGCCCGTTGGGTGAATGTGAGGGACTGAGTTTAAACAAGTACTACCAAGAGAAAGAGAAACAAATAAAACAAAAAGAGTTATTAGAGCCAGATGAGGTACCACGCACCTGTAGTCCTAGAAGAGGCAGCATAAAAGTCATTCTGGCTGGCCTGTGAATTAACTAAACGCTGGACACCTGGTCCCTTCTCCTAAGATATTCCACGCGACAGGCCCTTTACAATCACTTTGGACTCCAAGAACATATGCATCCATATGCATCTTGAAATAAAAGGCAAAACGGCCCTTATCAGGCAATAGCATCTTTGAAGAAAACAACAAGTCAGGAGATGGCATTCTATCAATCTGCTCCCGTTCCTCCTTCCTAGTGGAAGGCAACTTGTCCTTCAAGGATGAAGACTGAGATTATGGTCAACCAGGCCCCACACATGACCCTGAGATGTTTTAACTCTTTTTATCCAGTACCTTTTCCATCCACTGCCTCCAATTCTTCCTCTTTAAGCTGAAGGCAATGTCTGCACACTTGAAGACAGTTGAAGATGTATTGAAGTGCTGTCTTCCCTTGGCTGCCATAGAATAAATCTTCTTCTTTTTTTTTTACCTTTAAACTAATTATAATAATAAAATACAGCCAATTTTCCATTAAACACACCTAGCTACAGTATAAATTTTAAAAAGCAACAACAAAGTAAAACAAAAAGAAAACAAAGGAAATGACTAATTCTGTTTTGTTTGAAGTATCTACAGATATAGCTTTACAGAAATTCAAAGAAAATGTGAACATTCAAGTAATTTAAGGAGAAAAGAAAGGAGATACACTCCAGGAATAGTGTTCAGTGACTTGAAAATGGTTTGTGGTTATGAGGAAGAGAAAAATAGAAAGATTACATGCGGAGCTTGAATAAATAGCTTCATGCAATGTAAGAGCAAGAAACAAAAGCAGTGCTTTAAAATTGCCATATTAATTTTCATGTTCTGTAATTTTCATAAAATAGGTGATTTTAAATGTCTGTCAAGATACTTTTTTTGTGACTTGAACTCAGGGTCTGAATATGCTCCTTGAGTCTTTTTTGCTCAAGGCCAGTACTCTACCCAGGTGAGCCACAGCTCCACTTCCAGTTGTGTTTTTGGTGGTTAATTGAACATAAGTGTCACACAGACTTTCCTGCTTGCACTGACTTTGAACTGTGATTCTCTCATCTCAGCCGAATAACTAGGATTACAGGTCCGAGCCACCAGCTGCAGGCTAGAAAAATCATCTTAAGCAAAAGGGAATCAGTTGGTACAGTGACAGGGACTATAGAAATTGGGTTCATAGCTCTGTTCCTAGCTGTATTTGAGCACATTAGTCAACCTTTCTAGAATTTACTTCTCAACCCTTCAAAGGGTTTCCTGATAATTTGATTATTGGATCACAATGGGACAAGTCATGTTAGTTTTGGCATGGTTGAGTCCAAATTCTGGTTTTCTTGGGAAGAATTCTCATATATCTTTCCTATTCTTGTGTGTGTGTGTGTGTGTGTGTGTGTGTGTGTGTGTGTGTGTGTGTGTGTGTGTGCTGGGGTTTGAATTCAGGGCCTTTTGCTTCAAGGCTGGTGCTTTACCACTTGAGTCACATCTCTACTTTTGGCTTTTTGCTAATGAATTAGAAGAGTCTCACAGACTTTTCTGCATAGGTTGGTTTTGAACCTCCATCTTCAGATCAGCCTCATGAGTAGCTAGGAGTATAGGCGAGAACCACCAGCATGTGGCTTATCTCACCTATTCTGTCTTTTTCACACCATTCCACATCATCTCCCAGGTGTGCCAGGAGATCTAGTACCTCCCCTTCAAGATTTGGATCCATCTCCTAAGTAGCTGGGATTATGAGTCTCTGCACCTGGGCAAGATTCAGAATCCTAACAATGATTTTGTAGTTAAAGATGTGCACGCAAAAAATTGGCCAGGAAAAGAATAGCTAAACTCAAACTGTTGAGACTGAGGCTTCTCTGAAATAAAAGGGTTTATTGACCCAGTGCAGATGCTAGCCAGAAGAGGAGCAGTCTTGGGGGCAAGTTCTGCAGTTGCCATCAGCAAGGTTAGATGAAATGTGTTCATTGGAGCTGAGAGCCAATAGCATTTGTACATGAAAATACAAATTGTTTACATGGAGCCTACATTGATTACAGCTGAGGTGGTGGAACAAGTTTTAGGAGAGGAGAAGAGTCTGTAAGAAGTACTTGGCTAGGGGTTGGGAAGGTGGCTCAGTGGTAGAGCACTTGCCTTGCATGCCAGAGGCCCTGGGTTCGATTCCTCAGCACCACATAAGCAAAAAGAAAAAAGCAGGAAGTGGCGCTGTGGCTCAAGTGGTAGAGCGCTAGCCTTGAGCTGAGGGGCTGAGGACAGTGCCCAGACCCAGAGTTCAGGCCCCATGACTGGACCCCCCCCCCCCCAAAAAAAAGTACTTGGCTGGGTGCTGGTGGCTCATGCCTGTAATCCTAGCTACTCTGGAGGCTGAGATCTGAGGATTGCAATTCAAAGCCATTTGGGGAAGGAAATACCATTGGACTCCTACCTCGAATTAGCTATCAGAAAAGCTGGAAGTAAAGCTGTGGCTCAAGTGGTAGAAGGCTAGCTTTGAGCAAAAAAGCCTGGGAACAATGCCCAGGCCCTAAATTCAAGGTCCAGGATGGGCTCACACATGTGTACACACACACACACACACACACACACACACACACACACACACACACACACACAAAGTATTTGTTACTTCTGGGTTGGTTGGGATTTTAATCCAGATGTGCTGGTGTCTGTCTGGGGTGATTAGCTCAGAAAGATGGAACCCTTTTTTTCATACTGGCCAAGAGTCATTAACTAACTTACCTCCCTCTTCTCTGCTCCATCCTCTGAGCCTTTGAAATTAACTTTAGGACATATCAGAAGTTTTCTTTTACAAATCTCCTTCTCCCCAGGGAATGTGCACATTCAGTAGCTAGAAATCAGATAAGAAGAAAAAGGAAAAACCACTGAGGAGAAGAAAACAGAAAGGATGATATCTCAGAAACCAAGAGAGCAGTGAGATTAAAGTAGTCACCAACAGTGTCAACCAGTTGTTTTTTTTTTATTACTTGGACAAGAGTTGATTAAATATTAATTAGGTATTTACTAAGTACTGGGATACAATGATTGCAAAGTGGGTCCTATAGCTTGGTTCTGAAGTGTTTCCCCAGGCTCAGGTGTTAAAGGCTTGGTTGCCTGTCCTGGTGCTGCTGGGATGTGGGAGAGAAGGGGAAACTAGGGGGAGGAAGTTAGGCTATTTGGGGGTGTGTCCTTGAAGGGGCCATTGAAAGCCAAGGCCCTTCCTGTATCACTCTGCTTTCTGGCTGCCAAGAGGTGAGCAGCTGCTTCACCAAGTGTTCCTGCCAAGGTGTGGTGTCTTGCCGCAACCCCAAAGTGATGGATGGAGCCAGACCCAAGTTGGACACTTTGAAACCACACGTCATAATAAAACTTCCTTCTTGATAAGTAAATTATTTATCTAAGATAAACAGGTTTCTTTTTCAGGTTTTCTTTTGTCCTCATAAGAAGTTAAATAGAATGAAAAGCAAAATGAGGAGCAGAATTGAGAGTCCTAATGGAAACCAAGCTGCCATAATGTGGAGGAAGTGAGAGGTGAGAAATGAAGAGAACATTGGATCATACATTAAATTGTTGGGGGCAGGTATGAGAACGAGAGGAAAGGGTAACTTGAAGAAAAGCTAATATGTAAGGAATGAACTTATTTTGTATTCAGTTATTATTTACGTTTTTTATTAAATATATTTTTTGTTATTGTAGAGGGGTTACAGTTACATAAGCCAGGTAATGAGTACATTTCTTCTTGGACAATGTCACTCCTTCCCTCGCTCTCTCCCAGCTCTTTCCTCCCATTCCTGCCCACAAATTGTATAGTTCATTTTCAATGCAGTGTCTACTAAGTACCACCTTTTTTTAAAGGCTAAAGAGATTTGAATGCATTTCTAAGCTGAAGGAAATGGGGCCAAGGTCAGGCAGAGAGAAAAAGTGAGAGAGAGAAGAGAGAGAGAGAGACAGACAGACAGAGAGACTGAGAGAAAGACAGAGACAGAAAGAGAGAGACAGAGACAGAAACAGAGAGACAGAGACAGACAGGGTCAGAAGAGACAGACAGAGGCAGAAGAGACAGAGAGAGACAGATGAGACAGAGACAGAGAGACAAGCAGAGACAGAAAGAACAGACACAGAAACAGAGGCAGCCAGACACACAGAGAGACAGAGACACAGAGACAGAGAGAGACAGAGACTTAAGAGAGAGACACCAGAGACAGAGATAAAAGAGACAGAGAAACAGAGACACAGAAATACAGAGACAGAGAGACAGAGACAGACACAGAGACAGAGACAGAGGCAGAGTGAGACACACAGGCAGAGACACAGAGATCTTTTTCCGATATTCTTTTGATACCTGATCCTCCAATGCCGGAATGGTGACCATCTTCTGGACTTGCAGGATGTATGCTGACTTGCTTATCAACAAATAATCCCTTGACTAAAACAAGAGGTGATTGTCAAGGAGGAATCTGAGTGTGTCTGGGTCTTCGACTGTCATATGAGTTTTAAAAGTCATCAGAACCTCATTCCTATCAACTACCTTAGTCATTCATTAAATTTAGATATTAAGTTAAAAATAAAAAGGAGGGACCATGATGTGGGGGAATAAGCCTGAAGAAGCTGGTTGTGTCTCTCTCTTCCCCTTTTCCCTCCCAATGGGCCCTAAGAATAGCCACTTCAGGGGAGTGTTAAAGCTCTCCTGTCTATGAGTAGGTGGGAGAATGCAGCAGGTCACCATATCCCTGTAGTGGCACAAATGTCAGCTCCAATGTCAGAAGAAAATCGAGCTCATGTGGACCATAGCAGGCTATTTGAGTTGTCACCTCCCAAGCTCTCATCTTTCCCCGCGCTCTGGCTTTTTTTTTTTTTTTGGTTGGTGGTAGGGCTCAAACTCAGGGCCTGGGCACCATCCTTGAGCTCTTTTGCCGAAGGCTAGTGCTCTACCACTTTAAGCCACAGTGCCACTTCTGATTTTTCTGGTAGTTAATTGGAGATGAGTCTAATCGATTTTGCTGCCTGGGCTGGGTTTGAACCAAGATACTCATTTCTCAGCCTCTTGAATTGCTAGTATTACAGGTGTGAGCTACTGGTGCCCAGAAGTGTGTGTGTGTGTGTGTGTGTGTGTGTGTGTGAGAGAGAGAGAGAGAGAGAGAGAGAGAGAGAGAGAGAGAATACCTTGGCTTTCTAATCCAGAATTTAACTACTCTTTTGAGGTGGCATGTAGTATGTCTAAAATGTAGTTGACATTGTTTTTTCACTTAATGGTTTTATGTGTGTGTATATGTGTGTGTGCGCGTGCGTGCGTGCGCACACACACATACACTACTCCTAGGGCTTGAACTCAGGGCCTAGCATTTTTGTTCAAGGCTAGCACTTTGCCATTTGAGCCACAGCTCTATTTCTGTTTTCTTTCTTTCTTTTTTGCTAGCTAATTGGAGACCAGATCTCAGCTTCCAGAGTAGCAAGGATTACAGGCATAAACTTTGTGCCTGGCTGTTAAGGCCACTTCTGAGCTGGCATGCTCTAGGATCTGGGGAGAATGGAATTTCTAATCGAGTTGGGAATAAAGAGCATTAACAAAACTAGAGACAATGCAATGAGGAAAGCACATCCAGAGTTTCACTCCAGATCTGAGACTTGGAAGGCAGCTTTTCTGATCCTGTGTGAAGCACTGCAGAATTCTAAATATGAGATGCCCAAACAGAGCTTGGAATGTCTGCATTCATTCTCCCATACATACTGAACAGCAATAGGAAAAAATCATACTTCATATTTTAGCTAATCCAGGGCTTTAGAAGCCATTGGGCAACATGAGGCCCCCTACCCAAACTGGGTTATTGACTTGACATGAGGTCCAGTCCTGTTGCTTACTGCATATGACAAAGACAGCCCATTGGAGGCATAAGATCACGGGCTCCCTTTTGAGTGCATGGATCTATTCTCTTCTTGAGGGCCTGCGTTTTTGTAATTGTGGGAAGGCAGGGGGACAGGATCGGGCTCTAAATGGTGAAAACTGTGCTTGACCTAAGAAGTGAACACCTGTCCTAAGAGTTCTTTACAGCCCCTCCTGCTGAGTTTTCAAATAAAAAAAGCTCTGAAGTCCTGGTGCTGTCGGCTCACACTCTAATCCTAGCTACTCAAGAGGCTGAGATCTGAGGATATCAGTTCAAAGCCAGCCTGGGCAGGAAAAGTCTGCGAGACTCTTATCTTCAATGAACCACTAGAAAACCAGAAGTGGCATTGTGGCTCTAAGTGGTAGAGCACTAGTCTTGAGCAAAAGAGCTCAGGGACAGCACTCAGGCCCTGAGTTCAAGCCTTGTGACAGATAAAAGAAAAAAACAAATAGAAAAGCTTTGAGTTGAGACAGGTCATACCTTTCCCAAAGTCACAGAGACTTTGGTTGGCAGAACCAACCATTGATCACCCATGGATTAAAGGTTTTTTTTTCTTAACTTTATTTTTTATTGTGAGAATACCGTACAGAGGAGTTACAATTACATGGCCAAGATAACGAGTACATTTCTTATCAAGCATTGTTACCTCCTCTTTGTTTCCCCTTCCCATCCCTTCCCATACTCCTCCCCCAGATCACCCTCCCCCCACCAAAGTTGTAAAGTTCGTTTTTGACATAACGACTTGTACATCTCATTGTTGCATTGGCTCCACCTGTATCCCTGTTTTAACGATTTGTTTTTGCCCTTCCCCTCCACAAACTATACCAACATCAAATACAGTGAAAGCATGGGTAATACCATGGGGGAGGGACATACAAAGCAACATAGAAATCATCTTAAAAATATGTTAGAAGCAATTGCATGAAAGGAAAAAAAACAAAAAAAATTTGAATACTTATCTTGGGGTTCATTCCCCTAACCTCAACTTATCTGACCTTTTCTGCTTGACTCAGACATATACTAGTTATTGTAAATAAGGGAAACCATGGGACCTATGTTTCTTTGGGCCTGGCTTACTTCACTTAATATATTTTTTTCCAAGTCTTTCCATTTCCTAACAAATGGGGCAATGTCATTCTTTCTGATGGAGGCATAGAATTCCATTGGGTATATATACCACATTTTCTTGATCCATTCTTCTACTGAGGGGCATCTGAGTTGGTTCCATATCTTAGCTATAGTAAATAATGCTGCAATAAACATAGTCGTGCTGGTAGCTTTAGTATGGTCTTGTTTGTGATCATTTGGATAAATGCCAAAAAGTGGGATTGCTGGGTCATAGGGGAGCTCTATGTAGAGTCTTTTGAGGAACCTCCATACTGCTTTCCAAAGTGGTTGAACAAGTTTACACTCTTACCAACAATGTAGTAAGGTTCCCTTCTGTTTGCATCCCCTCCAGCATCTGTTGTTATTAGAGTTCTTGATTATAGCCATTCTAACTGGGATGAGGTGGTATCTCAATGTTGTTTTGATTTGCATTTCTTTTATGGCTAGAGAGGTTGAGCATTTCTTCATGTGTCTATTGGCCATCCTTCTTTCTTCTTCAGAGAAGCTTCTCTTTAAGTCTTTAGCCCACTTATTTATTGGGCAGCTGTTTCTTTGAAGATTTGTTGTTGGGGGATTTAATTTTTTGAGTTCCAGGTATATTTTAGATATGAGACCCTTGTCTGTTGTATGGCTAGTGAAGATCTTCTCCCAGTCCGTGGGCTTTCTATTGATCTTGCTAGCTATGTCCTTTGCCATGCAGAAGCTCTGCAATTTCATGCAGTCCCATTTGTCCAACGTTTCTTTGATTTGTTGTGTTTCTGGGTCTCTATTAAGAAAATTTCAGCCTGTGCCAAGGAGACCTAGGGTTTCTCCTATTCTGTCCTGTAATGTTTTCAGAGTGTCTGCTTTGACTCCGAGGTCTTTGGATTGAAGGATTTTAACCCCCAGACATTTCCTCTAGCTGTTTCTGAAGAAATCATGCTCACTTGATTCTCTATTAGTAGCTGAGTGACTCTTGTTCTTCCTTTCCTTGACATCCACACAGGAGACACAATCCCTAGCCTTCAATTCTGGTCTTCTATAATAAAGACAGTACTTGTTTTATGAATAGTTATTTTGATGTCATGCTCTGGGCACTGAACTATTGCACTGAACTATTGTCTCTATCATGGTGAATATGTCAAGCAGAGTCCTGCCTTCACATCAGTTATCAACCAGTGAAAGGCAAAGGTATGAAACGAATTCTTGATTATAAATCCTGGGACTTCCTATGGGGAAAAAACATAAGATGTGTATGTGCACTCACGTGTATGTGTGCATACATGCACACCCTATTCCTGGAGTTTGAACTCAGGACTTTATGCTCTTGCTTAGCTTTTTCCACTCAAGGCTGGTTCTGTACTACCTAAGCTGCAACTCCACTTCCAGGACTCCCTGATCTCAACAAACAAGCCAGGTGTAATGATTCAGACCTGTAACTCAAACGATGAAGGAAGTAATTACCCCAAGCAGGAGTAAGACACCCTATCTGAAATATACACACTAAAAAAAGAGCAAAATGGCTAGAGATGTGGCTCAAATGCTAAAGTACCAACCTAGCAAGTGTGAGACCTTGAGTTCATATCTCCAAGGTGCCTTCCAAAAGCTTGACATTGGATAATGTACAAGGGTAAAATTCAGAACTGGATTATTTTTGTTTTTATGTTTTTAAGTTTCATTTTGTTTTCTGAAATGGATTGTTTGCCAATTCAACTTCTTTGGGTATATTCTTTCATGTCAGCCTTGCCTTAGTCTCACAAACCTTTCTGAATTCAGCAAAAACTTGGCTGTATTTTTGTCTTGTGTGAGAGTGGTAATTCTATGAGGCAGAGCTAAGTCTGTTTTAGATTTGATGTCTGTTGTTTAGATTAATCTGACTTCTAGAATTTTCATCATGGATTTGTTGTACTTTATTTTACCTTCAGTCCACATTCCACTCAATTGTTCTGAATGTTTGATTCAATAGGAAAGTCCCAGCATGTAAATGAAAGTTGGAAAGCCATAGAAATTTAGACACAAGAACAATACAAGCCTATTTGATTTCTAAGACAGCTTGCTGCAAAATTCTCCAAGAAACATTTGCAATGCAGTTCTATATTAATATTTTTTGCCCTGGTCAAGAAACAATGTAATTTTTTATTTATTGCTGGCACTTTGACTTCTTTCTTTTTTCCCTTGGAGTGTACTTTCTACTTCTTGCAACCTTACTTATTAAATACAGATAGAAAAAAATCTCACCTTGATAACCAAGGCCCAGGCCCAGACTAGGAGTCCATTGCTTTCTCTCCAGAGACTTACTGGGAGGGGAGAGCCTAGTAAAAACGTGGAGGGGGCTAGGGAGAGCAAGTTTGTTCCCTAAATTGTGTAAGTTCAGGCAGCTGGAAAACAGCTGGAGAAATGCTCATGGGCAAGTTGAGAAATCTCTCTCTGAAGTCAGTCATCATGAACGTCTCTTGAATGGTTTAGAAATCCTGTCACATTGCTTTATAAATTTATTCTCCTTGTCCCCAGGACAAATATTTGTACTGTTCCCCGTTTTTTCAAGTTTTGTCTTATATCTAATTTCCTCTTTATTCTCTTTCAAGAGCAGTTTTATATTTAACTGAAGAATTAGAAGCATTCAAGACATCGTTTTCTCAGCAGTATACAAGTCCCCAGGCCCATGTAGTCCGCATTGTCATGTCTGTATCTTCTGTCTAAAATCAACCCTTCATGTATGCACTGGGTTTTATGCCCTCTGCCTGCACCAGGATGTTACTCCTGTGAATATCACCAATTTTTCTCTCCAGTCATTTCCATCCTTAGACAAAGGGGCTATAATTTTCCCCTGGACTCTAAGCATGTCTTTTTAATCATCACTCACATTCCCTGAAATTCTTCACAGTAGTAAAATAGTCCTTGCTCTGCACATTTCTTTCTTTCTTTCTTTTTCTTTTTTGCTAGTCCTGGGGCATGAACTCATGGCCTGGGCACTGTCTCTGAGCCTCTCTGTGCTCAAGGCTGGTACTCTACCACTAGAGCCAAAGTGCCATTTTCAACCTTTTCTGTGTATGTAGTACTGAGGAATCGAACAAGAGCTTCATATATGCTAGGCAAGCACTCTACCACTAAGCCACCTTCCCAGCCCTGCTCTGCACATTTCTAAGATGTAAAAATTACAGTCACCACAATCTGGGGAAATAGTATTATTATCCCCCAAACAGGGTTCAATTTTTGGTCAACACAATACGTTCATAGTCTATTGAGAGAGATTACTTCAGGCGGTTGATTCCAGATCGGACACGGATTCCTAGATCTGGTACTTAAATCACTAACATAAAACGGTGCAGCCTTGTTGGACGCCAGTGGCTCGATGCCTATAATCCTAGCTTTTCAGGAGGCTGAGATCTGAGGATGGTAGTTTGGAGCTAGCTCAAGCAGGAAAGTCCGTGAGACTCTTACCTCCAATTAATCACCAAAAAGCCAGGAACTGGAACTGTGACTCAAGTGGTAGAGCACTAACCTTGAGCAAAAAAATGCAGGGACTGTGCCTACACACTGACTTCAGGCCCAGGACCGGCACAAAAGAAGGTAAAAATATTGTAGCAATTGCAAACCAGCACATCATTTCGAATACGTTTCTAGAATACATTCAAATAGTCAACACAATGCAAATCCCGTGCGAGTAGAAGACATATCCTATTGTTTAGAAGTAATGATGAGAAAAGAAAAGTCAATACATGTAAGGTACCAACACGGGGACGGGAATGGATTCAACTCCTTATCTTCCTGCTGCTAATGAATTGGTTCAGCCATCTTGGGCTACAGGATAACTTGGGGGGATGGAAATCAAGTGGTAGAAGTGGCAGAAGAGAAAAATGGTAACATGTAAACCTGGATGTCATTGTCATCACACAATTTTAGGGCTTCCTATGCTATAAGATAATTGGTTTATTTTTGGGGGGTTTGCAGGCAGTATATCAAAAAATTTAACAAATATATATTATTGTAAAGATACTGTACAGGGGGCTACAGTTATATGAGTAAGGTAAATTTTTTTTTTTATCAATTGTGTGATAATATACTTACCCAGTCCAAGTCCAAAGAACAGACTCAGAGACAAGAAGTGCAGCAAAAACGAGACTTGAATGGCGGTCTTGCAAGATGGGTGTCTCATGGACTGGCCAACTGTATAAAATAGCAACAAGCAATTTAATCCTGAGGGCCAAGTCCTTTCCCCATATCCTCATTGGTTGGGTATTTTGGGGTATACATTTTCTCCTGGGTGTTTCCTAAATTCATTATTTACTATTAGGTAATCTGAATGCATGCACCTTGTGATCCTGGTTGGATTTTTGGAGCCAGTTTTGGCTGTCTCGATCACCCTCTCCCCCCTTTGTTTTTGCTGGGTATGTGTTCTCTGGAACACACATAGTTTCTCTCTCTCTCTCTCTCTCTCTCTCTGTGTCTCTGTCTCTGTCTCTTTGTCTCTCTGTCTCTCTGTCTCTCTGTCTCTGTCTCTCTCTTGCTGATCCTGGGGCTTGAACTCAGGGCCTGGGTGATATCCCCGAGCTTCTTTGTGCTCCAGGCTAGCACTCTACCACTTGAGCCACAGTGCCACTTCTGCTTTTTTTGAATAGTTCATTGGAGCTAAGAGTCTCATGGACTTTCCTGCCTGGGCTGGCTTTGGACCCCAATCCTCATATCTCATGAGTAGCTAAGATTACAGGCATGAGTTATTAGCACCTGGCTCTATTTTCTCTTTTCATTGTGGTTCATTCTCCCTCCCCATTTGTTGACTCCCAGTTAAGGCCTTATTTGTTCATCTTGCTTGTTTAGTGATTCTCCAAAGTATGAACTTTGTCATAGCCACAAGTTGCTATGCAAGCAAGCTACCAGTAACTCTCCACTCAGGTTTAAATTGCTTATCTAAAAAATGGACTATGAAGCTGGGGATGGGGCTTAGTGGTAGAGTGCTTGCCTAGCATGCATAAAGCCCTGGGTTCGATTTTTCAGTACCAGATAAACAGAAAAAGCTGGAAGTGGTATTGTGGCTCAAGTGGTAGAGTGTAGCCTTATGCAAAAGAAGATAAGGGACAGTGCCCAGGCCCTGAGTTCAAACCCCAGGCTGGCCAAAAGAAAAGTAAATAAAATTTTAAAAAATGGACTACAACGGACATTGTTTATAATTCTGTCCATTCTTCTCTAGTGATAGGACCTGTGCTGGTTACTCTTGATTGTCACCTGGCTTGGGAGATTCATAGGAGATTAATTAGCCAAACACACCTCTGGGTGTGTCTGTGAGTGTATTTCCAGTGACAATTGGTTCCGGAGGGTCTGATCTAATAAATGGTTTAATCCACTGCTGAATTCAAAAGTTGCATGGAGTTTTAGAAGTGGTGGGATGGTGGCAGAAAAAGCAGGTGACTGAAGGGGGACCCTGGATGCTCCTGACAGTTTCTCCTCCCTGTCATTTGGCTGCCATCTTGTGAGCTATCTCCTCTGCCAACACTCCTGTCACCTGCAATGAATCCATTGACCACACTGAAACCTCAGAAACCATGAGCCAACATCAAGTTTTCCTCCTTTAAACAGTTTCCTTAGCTATTTGTCCTAGCAATGAAAAATCTCTTAGCAGATTGTCACCACACTTGTTGAGGGAGAAAGTGAGGGGTAAAAAGAGCAGAGAATGCAGGTGAGGCGGAAGGTGACTAGGGTGACAGGCACTGGGTCCATGTGTGGGAGATATCTGGGGATTCTCTAAAAGGATCCCAAGGTGAGGAAATGTCATGAGAGTGGTTAAAAACCAGCTCACAGATGCCTACAAACAAACCAGAGAACCATGAGATTCCAGGATGAGAGTCTCACTTCTTGCCATTACTTGTGTATGTCTTGTGCCTATCTATCGAAACTTCTTCTTTTTTTTTTTTTTGGTGGTACTGGGGTTTAAACTCAGGGCATTGTGTGTGTTAGGTAAGCACACTACAAGTTGCTCTAGTCCTCCAGGTCTTTTGAATTTAGGATATTTATCGGATAGTATATTGTACCAGGGTGGTATTAGAGTATGACGCTCCTACCTATGACTCCCACATAGCTGATATGGCAGGTATTAGTTACCATGAACACCTTTTTTATCTATCTATCTATCTATCTATCTATCTATCTATCTATCTATCTATCTATCTATCTATCTATCTATCTATCTATCTATCTATCTATCTATCTATCTATCTATCTATCTATCTACCTATCTATCTATCTATCTATCTTAGAGAGAATCTTGCCACATTTTTTTTTGCCTGTATTGGTAGTGAGCCACAATTGTCTTGAATTCTGTCTCCCAAGTAGCAGGGATTACGGGTATGAGGCACCATACCTAGGCAAATCAATCTTTCTTTCTCCTTCTTTCCTTCCTTCCTTCCTTCCTTCCTTCCTTCCTTCCTTTCTTTCTTTCTTTCTTTTCTTTCTTTCTTTCTTTCTTTCTTTCTTTCTTTCTTTCTTTCTTTCTTTCTTTCTTTCTTTCTTTCTTTCTTTCTTTCTTTCTTTCTTTCTTTCTTCTTTCTTTCCTTTTTCATTCTCTCTCCCTCTCCCTTTTTCTCCTTCCTTCCGTCTTTCCTTCCTTCCTTCCTTCCTTCCTTCCTTCCTTCCTTCCTTCCTTCCTTCCTTCCTTCCTTCCTTCCTCCTTTCCTTCCTTCCTTCCTTCCTCCTGCCTGCCTGCCTGCCTGCCTGTCTGCCTTTCTCTATGTCTGTCTGTCTGTCTCATAAGGTAGTACTGAGGTTTGAACTAAAGATTCTTGCACTTCTTAGCCAAATTCTTTACCACTTGACCTGTGCCTCCATCTCTTAAAGGGTGACTGTTTTGATTGTCACAGAAATCAAGTGATTAAAAGCTTTCATTCATTATTCACTATACATTGAAAGAAGATAGGAGTTGATGCTGGAGGAGGTAAAGAATGAGATTCCATTTATAGTAGAAATAGCAATAGCATGCCTTCAGTCTTTCACCTGAAGTTTTTTTTTTAATGCCACTCATGGGGCTTGAATTTAGGGCTTGGGCACTGACCCTGAGCGTTTGTGCTCAAGGCTAGTGCTCTACCACTTGAGGTACACCTCCATTTCTGATTTTTTGTGATAATTGGAGATAAAAGTCTCATGGACTTTCCTGACTGGGCTGGCTTCAAACCAGGATCCTCAGATATCAGTCTCCTAAGTAGCTAGGATTACAGTGTGTACCACAGGCACCTTGCATATATAAAGATAGTTAAAAGTATAATTGGCTTCATTTTATGAACCTACAGAACAGTTGAATTAAAATGCCTCTGTGATCATGACAACTCCCTCCCTAGAGTAAGTTCCTTGCTTGAGGAAGGAATCTTATTTTCTGGTAGAGAACCCAAGCCTTCTGATGAGCATAGTACCATTTTAACAAGTTCATTTGAATAATCAAGAACGTTCTGTTTCTTCTGCAAGGCTGTGTACTTCCAGCTCTGGCTGGAAGATTACACTTGCTTTAATTGTTCCAAATATCAATGAAACCTCAGCTTATAATAATTATTCACCTATAAACTGTATCCTCATATTTTTTGTGTTTCAGCTAGTGGTGAGCTATTCACACTTGCATTGTGTTCAGAACAACTACATTCCCTGTGTGGCCAACTTTTGTGTGTGATTTAGGGTTTAGTGAGGCAAGTGGGTGTCCTTTTGAATATTCTTAGAGAAGGCCCAAGGCAAATGTTTCAGCAGTAGCTCTGGTTGAAAATAAGTCATGAAGCAGGCTGGTACTGGCCCACAGCCCTACCTGGAAGCATTTTGGAAGATAAGGGTGCCAATGGGGAAATTAAAGAGAAAGCTATGGAAACAAGTTCCAAGATAAGTCAAGCTCCATATTAAATAGAGTCTGTGCAACTGCCATTTTTTCCTCTAGGAAATGCTTTCTCCCTGGGTTCTTCATGTTTTAGGTCCAGACAACATTCCCCACCAGAGACCAGCTACACAGTCCCTCTGCTAGGCTGGTCTCCTGGGTGCTAATGTCCATTTCATCCATAAAATATCATTCTAGAACTTGAAGAGTGATGTTGAGTGGCTCAGAGAATGTTAGAAATTATGGATTTGTTCATGACAGAAAGTGAAGATGAGTGATTAGTATTTTCCAGGATGGTTTCCTTCCTTCCTTCCTTCCTTCCTTCCTTCCTTCCTTCCTTCCTTCCTTCCTTCCTTCCTTCCTTCCTTCCTTCCTTCCTTCCTTCCTTCCTTCCTTCCTTCCTTCCTTCCTTCCTTCCTTCCTTCCTAGCTTCCTTACTTTTCCAAACCTGACCAATAATGAAAACTCTAAGAGGACTTTAAACACAGATTCTGATTCAGGGTGTTTTGGTTGGGAACAGGCAATCTTGACCAGCCATAGTTTTGTGGAGCTGGACACAGCTGGATATAGATGAAATGATTTGAGCAAGAAGGAATTGAATCTTTTATTTTGTTAGATCTCTTTAAAAACATTTAGATTTGTTTATACAACCCTAGAACAAAGGTATACACCCCTCATAGTTTCACTGGTTTTGGTAGTTGGTTTTATCTGGCTTGGACAGTCATAAATAGCATTACCATTTTGAAATATTTCTTCCTTTAGAACCTCAAAGAAGTAATTTGGAACACTGTCAGTGGGCGTGGGAGGCAGGCAGCTACATTCTCTTCCCCAGATTCCTTCATTAGGATGCCCAGGGCGAGATGGACCAGGAGTGAAAAAGTAGGGAGGGGGCAGGGGTAGGTGGAGGAGGAGGAAGGAGCTAGAGGATGTGATTTGCAAGGAAGGAAGAGAATGGAGAGAAGAGAAATAGGTTTCCTCTTCACAGATGCTACTCCATGCTATCAGTTTCTTGTCAACACAATTACTGTACACTGTTGATTGCTGGGCAGGTGTTTGAGGAAACAAGGGAAAATCAAAAAAGTTCCTCAAATCTAAAGAGAGTGAGAACATTCCACCAGAAGCTGGGGACACAGCAAAGGCAATTCTAAGAGGGAAGTTGATAGCCATGAGTTCTTATGTTAAACATCCCTCCCTGGGGCTGGGACGGTGGCTCAGTGGTAGAGCGCTTGCCTTGCATGCATGAGGCCCTGGGTTCGATTCCTCAGCACCACATAAGCAAAAAGAAAAAAGCCGGAAGTGGCGCTGTGGCTCAAGTGGTAGAGTGCTAGCCTTGAGCTAAAGAACTGAGGGACAGCGCCCAGGCCCAGAGTTCAGGCCCCACAACTGGACCCCCCCCCCCCAAAAAAAACCCAAAAAACCAAAACCAAAAAAATCCCTTGCCACCTCCAACTCCTTGTATTCAAGATCATACTAATGTACCTCAAGTTTTTAGAAAAACAAGAACTCAGGGTTAGAGGCGTGGCTTGAGTGGTAGAACAGTGGCCAGGGATCCAAGGAGTCAGATACTGAGTTTAGGGCCCAATCATGGACAGAAAAGACGAAAAGAAAAACAAGACCTAGCCAAACCCCAAATAATCTAATTGTTCAAAATTATTGATTAGTTCCTTAGGAAACAACGGGTGGTCACCGTGGTTTGCTGGTGGTTGGCTGGTGGTCACTAGTGGTTTGGGGTGGTCATTAGTGATTCACTGGTGATCACTGGTGGTTTGCTGGTGGTTACTGTGGCTTTCTGGTGATCACTGAAGGGTTGCTGGCCATCACTCATGTTCTCTGACTTTGCTGTCACCCTGATTTCTGCCACCATCTTCACAAGGCATTTTCTTGGCTTCAGTTTCCCTTTTTAATAAGACCCTAGCCATACGGGGCTAACAACCTCATCCTCAGCTGACTAGCTCAGTGAAGACCCTCTCTCCAAACACCACTGGAATACTTCCCCAAATCATCCCACCCAGGCCAGCAGGTCAACTTCCTAGCAAGGAAAACAGCTGACATTCTCCCAGTGACCAAAGACTCATTTCCGTTTGCAGCCAAAGAAACACATTATGAATGAATCAAGGCAAGCTTGTATCAGCATCTGACTGCACCCTAGAACGAGTCTATTTAAGGTGCTAGGAAGAGTTGAGGGAAATAGGAATGAATAAAGAACTTTTTTACCCCTTGTCCAGATTCATGTTTCTTCAGAGGAAAGGATTAGTCAAACAAAAAAGCAGGTAAATTCTCTCTCTGAAAGATTGAGTGCACACTCAGCACCTCTACTTTGCTTTCAGGAAGGGGGAGGGGCTGGGAAGAGGAAGAAGAAAAGACCTTCCTTGGAGTCTTTGTCTGCTGGAAAGGACCTAGCTCATTATAGTAAATTATAACCTGTCTCAACCCCGAGTTCTGGGTGATCTTGCTGTTTGGAGGGGTGTTGATCTATGACAGACAACTCTGTGTCCCTCTGTCATAGTTTTAGTGAGCTGGTATAGGCAGGAAGTCTGAAGTGACTCAGTGACTCCTTGTAACTATTTTGCCAGGGATCTCCAGGACTTAGACTCCCTCTGGAACCCCTCTAGCTTCTCAGCTGGAATCACAGTGGGTGGTTGGCATAGAGGAGAGGAAGACAGGCCATCAGTGCAGAGTGGAGACATTCAGATTAAGGCCTCATGGAGATCATGAAATCATCTTTAAAGATAGGAAAGCAGGGGTCTTGTGTGATGTGATACATCTTCAAAGCAACCCACAGGTGAACATTCAATTATTCTGACAATTTTATTGAAGAATGAATAATCATCTTTCTCCAATGGTGTTCTGCAAGGTACATCTGAACATTGTTTTTATAACGTCAAACAAAATTTGGGCCTTTGAAGTTTATCATTCCTTCTTCAGGAACAGGAAAGGAAGTGTGTGTGTGTGTGTGTGTGTGTGTGTGTGTGTGTGTGTGTGTGTGTGTGTGTGTGATTGAATGCAGGTCCCTGCTCATCTGAAGTTTTACATATTAGAAAAGTTCCATGAGTGTCTCTCTCTCTCTCTTCCTCTCTCTCTCTCTCTCTCTCTCTCTCTCTCTCTCTCTTTTCTCTCTCTCTCTCCTTTCTCTCTCTCGTGCTGGTTCTGGGGCTTGAACTCAAGATCTGGGTGCCTTCTCTGAGATTTTGCTCAAGGCTAGCACTCTGTCACTTGAGCCACTTCCAGCTTTTTGGCAGTTAATTGGAGATATGAGTCTCATGGGCATTCTTGCCCAGGCTGGCTTTGAATCATTATCCTGAGATCTCAGCCTCCTGAGTAGTAGGATTACAGGTGTGAGCCATGGGTGCCCATCTGTGAGACAACATTTTGATGACTTAAATGTAAGTGAACAGATACATTGTACTCATCAGTTGACATGTTGAATTGAAACCCCCTTGTACAACTATTTAAAGACAATAAAAATAAAGTTAACAAACAAGAAATGTAAGTGAAGAGAAGATTTAAATTTGGTAAACTCAGTAGACAATCAAATTGAGAATGTGGAAGAGAAAAAACATAAATAAGAGAAGATAGAAAGGCCTGGGAATGTTGCTTAGTGGTACAGTGCTTGCCTAGCATGCATGAAGCTCTGGGTTTGATTCCTCAGAAAAGGCTGAAGGGCTGTGGCTCAAGTGGTAGAGTGCTAGCCTTCAGCAAAAGAAGCTCCAGGACAGTGCCTAGGCCCTCAGTTCAAGTCCCAAGAATGGCAAAAAAAAAGGAGAAGATGGAAAGTAACTCAGATACAGTTGGCATTTGTGTACTGTGTAGAAGGTATTGTATTACCCTCTGTATCTGAAGATTCCATATCTTTGGATTGAATCAACCATGGGTCAAACACATTCAGATAAAAATAAAATCTGTCAAGCCAGGTGCCAGTGGACCATGCCTATAATCTTAACTACTCAGAGGGTTGAGTTCTGAGGATCTCAGTTTGAAACTAGCCCAAGCAGAAAAGTCTGTGGAGACTCTTATCTCCAATAAAGTACCAAAAAGCTAGAAGTGGAGCTGTGATTCAAGTGGTAGAGCACTATCCTTTAGCACAAGAGCTCAAGGACTGCACCCAGACCATGACTTCAGGCCCCAGGACTGGCACACACACACAAAAATTAACAACAAAAAACACCAAACAAGAAACAAAAAAGTATCTGTTGAACATGTAAAGATGTGCTTCTTGTCATCATTCTTTTTTTTTGGCGGGGGGGGGGGGGGGTCCGGTCGTGGGGCCTGAACTCTGTGCCTGGGTGCTGTCTCTCAGCTCTTCAGCTCAAACCTAGAGCTCTACCACTTGAGCCACAGTGCCACTTCCGGGTTTTTCTTTTTGCTTATGTGGTACTGAGGAATCGAACCCAGGGCCTCATGCATGCAAGGCAAGAGCTCTACCACTGAGCCAACTTCCTAGCCCCCTTGTCATCATTCTTAAACAATGCAATACAGCAACTATTTGCAAAACATTTATATTGGATTAGATATTATAAGGGATGTAGACAGGATTTAAAATATATATGAAAATGAATATAGTTTATATGCAAATGTGATACAATTTTACACAGGACTTGAACATTGTCAGATTTACACCTAGAGAGATCTTGGAATTAATGTCGCACAGACACTGAAGACAGCAGTGTTTCTTTACATCTTGTCTTTATTTTTTCCCAGGTCTTATCATTTGCTTTGTTCTTTTTTCTCCAATTAAAATTTAACTTTTTGTGTGTATAATGTATGTATGCATATAGGTGTGTATGCATGCTTGCTTTAGGCTTTTTTTCTAAATCCAGGCAAATATTCTACCCATCTTTACCCCTGCATGCATATATTTTAAGACAGACTATATCGATTAATTTTTGTTGTTGTTGTTGGGTGTAGAGGCTGAACTCTGGGCCTGGGTGCTGTCCCTCAGCTCTCCAGCTCAAGGCTAGCACCCTACAACTTGAGTCACAGTGCCACTTCCAGCTTTTTTCTGCTTATGTGATACTGAGGAATCGAACCCAGGACGTCATGTATGTGAGGCAAGCACTCTACCACTGAGCCAACTTCCCAGCCCTACACTGATTAATTTGAAAACATTTTTAGCATTTCCTGTCTGTATTTGGTCAGTAGGACAAATATTAATTTCATGAACCAGTATCTAGCTGGGTGCTTGTGATTATAGGATTGTACTTAGAAGCCAGCCCAGGGTGGAAAGCCTGGGAGAACGTTATCTCCATTAAACTACCCCCAACAAGCTGTAGAGTAGAGTAGATGTAGCTTTGAGTAAAAGAAGCTCAAGGATAGCGTTCAGGCTCTGAGTCAAGCCCCAGGACCCGCACATACATACAAATGTGCACACGTTCACACATATATATGCACGAAAAAGAATCAAGATCTAATATATGCAAAGCACATAGACACACAAAATCTAACATCAAAAAACAGAGGAAAGTGGAAAATTTTAAACATTTCCCACCCTCATCTCTGACCTGCAGATCAGAGAACAGTAAAAGAATTTCTCCAGATGTAGTGTTTCCTCAAGTTTTGCTCCTAGCACCACACATTGAATGGATAGACCTTTAGAAAATATTTACTGGGTAAATTATACTTGGTAGTGAGAGACCAGAACAAGTCATCCAAAATATGCTAGGTGGGCATAAGAGTTTGAGCTATAGGTGGTTAAGAGGCAGATGTAGGCAAGTTCTCTGCTCTTCCTCTGTTTTCCTTGAGCAGGACATATGCTCATAAAGATGAACATTGTCTTGTCTCCTTCCCCATTACACATACAAGGAAGAAAGAGATAACTACTGAAGTAGAGCTAACCATTTTAGACTTCACGAGCGATCTATAGAACACATTTTATGAGAATCTACACTTAAGAAATCCGTATCGATTCTAGCTAGCCAGGACCTACCATTTATATGCCTTTTCTAGGCCCTACATTCTTTTGCTTTGTCTTGCTAGTGTACTGTTCTTTGTCGAAAATGCAATATTATCAGAAATTCAAAGCCATCTCTTTGTGAATCAATTACTTATTCCATGATCGTCTTGCATGTACATAAGAAATATATTCTCAGAAATTCCTCATTTTTTCTTGTTGATCTTTCCTCTTGTCTTTCAAATAAGCACTTATAAGATTGGGAAAAAAACCAAATTTTCCTTTATCTAATATTTCTTTTTTACAAGATTGGCATTAGAAACTTTTTTTTGGTTATCTAGATTATTTTATTTTATTTTATTTGTGCTGATTATGGAGTTTGAACTCAGGTCCTGGGTGCTGTCTGTCAGCATTTTTGTTCAAGGATAGCACTCTAGCACTTGAGCCACAGCTTCACTTCTGGCTTTTTGGCAGTTAGTTGTGGATAAGAGTTTCATAGACTTTCCTACCCAAGGTTAGATTTAACTGTGATCCTTAGATATTAGCCTCCTGAGTTTTCTAGGGTCACACATGTGTGTACATGCACATGTGCACACACACACATTCACACACGCAAATGTACACACACACAATGTTTATCTTTTAGGTATAGCATCCCCATTTGAGAGACAGCATGGGAACTTTTCTTGCTTTCCTTAACCTGATGAGCTCCAGTTCCATTCATTTCCCTGCAAACAACATAATTTCATTTTACTTTGTGCCTGAATAACACCATTATAGACACAGACCACATTTTCTTGATCCATTCATCAATTGTGGGGGACCTGGGCTGCTTCTATAGCTTTTCTATTGTGAATAGTGCTACAGCAATCATGGGTGTACAAGGATCTCTGTCACTAGACACAATTGTGCTTAGCTGTGCTTCTCTCTGTTGAGAGACTGAGTTGGGAGCTAGAAGCAAAGCACAAGTGGTAGAGCACCTGTTTAGTTAGGGGAAGATTCTGAGTTCAAACCCTGGTACCAAAGAAAAAGGCTGGGTTGGAACAGCATGTTTCACTGGTGCTGCTCTCAGTGTTGAGAGTAAGGAATCAAGAGTTGCATGTCTCAAATAAGGATACAGGTGGACCTGTTGCAACAATGAGAAGTACGAGTTGTCATGTCGAAAACGAACTTTACAACTTGCGGGGGGGAGGATTGGGTTGGGGGGGGTGGGAGGATGGGAAGGGATGGGAAGGGTAAACAAAGGAGGAGGCTACAATGATTGATAAGAAATGTACTCAGTATCTTGCCCATGTAATTGTAACCCCTCTGTACAGTATTTTCACAATAAAAAAATAAAAATTTAAAATTTAAAAAAAGAGTTACATGTCTCTACTTAGGAAATAGTGTTTCCTTTGCATTGAGAAAGTAGAATGAACACATTCATATTAAGACAAGTAAATTCAAACCCTAGGCAAACTGTGATGGGATAGTTAATAGAAGAAAAGGACCCAGGGCAGAAGGGCATGCTTTCAAGAGGACTGCTACAGAGAATAGCAGATGAGGGAATCTGAACTTTCACAAAAGTAATTACAATTTGTCAAAACTCCTGACAGTGGTTGACAAATGCATCTAATAAACATGAGTTATATTTTAGGCACATAAAATATAGCTCATATTTTGACATACCATTTTAAAATGAACAAATTATACTTGCAAATTCTTGTACTAAAACAGAATAAAAGAATGTCTTAGATCAAGGGCTTTTGAGCTTTATTGTTCTGTGTTTGAGTCCCAGTTCTTTACAAACCTGAGCAATTATACTTTCTGATGGTTAGTTTTCTCACTTATTAAGTGGAATGAATAATAAAGTACTTCATAAATATACAGAAGGAAAGAGATTATGTGTATACAAACACATCATCACCCTGATGGCTAAAAGGTCAACAATTTGCCATTGTTTCTTATCGTGAGAACCAGTTGAACCAACAAAATAACCTGATGATGAAAGCTTTGCAGCAACACTTAAGTTTTAGCTATTCAGTGAGCAGCAGTGAGGAAGAGTGAATAAAATCAAGAAATTCACCCACAAAATTGACTCTTTCCCAGAGTTAGGGTCTTAGAGGGCCAAAAGCATTGAGGAGAATCTCTACAGAACAGTGTTCAATAGTAACACAAAGGATTCTAAGGATAGCCTTTCAAGAAGCGACTGTGTTTGAAATATCCAAGGAAAGAAAATGAAATCATTTGAGAACAGTAGCCCCTCTCCCACACTCACATTCTGATTTCCCTGGTATCCATTTATCTGCAGTCTGCCACCATTAGAAAATAGTAAAGGGGAAATTTTCAAAGGCAACCATCTGTACGTTTTCAAGTGTGCACCTTTCTGAACAGCAGCATGATGCAACCTTGTCCTACTCTCACTCCATTCTCTGGAGACACAAATCATCCTTTTTCCTCCTAGTGCGTAGTCTACAGCTGCTGGTCAGCGGCCACCTCGGTTACCAAGTCTATTGTTCCCACATTGTGATTCTTCTGTTCAGGCAAGTTTTACATGGTATTCTTGTCTGCGTTTCCCCTCTCCCCACCCCCCACCCCCCCCCCCGAACTCTGGGCCTGGGCACTATCCCTGAGCTTTTTTGCTCAAGGCTAGCACGCTACCACTTTGAGTCACAGGGCTATTCCAGTTTTCTGGTGGTTTGTCGGAGATAAGAGTCTCACAGACTTTCCTGCCTAGGCTGGCTGTGAACAATGATTCTCAGATCTCAGCCTCCTGAGTAGCTAGGATTACAGGTGTGAGCCCCTGGTGCCCAGCTTGACCCAGTATTTGAATGCTTCCTTACAATCTCCTACTTTGTCACTTTGTGTCATCACAGTCATCATCCCAAAATGAAGGGCGACTATAGAGCACCCTTCTATTGCACCAAAAGTCAGAGAGAGAGAGAGAGAGAAAGAGAGAGAGAGAGAGCTCATTTATATTTTTCAACTGGTCTATCATCGGTTTTTGTTTATATTTTGCTCTGCCTAATATGTAAGTATATATAAATGAAGGACATAGCATATATAGGATCTGGCTCTTTCTTTCTTTCTTTTGTTCTTTCATCTTTCTCTCCTTCCTTCCTTGCTTCTCTTTCTGTTTTTTATTTTATTTTATTTTTGTGTCAATTCTGTTGCTTGAACTGGGTGTTATTCTGGAGCATTTTTTACTCAAGGCTAGTGCTCTACCACTTGAGGCATAACTCAACTTCTGGCATTTTTGATGGTTAGTTGGAGATAAGACTCTCACAGGCTTTCCCATCCAGACTAGCTTTGAACCACAATCCTTAGATCTCAACCTCCTGAGTAGCTAGGATTACAGGTGTGAGTGGATCTGGCACATTCCTTGACTTCAGGCTCTCATTAAGGGTCTTGGCATGTACTTTCTATGGATAAGGAAGGAACACTGTATTTCTACTGTAGTTTAATAGTAGTTGGGATTAATGAAAGTCCACTTGGGCTGGAGTAATTGGAAATGTTTTAAGGAAGAACGTGCTCTGGAAGAGAATCAGTCTTGCTCCAAAGAGTAATCGTATTGATTAAGTAAATGTAATCTCAGTCACAAAGCACTGTAAGAATAATCCAAGCCAAGATGATTTTTTGCTCATAAGTGATACACCAGGAGTCCTATACTTACTCAGTTTGAAGCAGAAAATATGCCAGTGTTTCAGTGAGATTTCTATGAAAAGGACAGAAGCTCAGTTTGCCACAGCTTCGCATTCTTGCTGGCTCATTCTGGTGTGACTCCCATTTCAGACAACTAAGAAATTGTCCTGTTGTCTTAGTCTTTAAACAAAGGCAGCCATCCTCTATTCAAAATTGTTTCAGAAAAGTCTAGATCCAGATATTTTCAACCAAGTATTAAAATACGGCATGATTTTTATGTTGAGGAAGAAAAGCCATCACTCCTTCTTGGAGTCTTAACAAGACTTTCTGAACCAACAAAGCTTGACATGGCAAAAATGTTTGTGTCACAACCTGAGAAAACACTCCACGTGTGTTATTTAATCACACGAACAAATCAGAACCGAAGGGTGATTTTGTTGGAGAACTCAGGCACAAGGATGGTGGCTGATTTTCATGTTACTGGGACCACTTTTGCCTTTCTCATGTGCATTTTTGTCCACTGAAAATAAAGTACATTGTTTTGCTTGTTAATAAGGTAAAAAAAACTATACAAGAAATGACTGGGGGTGGGGAGGATTGGGTGGGGGGTTGGGGGGAGGATGGGAAGGGATGGGAAGGGGAAACAAAGGAGGAGGCTACAATGCTTGATAAGAAATGTACTCATTTTCTTGCCCATGTAATTGTAACTCCTCACAATAAAAAAAAAAAAAAGAAAAGAAAAAAGAAATGACTACTTTTGCATGTAATTGAGTTGAGCATTAAGCGAACTGTGATCTAACTACCAGGAAATGTTTCAGGGAAAGTATTTCAGGTAAAATATTGGAAAACAGAAATACAAATTGTGAGGAAAAACGTCTTTTACGTAAAAGAAAGGGGAGGAGGATACTGGTAGCAGATCTCTATCTGCCAGCTGTCAAAAGGGAAATGGATTAGCAGGTGGCTCAGGCCTGTCACTGTAGCTACTCAGTAGGCTGAGATCTGAGGATCACAGTTTGAAGCCAGCCTGGAAAGCCCATGAAACTCTTATCTTCAAATAACTACCTCCAAAATCCAGAAATGGACCTGTGGCTCAAGTGGTGGAGGCTATACATGAACAAAAGAAGCTCAGTGACAGTGCTTCAGCCCCGAGTTCAAATCCCAAGGCCATCAGGAAAAAGAAGAGGGAGTGGGGAGAATAATTAAGGCAAGCTATGAAACCAGAATTTAATCAGTTGGTGACTGAAATATGTTTTTATTATTGTTTCCTCTTTTTTTTAAAGATAATTTATATCTATTTCTACCTTTGACAATCCAAAGTGGGATGCATATACACTATTTTTTGCTCTTACTTCACAGAACACAGCCCTGATTTTAGCACTGTTTTGAGATTTTTTTGGACATGTTTCTCAACCTTAAGATGTAATTTTAGCATACCACCTAGCAGGACACAACTCTTTATGACTGTGAGACAAAGCACTGAGAGGGAAGTGAGGATGGACGTGGAAGAGCAAGATGACAAAACAGGATGTAGCCCCCGCGGAGAGCTCAAGCTCACCTTGAATAGGGCTGACCTAATGAGATCCTACCCCACTCATGTTTCAGGGGGACCGGCGTGTGTTATCTGAGCTTCTAGCATTCCCTCGTGGCCTACCCTCATAAGTGTCTACTCTAGCAATTGTGGTCTCCTCTAACAATCACGGTTCACTCGACCACCAGTTGGGTTTCACCTTAGCAACTGTCCACCCTAACAATGAGAAGTGAGGGTCCCAGGTCTCCACACTGGGCCCTCCCAACAGGGGAACCGAGCTGGGAGCAGAGCTGGGTGCCAGCTATGGGAGCTCCTCTTCTTTGAGGGCCAGCCTTGACCCCAGCCCCACATCCCCCTTCCTCTTTCTCATGAGCACATCATCCAGGTGCTTTAGATTGTTTAAAGGATTATTTGTTGAGAAAGTTTTCTTCCAAGTGGCTTTATTTAATCCTCTTGTAGACCTGGAAGGCAGGTACTACTTGTGTATTTTACAGACTGCCAAAGGTTTCAAGTAGGGAGGTTGGGATTGAGCCTGGAAATGTTAAGGATGTACTATAGATCTTGAGCAGAAGAGCAGTAGACTGAAGGTGTTTGGGGTGTGTGTGTGTGTGTGTGTGTGTGTGTACATGCACGCATGCATGTACGGGTACCTACACTCAGGTCTCAAGGCTAGAGTTTTACCACTTGAGCCCTAGTTCCATTTCTGACCTTTTTTCTTTTTTGGATAGTTTATTGGAGATCTAAGCCTTACAGACTTTCCTGCCTGGGCTGGCTTCAAACCTCGATCCTCAGATCTCAGTCTCTTGAGTAGCTAAGATTACAGGCATGAACCATTGGCACCTAGCTGAAGGTGATGTTTTAGGGAGGAAAGACAGCCCAGGATGCCCCCAAGAAAGCCCTCAGTAGGCTGGTAACCTTGAGAGAAGAAAAACAAATGAGGTAGGTAAGATATGGAACCAACCCAGATGCCCCTCAGTAGATGAATGGATCAAGAAAATGTGGTATATACACACAATGGAATTCTATGCCTCCATCAGAAAGAATGACATTGCCCCATTTGTTAGGAAATGGAAAGACTTGGAAAAAATTATATTAGGTGAAGTAAGCCAGGCCCAAAGAAACATAGGTCCCATGGTTTCCCTTATTTGAAATATCTAGTATATGTATGAGTCAAGGGGAAAAGGTCAGATAATATGATGTTAGGAAAATGAACCCTTAGGTATGTATTTTATTGTTTTTTTCTTTCATGCATGTGTTTCTAACGCATTTATAAGATTATTTCTTTGTTGCTTTGTATGTCCCTCCCCCACAGTGTAACCCCTGCTTTCACTATATTTGATGTCAGTATAACTAGTGGAGGAGATGGGGAAAAACAAGTCGTTTAAGGATACAGGTGGACCTGTTGCAACAATGAGAAGTACAAGTTGTCATGTCGAAAATGAGCTTTACAACGTTGGTGTGGGGGGGGTGAGGGGGGGAGGATTAGGTGGGGGGGGAGGCTGGGAAGGGATGTAAAGGGTAAACAAAGGAGGAGGCTGCAATGCTTGATAAGAAATGTATGCATTATCCTGCCCATGTAATTGTAACCCCTCTGTACAGTATGTTCACACAAAAAATAATAAAATGAAAAAAAAAGAAAAACAAATGAGGAAGCAGAGGCAAGCTCAATGAACAAGACCAAACCTTTGTGGAGTCTGGCAGAGCAGATGAAGGAGGAGGAAGAACTGAAGAGAACAACAAAATTCTTCATCTGAGAGAAGGAAAAACAAAAGCCTCGTGATGTTGTCAACAACCAACAGAACCATATGGTTCTGACAGTAAATTCATCGTGAATTTGAAAAACTGATGATGCAGTAATAATGTACAATTTTTGGAAATAGGAATCTGAGGCATAGATGAGAGATTGGAGTTGGGAATAAAGTCTTTAAAATAATCACCCAGAGAGGGCATCTCCAGTAGTCAGACTTGGGTGGGTTTAAGATTCACATAGTCAAGGGAGAAGGATAAAGCATAAAACATAGAGAAACCATCAGATAGAAAGTGCAGGAAGAAGCAGAGGGAGAAGGACTACATTAAGAGGTGCGGTGGTTAAATACAACGGTGCGTTCTTGATATAGACAGTAAAATACTCTATGTAAATTCAAGGGTCCCAGCTGAAAAATCTTACAGAATTAATAGAGGCATTAGTAAACTACCTATGCACACAGCGAATATATAAAGAAGACAATTGCTTTCATTTCAATCCCAACAAGAAAGCAAAGTGAAAAATTGATCCTCTTCAAGAAGCAATATGAAAAATAAACCACCAGTTCTTATGAAATCCGACTTGAGAAAAGAAAAATCCATGAGAGATATAAGGTGAAATTTGAATTGAAGAAAAACTTGTAAGATAGGTTAATCCAAGTTAATTAGCAAAGGCGAACATTGTCTAAGTAAAATAATTATTTAGGGACTAGGTCAAAATGATTCTAAATGTCCTTGAGCAGGTGAATGAGAATACTTTAAAAATTTAATAAATATACTTTGAGCAGGTGAATGAGAATACTTTAAAATTTTAATAAATATAAGAGCAATAAGAGGAGATTATTAAAAGTAGATATCCAGGTGCTGGTGGCTCACTCCTATAATCCTAGCTACTCAGGAGACTGAGTTCTAAGGATGGTGGTTCAAAGCCAGTTTGAGTAGGAAAGTCCATGAGACACTTATCTCTGATTAAAAGAAAAAACTAGAAGTGGAGCTGTGGATTAAGTGGTAGAGCACTATCCTTGAACAAAAAAACTCAGGGACAGTGCCCAGGCCCCAACTTCAAGCACCAGGATCAGTACCAATAGAAAAAAAGAAAAGAAAGAAGGGAAGAAAAAAGTAAGATATCCTAGAAAACAGTTATAAATAATTGGATACTAAAATTGGCCTTACCAAATAAATTGGTACACTTTCATGAAATTCACCCAGATATTTACTGAACACATCTTATGAAAGGATGTTGATTATTCTCAACTAAGGCCCGTGGCTTGTCAAATTAGGGATCTTAGAAACTATCAAGCCTCTCTCTGTCTTTCTCTTTTGGTTTATTTGATGGCATTGGGGATTGAAATCAGAACTTGTGCTTGGTGAGCAGGTACTTTACCACTTGAACCATGCCTCCAGCCCCTAAGAATGTCTTAATGTTTCTCGGAAGTCAGTGCTATTTTTAGAGTTTTCCTGCTTTTTGGCTCGCAGTTATCTCCCATCTCCATCTCTATACATTTGTCTTTGTGTTTTTCAGCCTCTGTTTTCCTACTTCTGGGGACAACTCTTACTGCCCATGTTAGCTGTGCATCTGACACACCCTGAGCTCCATGAGTCTCTGTGTTTGGCTTGTCCTGATATTTATACTTTGTTGTTGTTGTTGTTGGTTGTGGGTCTTGAACTCTGGGCCTGTGCCCTGTCGTTGAGCCCTTTTTTCCTCAAGGCTAGTGTTCTACCACTTTGAGTCACAGCTCCACTCCTGGTTTTCTGGTGCTTAATTGGAGATAAGAGTCTCACAGACTTTCCTGCCCAGGCTGGTTTCGAACTGCAATTCTCAGATCTCAGCCTGTTGTTGCTAGGATTACAGACATGAGCCACCAGGGCCTGGCACTTTTACTTTTTTAAAGTGTAGTCTAAATCTCAACCTTACTTCTCTCACTGGCTAGCAGGCTGCTATCCATTTCAGTTGAGGCTTCTAATAATGAAAGATAATAGTGGGAAATTATCTGTCTTCTACTTGTCTCTTCTAGACAGGACAATCTGGCTGATAAGAACTGTTATAAAGAGCTGAGTGTTGGCGGCTACTCAGGAAACTGAGATCTGGAGGATCTAGGTTTAAAACCAGCCCACACAGAAAAACTTGGGAGATTCCGTCTCCAAAGTAACCAGCAAATTCTGGGCTGGAGGCGTAGCTCAAGTGATAGAGCAACAGCCATGAACACAAAAGCTGAGGAAGCCCGAGTCCTCTGTACAAAAATAGAATAATCATGAAGGATGAAAACCCTTTGTTATCTAATGAAACTGAAAAGAAACCAAAATCAAGTTTTTGTCCTCATACTACTCCTGACCTGTGTTCTCAGTATAGTGCATAAATCTGGCTTTAGCAGACATGCTTTACTGTCTTCTGCCAGGTCAATGTTCTATGCCTTGAAATTCAATTACCATTATTTTTGGTGGTGGTGGTGTTTTCTGAGGCAAGGTGTTACTATGTGGGCCAGACTTCCCTCTAATATTTCTAATACCTCAGCCTCCCAGGTGCTGGAATTATAGATGTATAAGGGATTACAGATGTGTTACACCATGCCTAGCTTCAATGATCTTTTGGCTACAAGAAGCTTTAAAATAATTTAGGTGGAGGTTCCTGCATTTTTCTATTTGCTTGCTTTCTCCTTAGGATTTGTCTGTCTGGGCTGGCTCTGGACCATAATTCTTAGATACCAGTCTCCTGAGTAGCCAGGATTATAGGTGTGAGCCACTGCACCTAACTTTGTATTGACCTTTTAAAAACATATTTGAGCCAGGCATTGATGGCTCATGCCTGTAATCCCAGCTACTCCAGAGGCTATCTGAGAATCGCAGTTTATTATTGCTAATAAATTACCAAGAAAAAAAGCTAGAAGTAGAGCTGTGGTTCAAGCAGTAGAGTGCTAGTCTTGAACAAAGGAAGCTCAGGGACAGCACTCAGGGCCTGGGTTCAAGCCCCAGGGCTGGCAAAAAAAAAGTATTTGAGAAATTTGATGAATAGACTGTTTATGTTGTATAGAAATGTTAGAGGATAAGTGTGATTGGCATTGGGTAAACCAAGATATATTTAGGTCGAGAATAATGTATATTGGGTGGGGTGTGGGGGCAGAAGGAATGGGGGAGTTTGAAGGAAAGGGTGACTGATTAAGAAGCACTGGACACATACATAGACACATTAAATTATAAGCCTCCTGTACAACCATTTGAAACTTAAAAAAAAAAAAAAAAGAATGTCACATATCTTAGCCAGGTGCTGGTGGCTCATGCCTGTAATCCTAATCTGAGCTACTCAGGAGGTTGCGATCTGAGACTCACAGGACAGGAAAGTTTGTGAGACTCTTATTCTCAATTAATCACAGAAAAAGCCAGAAGTGGTGCTGTGGCTCAAGTGGTAGATAACTAGCCTTGAGCAAAAGGAGCTCAGGGACAGTGCCCAGGTTCATAGTTCAAGCCTCAGGACTGGCAAAAAAAAAAAAAAAAAAGATTGGCACATATAACATGAAGATAGCATAATAAAACTCACCAAACACTGTTTGAAAAAGCTGGGACAGAGTGTACTTGTTCCAAGTACACTGTGTGCAGGCATGCAATTATCACAGTGAAATCCCTTTGAATTATTAATGTATGTAACCCCAAAAGAAAAGAACAGCACATATAATTTGTTGTTCATCCAAACATCTGGAAAACAAACTTTGGAAATCTATATTTACTTCTTCTTATGATTGACTCCTTTCCTAATTGCTCCTTGTTTCTAAAGAAATGAAAAGTTAAACACATCCACAATATAATATTAGTGGTTGACTGCCAGCCAAGTTGAGAGTCAGTGGCTAACACTCCAGGGAAAGTAAGCTGTGTTAAGCTGCTATGTTTTTTTTTGGAAGGATTTTGAAGTCCTGATTTTAAAGTCTTTACCTCACACAGATGATTTTCCAGAGGACTTTTGCTTCCCCAAAAAATGCCATTTGAAAAAAGGATAAGCAGCAGGTGCTGGTGGCTCATGCCCATGACTTTAGCAACTCAGAAGGCTAATCTCTGAGAATTACGGTTCAAAGCCAACTGGGGCAGGAAAGTCCATAAGAATATTATCTATAAGGAAGCACCAGAAAAGCTGTAAGTAGAACTATGGCTCAAGTGGTAGAGTGCTGCTCTAGGGGAAAAAAAACCCTGAGGGATAGTGCCTAAGCCCTGAGTTCAAGCACAAACACTGGCACATCATATGCATACATGTACAAACACACACACACACACACACACACACACACACACACGTGCGTGCACGTGCAAGCATGTGCACGCTCACACACACACACATACACACACACATACACATACACACACACACACACACACACACACACACACACACACACACACACACCCTAAGGAAAAACAAAGCGGAAACTCCATTTGTTAATGGGTGTTTACATTTATGGAGGCTAGTGTCCCATAAACAAGATAAACAAGGCTCAATTGCAGAAAAATCTTACAATCTTCAATTTGCACATCAAAAATGATGCTCAATTGTAGAAGAATCTTATGCCTTTCAGGAAACAAAACAAGAGATACTATTTATTTTTTATGTCTATAGGATTTCGTGTGTGCATGTGTGTGTGTGTGTATGTACAGATATGTGTGTGTGTGTGTGTGTGTGTGTGTGTGTGTGTTGGTCCTGCAGCTTGAACTCAGGGCCTGAGTACTAACCCTGAGCTTTATCTTCAAGGCTAGAGCTCTACCAAGCTCTAGCTCTACCACTAGAGCCATACCTCCACTTCCAGCTTTTTGGTAGTTAATTGATGATAAGAGTCTCATGGACTTTCCTGACCAGACTGGCTTTGAACTGTGATCCTTAAAGCTCAGACTCCTGAGTGGCTAGGATTACAAGTGTGATACACCAGCACCCAGCTACGTATTTCTTTTTCTCCGTTGTTGGCCTGAACCTGTGGTTCTGTGCTTTCAAATTCTCCAGGCAGAGGTGGTGGGGAGGGCAGGGTATAAAGAAGAAAAGGATAACTAAGTGAAATGCATGTCAACTGAGGCTGTATCTTTATTTCTGCAGGCACCTGTGAGCTAAGCCTGTGGTATAAAGACCATTTAAAAGTAATTGGTTTGTCTCATTAAACTTATCTTATCCATGATAATCCTGTGATGTAAAGGGCATTTTAGAGTTATCCATTTTCCTTATTAAACTTTTTTTAATGATAAATACCACAAGGCCATTTATTGTGAACCCAAAGTTGGAAATAACTTGGTTATCAAACAGTAAAAGTAGTATCTGTGCCCTTTTTTGTGCCTGTCTGTATTGAGCAGCTGCATGAGTAGCAAAGTAATGACTCTCAGGGGCATGTCTGCAGGGGGACAGACTGCAATCTGACAACTTCAATAAAGAATTCCCAATGTCAGAACCTTCCTAGCCATACAGCTAGGAATTCATCATAATGCATACATTCATACTTGTATTTCTTATCATTAATATTTTAAACTATAACTAACAGTCAAGAATAAACCTTTTATGAAAGTTTTTGAAAGCTGGGCATCAGTGGCTCATGCTTGTAATCCTAGTTACTCAGGAGGCTGAAATCTGACAATTGGGCAGGAAAGTCATTGAGACGCTTATCCCCAATTAACCACCAAAAATCCTGAAGTGGAGCTGTTGCTCAAGGAGCAGAGCACCAAACTTAAGTGAAAAAGCTCAGGGTCAGTGCCCAAACCTTCAGTGCAAGCGCTTGTACCAACACAAAAATGAAAACAGTGAAGATGACAGTCTTGCACCTGTCTGTCAGTCTGTGGCATTTCATGATGTCTGTGGGGCCACTTTCAGCCTTTTCGGCTTTTATCTTCTCTGCAGAAGTAAGAAGGTTGTTGTCACTTTGGAGGAATGACATGCTTGCTGAGAATTCTCTGTAGAGACAAATGCAATTTTAGTATGTACGGGTCATAGTTGGTGGGGCCACAAGTACATAGGGTCACAGGTACGTGGGGTCACAGGTGTGTGGGGTCATGGGTGTGTAAGGTTACAGGTGTGTTGGTTGCAGGAAGTCCTATTCTGTAGTCTATTACGCTCCCCAGGAGCTGTCATCAACCTTCCTGATGTTGTAATCCTTAGAGAAAGGCCCTCACTCATTGGGAGGATTGGTGAGGCAAAGGACCGGCCTAAAATCTTCCATACTAAGTACCATACTACATTACAATACTCCTAACTTTTCTAACAGTATCATTTTCAATATGCCACAAATGTTATAGAATGCTTGCAAAGTGTTGCTCTCTACTTTTGAAATCACAACTGATGAAGAGCCTTTGAAAGCTCAGCTAAGTATAGCTTCCCAAAAGTGTTCTAAGGGATTATCTAGTATCTATCTAATCTATCTATCGATATATCTATCTATCTATCTATCTGTCTGTCTGTCTGTCTGTCTGTCTGTCTGTCTGTCTGTCTGTCTGTCTGTCTATCTATCTATCTATCTATCTATCTATCTACCGTTCCTCTTTCAGGAAATAAGATAGATTTCTCTCCTTCCCTGGGTTATTTCATCATCCTTTCTTCTTTCTCTCTTGCAAGTCTTCATTTATAGGAAACGTATATAAACACTAACCACTAGGTATCTGAGCATATGGAAATAAAAAAGAAAATGATAAGCAGTGCCTGTCCTAAGTGAAAATAAAAGTATTATTTATTTTTGTAGGTCATGGGGCCTGAACTCTGGGCCTGGGCGCTGTCCCTCAGCTCTTCAGCTCAAGGCTAGCACTCTACCACTTGAGCCACAGTGCCACTTCTGCCTTTTTCTGTTTATGTGGTGCTGAGGAATTGAACCTAGGGCTTCATGCATGTAAGGCAAGCACTCTACCACTGAGCCACCTTCCCAGCCCAAGTATTTTTATTTTAAACAAAATTTCAGTAAAGAAAATACAAGACCATTTAAAAGTTGGGTTGATTTTTATCTTAACAACATTAGATAGAAATACAGGGGCCAGGATTTGGCCCAAATACTGCAATATTCCTAACTCCTAATTCCTAATCTGTTTAGGAATCCTATTCTGGTCTCTTCTCTTCTTCTAAAGTTTTTGGGTGTTCTGTCCTTCTTTTCTGGGCATTTGTCTATAGTTTGTGCTTGGCCTCCTGTTTTTACTTATTAATAACTCCAGGTAGTTGTTAAAGGAAATTAATAAATACTTTCCCGTTAATGCAGTGAGAGGAATTGGAGAAAAGCTTTGATAAATGTGGAGCTTTGAGGAGAATGTGGGAGCTGAGAGCTTGCCTGTGTGATGTTCCACGGATTATGCATTGAGTGACTTGTGATTACCAGGAGTGTTGGCCAGCTTGTCTGGCTCTAAAGCTTTTAGATCAAGCAACTTATGGAATGTGAAAGATCACATGACTTTATGATGAAAGTTAGTTTTTCTATTTTCTTTTGGTCATGGGGCTTGAACTCAGCAACCAGCTAGTTTTGACACAAATAGTTGCCAAGACAACAAGTTCCTGGGTGCAGGAGGAACGGGAGCCACCAACAAAAGGCCAAGCATTCAGATATTTTTTGGTTAAACTCCTTTCTGTTCATGCTGTCCCCCCACCACCACCCACCCCCTGTTGATGTTATATTTTTTATTATAATGTAACTGTTTCAGATCAGGGACTTCCATGTGGGAGCATTTAGCAATTGAACTTGCTAAACACCTCTGCTGTTTTCTCCTGCAATTGGAGGTTGTTGGCTTGATAGAAAGTCATTCTGAGCTGGTTCTGTCTGTGGCTATTTTTTGTTTCTTTTTTTTTAACTGACAAAATATGTTTATTTTATACATTATCTTTGGTGATCTTTCTGATTTTCTTTCTATCTTTTGTTCTTAAGATATATTTTTATTGTAAAGATACTGTACAAAGGGGTTACAGTTACATGAGCAAGGTAATGAGTCCATTTCCTATCAAGCATTGTTACACCTTCCTTTATTTTTCCCCAACATCCTTTTCCTCCCCCCGACCTAACTCTTCACTCCCCTCCCCCCTCAAAGTTGTAAAGTTCATTTCAACATACAATCTTGTACATCTTATTTCAGCATCTTATTATTTCCCTTCCCTTCCCCAAATTTGAAAAATGTATATACAAGATGCAAGACACTGGGATCGAATACAGTGAAAATAAGGGTTGTATCATGGGAGAAGAACATGAAGAGGAAATAAGAATGTCCAATAGACACATAAAAAAATGCTCAACTTCTCTAGCTATAAAAGAAATGCAAATCAAAACAACATTGAGATTCCACCTCATCCCAGTTAGAATGGCTATAATCAAGAACTCTAATAACAACAGATGTTGGAGGGGATGTGGCCAAAAGGGAATCCTACTGCGTTGTTGGTGGGAGTGTAAACTTGTTCAACCTTTGGAAAGCAGTATGGAGGTTGCTCAAAAGACTCCACATAGAGCTACCCCATGACCCAGCAATCCTATTTTTAGGCATTTACCCAAACGATCACACACAAGGCCATACTAAAGCTACCAGCACAACTATGTTTATTGCAGCATTATTTACTGTAGCTAAGATATGGAACCAACCCAGATGCCTCTCAGTACATGAATGGATCAAGAAAATATGGTACACACACACACACACACATACACACATACACACAATGAATTCTATGCCTCCATCAGAAAGAATGACACAGCTCCATTTGTTAGGAAAAGGAAAGGTGGAAAAAATTATATTATATGAAGTAAGCCAAACTCAAAAAACACAGGTCCCATGGTTTCCCTTATCTGCAATAACTAGTATATGTCTAGGACATGCAGAAGAGGTCAAAAGCTATGTACATATCACCATATAATATGATACTCAGTAAAGTGAATCCCAAGATAGGTTTGCAAGAGGTTTTATCTTTGTCACTGTTCTTCCTTTTTTTCCTTTTTTTTTTTGTCAGTAGTGGGGCTTGAACTTTGGGCCTGGGTCCTGTCTCTCAGCTCTTCAGCTGTAGATGAGCACTCTACCACTTGAGCCACAGCACCACTTCTGGTTTTCTAGTGGTTTATTGGAGATAAGAGTCTTGTAGACTTTCCCGCCCAGGCTGGCTTTGATCCATGATCCTAAGATCTCAGCCTTCTGAGTAGCTAGGATTACAGGAGTGAGCCACTGGCACCTGGTTGATTCTTTTCGATACAATAGGTTGCTGCTTGCCACCAGGCATTTCTACATATTCTCTAGTATTTTTAAGGTCTCCTTTTAAAAGTGAAGTTAATATTATAGTTTTATAAAAAGGAAAAAGGAAAATTAAAAAAAGAATAAGCACCAAAAAATACTAAAAGTAGAGTTGTACTCGTGTGGCTCAAGTGGTAGGTTACTAACCTTAGGTGAAAAACTCAGGGGCAGTGCCCAATCCCTGAGTTCAAGCCCTAGGACTGACACCAAAAAGGCATTGAAGACATGTATCCTTTGGTTGAATCCTGGCCTCTCTATCTTCTGTAAAATGGACAGGAAAGTAAATCATATTTATGCTTTTTAAAAACAATACATATTTTTATTGTATTATAAAGGTGATATACAGAGGGTTACAGTTACATAAATCAGGTAATGAGTACATTTCTTTTTGGACAATGTCATTCCTTCCCTTGCTCTCTCTCAGTTAAATTTATATATATACATATATATATAAAAATATATATATATAAATATATATATATATATATATTTTTAAGGTTAAAGGCTTCTTACAAAGCAGGAATCAACTTTTACATGGTCCTGGACTGTCTGTAAAATTACCTGTAAGTAACTGTACAAGAGAAGGTGTATCTAACAAAGCAGTATTTGAATGCAATGCATTTTAATCTGTGTGAACCCCTTTCAAGTATCTTTACTCAAAAAAATTTTTTTGTCAGTTGTGAGGCCTGAACTCTGGGCCTGGGCGCTGTCCCTTAGCTCTTCAGCTCAAGGTTAGCGCCCTAGCACCCTACCACTTGAGCCACAGCACCACTTCTGGCTTTTTCTGCTTATGTGGTGCTGAGGATTCTAACCCAGGGCCTTACACATGTGAGGCAAGCACTCTACCACTGAGCCACCTTCCCAGCCCTTTACTCAAATTTTGTTTATAATGAAAATACTTTTTAATTTTCACTTAGGAGTGAAAAATGACCCCAAATTTTCTTTTCTTTCCATATGCTCATCACTAACTATTTATCACCGTACATAGTGGGTAGTGCACTAGATGCTTTGTATGGGGGAGTAAACAGAGCAGCCCTAAAGTTTGTGAGACACCTCCTAGTGGTAGCAGAAGGAATGACAAGATGAAATTGGTACAGTGGTGCATTCAAAGAGTGCAATTGAGGCATTCCTCTGCCTGCTCATAGAGTTCAGAATTGGCCCATGAGTGATTAGTTCCTTTTTTCCACAAAGCCCTCTAACTCCCCCTAAAGACACACATTTCAACCACAAATACAAAGTGTTAACTTTGTCACTTCAATGAAACATCAGTAACTTTTACTTTGGGGAGCCATTTGCATTTTGCAAGGACCATTCTCACTAAATTAAGAAGAGGGAGACAGATTCCATCAGGATTTAAGCACAACTGAGATTACACAGGGCGGGAACTTTGCATCAATGAGCCGTGCAATGAGTACATGGGCTGCAAATGGTTTGTGTTTGAAATTTCTCTGGATTATGTAAATTTATCACTACTTTTTGACTGTGCTTGGTCAAAACCACATGTATCAAATCTGCAAACTAGTCAGTCAGCTTACTGTAAAGCTGGATAGTAGTAGATGCTGGGGATAAAAACCTTGATGAGGGAAATGGGATCTAGGTATGGGCTGACCTTTTTTGTGTGTGGGGCTTGAACTCAGAAGCTGGGCACTGTCTCTGAGCTTTTTTGGCTCGAGGCTGACACTCTACCACTTGAGCCGTAGCTCTACTTTTGGCTTTTTGGTAGTTAATAACAGCTTGCTTAGTCTGCCTTTGAGCCTCAATCCTCAGAACTCAGCCTCCTGAGGAGTTAGGATTATAGGCATGAGCTGCTGGTGGCTGGCTTTTCCCTTCACTTGTTTATTAGCACCTATTAATTGTACAAGAGAGGTTCATTTTGATGTGCTCATATATACATACAATATACTCTGATCAGACACTCTCCTCCGTCTCTCTCCTCATCATTCCTTCCCCTTTCTCTACTTAGTCTTAACAAGCTTCATTATTCCATTTTCACACCTGTCCACCAAGTCTTTCATTCATATTCACGCTCCCCTCCCCTCTGCATTCACTCTTCCCCTCCCTCTAGTTCCCACTCACCTGACAGGCCTGGTTTACATTCTTGCCCTTCATTTTATTTTATTTTTCCTTTTGGTCCTGGTGCTAGAACTCAGGGCCTAGGCACTGCCCACGAGCTTTTTTGCTCAAGGATAGTGCTTTATATTTGATCCATAGCTCGACTTCCAACTTTTTGGTGGTTAATTGGAGATAAGAGTCTCATGGACATGCTTACCCAGGTTGGCTTTGAACCACTATCCCCAGATCTCAGCCTCCTGAGTAGCCCCACAATTACAACCAAATTTTTTTTCCCTTCTGTCATGGGGCTTGAACTCTGGGCTTGGACGCTATCCCTGCACTCTTCAGCTCAAGGCGAGTGCTCTATCGCTTGAGCCACAGCAGCACTTCCAGTTTTCTAGTGGTTTATTGGAGATGAGAATCTCACAGACTTTCCTGCCCAGGCTGGCTTTGAACTGTGATCCTCAGATCTCAGCCTCCTGAGTAGCTAGGATTACAGGCATGAGCCACCAGCGCCTGGCTTACAAACAAGTTTTTTTTTTTAAGTACTTGTGTGCACACACATAGTTTTATATTTGTTTATAAATGTTTGTCTTTTAGGTTTATCATCCACAAAGAAGAGAAAGCATTGCCCTTGTCAAACTTGCACATAGCTTTAAAGAATCAGTTTTGGGTTTCATCAGTTCTTTGTATAGTTAGTCTCTGCTTCATTTATTTCTCCCCTAATCTTTATTCTTTCTTTCTTTCTTCTAATTTGAGATTTGGATAAGTTTTTATTTCCCTAGGAGCTTGAAGCACACCAGTAGGTTATGTATTTGAGATCTCTGGTGAGTGTGTGTGTTAGTGTATGTGCATGTGACTATGTGTGTGTGTGTGTGTGTGTGTGTGTGTGTGTTTATTGTAGGTGGTTATAGCTGTAACTTACCTCTTTGGACTTCCTTTGCTGTGTCTCAACTGTTTCGGTAGGTTGTGTTTTCATTTTCATTAGATTCTATTGAAATAGGGACACTGGATCTAAGTAATGCCATCTTGTCCTCATTGTCATTTTGGTGTCTTAGTAGATGATAGAGACTTTTCACCTAGATCTGACTTGCCACTAAATCTTTTTTGGAGTCACTCAGAAGACGTCCAGTGTAAGTTTCTGTGTTCTGAAAAACAGTTCTATCTGGACTTATTGAAGGGGATTTGATGTGATCAAGATGCCCCCCAACACGCCCTCAAGCTTGGAGGCATCAGCAGAGGGTTTTGGCTTGGTTTGGTACCAATCTGTTATGCTGTTGATCTTTGTGCCTCATAGTACTTTTGTCTACTCTGTCCTTGTGTCTTGCCTTTGGTGAGTTAACTCACCTGGCCTCCCTGAATGTGGTTCTTGGGGACCATTCCTTGTCAAATGGTCCTGACAAGAGCACCATCTGGTCTCAGAAAGACATCAGGTGTCATTTTGTCTGTCTATCAAGCTGTGTCCTTCTATGTAGTTCCCCTCTCTCTACTGCAGTCCTAGCTTTTTTTTTTTTTTTTGTCTCACTTTGTCTGGTCTTTGTCTTCACCACTACAACCTCCTTATGCTAATGTGTCTTATTACCAAAATTGTTTTAAAGGTTTCTAGTTCTTAGTAAGCTCAGCTTGTTTAAGAGTCTGTTAAATTCTGTTTGTTGCTGGTAGAAGTTTTGTTTTGAGTTTTGTCTTGTATTTTTGGTGTTGTCTGTTTTTCTAGCACTGACCATGTGGTTCCATATTTTTGCTATGGGCAAAAATATCTCTTGCCACTGGAATTTCAGAAAACTTATGGCTGATATTCATGTTTAAAACCTAAGCATGCTTTAAGACTTTTATGCACAAACATATGTGTGTATATGTATGAATATGTTCAAAATAATACATTTAAAAAACTGGCATCATGGTTTAAGAAAAATTAGTCTTTTCTATCAAACTATAGTACTTTTGTTTTGTATGGTGATATTTCTTGATATTGAAATTATTTGCTGAAATTATTTGCTTTTTGACTTCAATGATTTTCTGTGTTGCTTGTGACCAGCAGCCCAGTTAGGGAGATAAATCTTTAATAGCCCCTTTCTAATCTTGAAAATCAATTATACTTAGAATGTGAGCCTAATTCCTTGACAAGGAGTTTGGATTGGGATAAAAGCCTAGCAAACTGCTCTCCCTGGGCAGCCTGGCCTCCAGGTAGATGAACAGTATCATACCAATTTGCATGAAATGGACTTGAGAAAATTCTCCTGTGTCTATTTATTCATCCTGACACCAGAGAGTCACTGTAACCAAGATAACTGCCTCTGTAGGTCAAAAAGAAAAAAAGGGCTTTTAAACTCAAACTACTAAGAAGAGCATCAGATTTGAGTATTAACACATTTTCAAAGAACTATGACTTTGCATTAATAAGGAGCCATGTCATTTGAGGGTTATTTATAAGGGTTATTTTAAATGCAAATTAAGGCAAAGGGAATGTAAAGAAAAAAAGGGGAAAGTTAGTAAAGAAAGGCTTTGGAAAGGGAATTGAGGAAAAATGGTTTCCTTTGGGTAAGGAATAATT
This sequence comes from Dipodomys spectabilis, assembly GCF_019054845.1. Classification (NCBI taxonomy): domain Eukaryota; kingdom Metazoa; phylum Chordata; class Mammalia; order Rodentia; family Heteromyidae; genus Dipodomys; species Dipodomys spectabilis. The sequence goes on along the minus strand of NW_024870839.1, from coordinate 1,379,193 downwards.
TGGGAAGTAAGAATTGTCTTAAATGTTTACTTAAAAGTGGAGAGAGGAGCCGGTCGCCTGTGGCTCATGCCTATAATCCTAGCTACTCAGGAGGCTGAGATCTGAGGATCTCCGTTCAAAGCCCGCCTGGGCTGAAAAAGTCCATGAGACTCTTTTGTTTTTAACTTGTGAAAATATTGTACAGAGGGGTTACAATTACATGGGCAAGATGATGAGTACATTTCTTATCAAGCATTGTAGCCTCCTCGTTTGTTTCCCCTTCCCATCCCTTCCCATCCTCCCCTTGCCCGTCCATCCTCCCCTTTCCCCCAGCCCCCCCAAACTTGTAAAGTTCGTTTTCGACATAACGACTTGTTGCAATGGGTCCACCTGTATCCCTATTTAAACGATTTGTTTTTCCCCTTCCCCTCCATAAATTATGCTGACATCAAATACAGTGAAAGCAGGGGTTATACTGTGGGGGAGGGACATACAAAGCAACAAAGAAATAATCATATAAATGTGTTAGAAACAATTGCATGAAAGAAAAAAACATTTGAATACATATCTTAGGGTTCATTTCCCTAACATCACCTTATCTGACCTTTCCTGCTTGACTCATACCTATACTAGATATTGCAAATAAGGGAAACTTATGTTTCTTTGGGCCTGGCTTACTTCACTTAATATAATTTTTTCCAAGCCTTTCCATTTCCTAACAAATGGGGAAATGTCATTCTTTCTAATGGAGACATAGAATTCCATTGTGTATATATACCACATTTTCTTGATCCATTCATCTACTGAGGGGCATCTGGGTTGGTTCCATATCTTAGCTATAGTAAATAGTGCTGCAATAAACGTAGTTGTGCTTGTAGCTTTAGTGTGGTCTTGTTTGTAAACATTAGGGTAAATGCCCAAAAGTGGGATTGCTGGGTCATAGGGGAGCTCTATGTGGAGTCTTTTGAGGAACCTCCATACTACTTTCCAAAGTGGTTGAACAAGTTTACACTCCCACCAACAATGCAGTAAGGTTCCCTTCTGTCCACATCCCCTCCAGCATCTGTTGTTATTAGAGTTCTTGATTTTAGCCATTCTAACTGGGGTGAGGTGGTATCTCAATGTTGTTTTGATTTGCATTTCTTTTATGGCTAGGGAGGCTGAGCATTTCATGTGTCTATTGGCCATCCTTCTTTCCTCTTCAGAGAAATTTCTCTTTAAGTCTTTAGCCCACTTATTTATTGGGCAGTTATTTTTTTGAGAATTTGTTATTGGGGGATTTAATTTTTTGAGTTCCAAGTATATTTTAGATATGAGACCCTTGTCCATTGTATGGCTAGTGACGATCTTCTCCCAATCCGTGGGCTTTCTATTGATCTTGCTAGCTATGTCCTTTGCCATGCAGAAGCTCTGCAACTTCATGCAATCCCATTTGTCCAACCTTTCTTTGATTTGTTGTGTTTCTGGGTCTCTATTAAGAAAATTTCGGCCTGTGCCAAGGAGACCTAGGATTTCTCCTATTCCATCCTGTAATGTTTTCAGAGTGTCTGCTTTGACTCTGAGGTCTTTGATCCATTTGGAGGTGATTCTGGCGCAGGGTGATATATAAGGATCTAGCTTTAGTTTCTACAAGTAGTTAACCAATTTTGCCAGCACCATTTACTGAAGAGGCTGGCTTTCTTCCATTCTATTTTTTTAGCTGCCTTATCAAAGATTAGATGGCTATAGGTCTGTAGGTCCATTTCTGGGTTTTCAATTCTATTCCATTGTCCTGAGGTCTGTTCTTGTGCCAGTACCAAGATGTTTTGATTACTATGGCTTTATAGTAGAGTTTGAAATTTGGTATTGATATTCCTCCAGCAGTGTTCTTTCTGTTGAGGAGTGTTTTTGCTATTCGGGGTCTTTTATTGTTCCATATGAATTTTTGGATTGCCTCTTCTATTTCCTTGAAGAATGAGGTTGGAATTTTGATAGGTATCACATTGAATTTGTAGATAACCTTGGGAAATATTGCCATTTTCATGATGTTGATCTTTCCAATCCAGGAGCATGGGAGTTTTTGCCATTTTCTAAGTTCTGTTTTGATATCCTTTTTCAAGTTTTTAAAGTTTTCATCATAGAGGTTCTTCACTTCTTTGGTTAAGTTAATTCCTAATTTCAGCCACACTTTTCTCATTGTTGGCATACAGAAAGGCCATTGATTTTGGGGGGTTAATTTTATATCCTGCTACTTTGCCAAAGTTTTGAATCAGCTTGAGTAATTTGGGAGTGGAGTCTATGGGATTCTTTAAATACAAAATCATGTCATCTGCAAAGAGGGAGAGTTTTACTTCTTCTTTCCCTATTTGGATCCCCTTTATGTTTGCATCTTGTCTTATTGCTGTAGCTAGGCATTCTAATACTAGATTGAAGAGAAGTGGAGAAAGTGGACATCCTTGTCTTGTTCCTGAGTTAAGAGGGAATGGCTTTAGTTTTTCACCATTAAGTATAATGCTGGCTGTAGGTTTGTCATATACAGCCTTTATTGTATTGAGGAATGTTCCATGGATTCCTAATTTTTTCAGAAGCTTCATCGTAAAGGGGTGTTGAATCTTGTCAAATGCTTTTTCTGCATCTATTGAGATAACCATGTGGTTCTTATCCTTGCTCTTGTTGATGTGATGAATTATATTAATTGATTTGCATATATTGAACCAGCTTTGCATCCCTTCCCAGACCCATGAGTACATTTCTTATCAAGCATTGTTGCCTCTTTCTTTGTCCCCCCGCCGCCAAAGTTGTAAAGTTTGTTTTTTGACATAATGTCTTGTACATCTCATTGTTGCAATGGGTCCACCTGCATCCCTATTTAAACAATTGGTTTTTTCACTTCCCTTCCACAAATTATGCTAACATCAAATACAGTGAAAACAGGGGTTTTACTGTGGAGGAGGGACATACAAAGCAACAAAGAAATATCTTATGAGGGCTGGGAAGATGGCTCAGTGGTAGAGCGTTTGCCTTGCATGCCTGAGGCCCTGGGTTCGATTCCTCAGCACCATATAAGCAAAAAAAAAAAAAAAAAGCTGGAAGTGGCCTTATGGCTCAAGGGGTAGAGCGCTTAGCCTTGAGCTGAAGAGCTGAGGGACATCACCCAGGCCCAGAGTTCAGGCCCCATGACTGGACCCCCCCCCCCCAAAAAAATCTTATGAATATAATAGAAACAATAACAAGAAAGAAAAAAACATTTGAATCCTTATCTTGGGGTTCATTTTGCCTAACATCAACTTATCTGATCGTTTCTGCTTGTCTCAGACATATTCTAGTTATTGCAAATAAGGGAAACCATGGGACCTGTGTTTCTTTGGGCCTGGGTCGGTGAGACTTTAATACTAATAAACAAAGATTCCAGTAAGTAGCAGATGGTATGAGTGTATATTGAATTTATAAGATAGAGCTAATTAGTAAAGTTAGTGAAGTTGGTATGTAATTGAGTTGGCTATTATTCTGATCTAAAGATTTTTTTAAAAGTCAGCTTAATACACTGTAAAACTAGTACCTCTTTCTATGTCCATCTATAAAAGAAATTGTGTGCTCTTAAGTTTGGCCAGTTGACTCAGGCCGAAATTTTCTGAATAGAGACCCGGAAACACAACAAATCAAAGAAAGGTTGGACAAATGGGATTGCATAAGGTTGCAGAGCTTCTGCAGGGCAAATGACATAGCTAGCAAGATCAATAGAAAGCCCACGGATTGGGAGAAGATCTTTACTAGCCATACAACGGACAAGGGTCTCATATCTAAAATATACTTGGAACTCAAAAAATTAAAACACCCAACAACAAATCCTCAAAGAAACAACTGCCCAATAAATAAGTGGGCTAAAGACTTAAAGAGAAGCTTCTCTGAAGAAGAAAGAAGGATGGCCAATAGACACATGAAGAAATGTTCAACATCCCTAGCCATAAAAGAAATGCAAATCAAAACAACATTGAGATATCACCTCACCCCAGTTAGAACGGCAAAAATCAAGAACTCTAACAACAACAGATGCTGGAGGGGATGTGGACAGAAAGGAACCTTACTTCATTGTTGGTGGGAATGTAAACTTGTTCAACCACTTTGGAAAGCAGTATGGAGGTTCCTCAAAAGACTTCACATAGAACTCCCCTATGACCCAGCAATCCCACTTTTGGGCATTTACCCTAATGTTTACAAAAAAGACCACACTAAAACTACCAGCACAACTATGTTTATTGCAGCACTATTTACTATAGCTAAGATATGGAACCAACCCAGATGCCCCTCAGTAGATGAATGGATCAAGAAAATGTGGTATATATACACAATGGAATTCTATGCCTCCATCAGAAAGAATGACATTTCCCCATTTGTTAGGAAATGGAAAGGCTTGGAAAAAATTATATTAAGTGAAGTAAGCCAGGCCCAAAGAAACATAGGTCTCATGGTTTCCCTTATTTGCAATATCTAGTATAGGTATGAGTCAAGCGGAAAAGGTCAGATAATGTGGTGTTAGGAAAACGAACCCTTAAATATGTATTTTAATGTTTTTGTTTCTTTCATGCATGTGTTTCTAACGCATTTATAATATTATTTCTTTGTTGCTTTGTATGTCCCTCCCCCACAGTGTAACCCCTGCTTTCACTAAATTTGATGACAGTATAACATGTGGAGGAGATGGGGACAAACAAGTCGTTTAAGGATTCAGGTGGACCTGTTGCAACATTGAGAAGTACAAAATGTCATGTCAAAACCAGCTTTACAATGTCGGTGTGGGGGGGGGAGGGGGGGTATGATTGGGTGGGGGGGAGGGGGGAGGCTGGGAAGGGAGGTGAAGGGTAAACAAAGGAGGAGGCTGCAATGCTTGGTAAGAAATGTATGCATTATCCTGCCCATGTAATTGTAACCCCTCTGTACAGTATGTTCTCAAATAAAATAAAATAAAATAAAATAAAAAAAAAAAACGTTTGGCCAGTTGAATGTTTGTTTATATCAAGGACCTTTATAAAAAGTATGTAAAACTAGGGGACTGGGAAGGTGGCTTAGTGGTAGAATGCTTGCCTTGCATGCATGATGTCCTGGGTTCGATTCCACATAAACAGAAAATGCCAGAAGTGACACTGTGGCTCAAGTGGTAGAGCGCTAGCCTTGAACTGAAGAGCTGAGGGACAGGCTGAGCTCAGGACCCACGACCGGAAAAAAAAGTATGTAAATAGGATATTATTTTTCTTGTCTAACATGTCTATTACTCGAGTATGTAAGGTGCCTTGGATACAGAGCTAAAAGGGCACCAAATGGGCTTTTGATTCTGTATTCTTCATTGTAATCACAGAGGCCTAGTGATGATGGTTTCAATGTTAATTAGTATCCTAAAGTGTTATATTCAATTAAAGATAACTAGATTGTTTGACTACTATTGTTTTTTAATTTTACTTAAATAATTTATTAATTTTGGGAGGGAGGTGGAGGAAAGAAAGACCCTATGCTTGGAATTGTGTTGCTGCTGCTGCTCCTCCTCCTCTTCCTCCTCCTCCTCTTCCTCCTCCTCCTCTTCTTCCTCCTCCTTCTTTTTGCAATAGGGCTGTTTTCTAGTATAAGTTAGCTTGACAGACTTTATGGTGTTCTTGATGGTTCTTTATATTTAAAGGTATGTTATTTAGTCCAAATGCCTGTATCTGAATTATTTTATCTAAGACCAGAGATAAATATCATTTATTTATTCAATAAATGTAACATACAGGTAATATATTAAAAGGCATATATTATAATTAGTGGAAGCTTTAAGCAATTAAAAAATAACCCAAAACAGAATGCAAACAATAGATGGATCTTATTTTTGATCCAATGTGCTATTGTTCTTCATTTGATTGGAGAATTGAATCTATTAATATTTAGGGTTATTATAGAGAGATATGTCATGTTTCCTGCCATTTGCTTGATTGCCTGTATTTTGTTATTTTCCTCTTTCTGTGTTTACTAAGTTGATCTCTCAGTGATTTTTGTCATGTGTTTCTTTGATTTTGATTGTTTTCTTCAGATTGTATTCCTCCCTTTAGAATTCTTTGTACTGCTGGTTTAATGATGAATTCCTCTAATTTTTGTTTGTCATGGAAGGTTTTGGTTTCATCATCTAATGTAAATGTTTACTTCACTGGGTAGATCAGTTTGGGTTGGCAGTTGATCTTCAGTGCTTGGATTATATCATTCCAGGCTCTCCTTGAGTTGAGGATTTGTGTGGAGGGATTTACAATGATTCTGATTTTCCTTACATTGTAATATAACTCCCTCTTTAATTTTGCGGCATTTAAAATCAGTTCCTTGTTATATACAGCTAATGTCTACTGGGGGTTCTATATGCTTCTGTAAGCAGGTAAGATTTTCTCTTAATGGTGGGGAAGTTTTCAGCTATTATTTTACTGTTTTTCAATGCCTTTTAACAGGTTTTCAATGCCTTATTATTAAATTCTTCACCCTCATTGATTCCAATTATGAGTAGATTTAATTTCTTATCTGAGTCTGCCAATTTCTGGATTTCTCTTTGATAGGTTCTGAGTGTTTTTTCCATACTTTTGACTTTTTTCTCTAGCTCCTCTATTTTGTCCTCAGTTTCTGCAGTTCTATTTTCCAGTTCACTTATTGTGTTACCTATGGATCCATTGTGGCTTGTATTGTGGAAATTGAACCTTTTATGGTTCTGAGATCAGTTCTCATAGTGTCTATTACATCTTTAAATGCAGTGTATAGTGTGTCTATTTTTCAATCCGTGTCTTTCTGGGAGTATTGAATTTTCTTCGTCATTTCTTCTTTGAGCTTTTGAAGTTGTTTTGCTTCTCCCCTTATATTTTATCAACCAATTCTATCATCATTTCTTTAATGGTTCTTTTCTTGTGTTCTATCTCTTCATTCTCAGTGGAATCCTTACCTGGGTTGTTATTAGCTATTGGATTTAGTTTGTTGTCCTGATTGCTCATGAATCTTAGGAAGTAAGATGGTAGCCAAATGATAGGGAATTGCTCTAGTTCTCTCTAACCAGAGATTTTGGTTCCTAACATGTACTTCTCCCCCAAAATTGACAACACCAAATATATAAATAAGCAGAGAGTATAGGTACTGAATAAAAATTTAAAACTTCTTTTGTTCTGGCAGCATGCAAAATTGGCCCAGCAGCTGCCTTGGACTCTAGGACCCACCAGTGGACTGCAGCATTCTGACATTGGAAACTCCATAATACCAAACCCAGACATCACAGACAGACAGAAACCAGCAGCAAGCCACCATGATACCCAGACCTGGACAACTCCCACAGTGTCATTGGCTAACTTACAACTGTGAGAGCACTCCAGCAGCCACACAACAGGAGCACCCCTGTAGGAGCAGCCTAGCTTCCAAGTGTCAGGAATGGCCAGTGGTGGGAGTGGCCTAGAGGCCAGGTGATGGGGGAGGTCCAGTGGTGGAGCCACCAGACGGCAGGAGTGGCCCAGTAGATGAGCAGCAGGAGCTTCCAGAGGCCAACCAGCAGTAGTGGTCTGGTGGTGGGAGCAGCCCAGCAGTGGAAGTAGTCTGGCCATGAGAGTGGTCTGTTGGTTGTCCCCGCTGCAGACCTGACCAAGCTCCTTCCAACTAGCTCAGAGCCAAGCACATGCACAGGCATTTGCTGGCCCGGGGACCCAGTATGTGCTAGCTTACCCAGTGTGAACTAGTCCAAGCCAAGCAAGTGCTCCCACTTGTCAGATGCAAACAGGCCAAGCTGGGGCCATGACCCTGAAAAATCTCTGAACCCAAATGACTAAATCACAACAAAAGATTACTATTGAGTTTTGTCTTACAGAGCTGATCTTCTGTAGCAATTATAATCAGGCCCACAGAGGGACAGATCACTCTTAGAAGTTTGTCAGATTTAACTTTGATTTTTACTAAGTTCCATGTAAGCCCTGCTTAAAAACTATTTCTGTTGATCTTTTTTGTTTAAATTGGAAATAAGAGGATCTATTGGCACCAGCTCTTACACCACCTGTTCATCACCTACTTCCAACCTGGAATTTGGCCAGTTGGGACATGTCATCCCAGCAATGAGCAAACAATGTCAACAGGGACATTATCCTAGCAAGGAGAAGACACCCGCAAAACAAAGGTTGTCCTGGCAACGAGGGATCATCTAGAAGCCATTGGAAAGAAACTGCTCAGATAAGGGGATAGTGTCAGATTCTGAATGGAATCACTTTGTGCCAGCCCTTTCAAAAGAAAGTAAAACCAGGAGGACAAAAGACAATAGTTCATAAGCAAGCCTATCTAATGTCCATACCTGTCTACTTTGTAACTGGGTAGGAATTTACACCCTTGCTGTCACCTGCTATTTGTAATTATAATGGGTAGTAAAATGCTAAGGTTGTCAAATGGGGGATAGTTTAAAATTAACAAAAATTCCAGCCCCCAGTACATGAATTCATCTGGTTGGGGGAAGGGGGTAAGGCTGGAGTGTTAGTAAATCAAAACACTTTTCTAGACACCTGCTCATTTGGACCTGACACACCTCACGTACTCATGTAAAGAGTTCTTAGTAAATATATATACTGAGTCTAAATATGCTTTCTTGATATTACATGCCCATGCACACATTAAAAAAAAAGAGGTTTCTTGGCTAATGATACTTCCAATAGGGCATGGACCTGAGATGGTGTCCCTATTAAAAGCTGTCTAGGAGAGGCATTGGTGGCTCATGCCTGTAATCCTAGCTACTTAGGAGGCTGAGATCTGAGGATTGTGGTTCAAAGCCAGCCTGAGCAGGAAAGTTTGTGAGATTCTTAGCTCCAATTAACCACCAGAAAACCGGAAGTGGTACTGTGGCTGAAGTGGTAGAGTGCTTGCCTAGAGTTGTGGTACAGCTCCCAGACCCATAGTTCAAACCCCACGACCGACCAAAAAAAAAAAAGAACAAAAAATAAAAGCTGCCTGGAAGCCTTCCCAGGTAACTGTTAAATTAAGGTTCCCCAGAAAATACTTTTGCAAACTGGAGTGCCAATCAGGGTTCAATGACCTGTTGTATAAAAATGGCTTTTACACTCCTTCAGATCAACAGTTATCTTGATGGAAAGGACCCTATGCCATTCTTCTCAGTAGCCCTACAGCTGTAACTCATTTTTAAGAGGTACCACAACTTTAACAAAGCCTGAAAATCTGCCAGCATTACAATATAGGTGGATTATGTCTGTTTTTCCACTGGTATAATCACCTGGCCTCAGTTTCCATTCTAGCTGCTGGCCTGGAGGATGTCATAGGGCATATGAATCCTTCAGAAAATACATGCAGCAAACCTTCAAGTGATAATGCTAGAGGGATCTCTTTGTTAATAAGTTGTCTTTCAAAATAGGAGAGCTTTAGAGATCCTTATTGCAACCCAAGAAGAAACCTGTGAAGTTGTGGAAAGTTAAATGTATATAACACTGTTCTTAGCTTTAATGTTCTTTAGCTTTTGTGGAACCTCTTAATTTTTTTTTCTTTTCAGTACTAATATGTGGGGGGTATTGATTTGTTGTTTCTTATATTGTTTCTGTGACCTGTTATTTTTGTTAATTTCTCATATGGCTTTCTTTCCAGTTTGGAGTAAAAAAAATGCTCTTTTTTTTTTTTGTTGTTGTTGTTGGTAGTGGGGCTTGACCACTGGGCCTAGGCACTGTTCCTCAGCTCTTCAGTCCAGGCTAGCACTCTACCACTTGAGTCACAGCACCACTTCTGGTTTTCTGAGTGGTTTATTGGAGATAAGAGTCTCACAGACTTTACTGCCTGGACTGACTTTGAACCGTGATCCTCAGATCTCAGCCTCCTGGGCACCTGGCAAAAACATGCTCTTAATAACATCCTATCCTGGAGCTGGGAACGTGGCTCAGTGGTAGATTGCTTACCTTGCCTTGGGTTTGATTCCTCAGCCCTACATAAGCAGAAAAAGATGGAAGTGGCGCTGTGGCTCAAGTGGTAGAGTGCTAGCCTTGAGCTGAAGAGCTGAGGGACAGTGCCCAGGCCCAGAATTCAGGCCCCACAGCTGGCAAGAAAAAATAAATAAATACCCATGTAATTGTTTTTGGGTCCAGTCGTGGGGCCTGAACTCTGGGCCTGGGCACTGTCCCTCAGCTCATCAGCTCAAGGCTAGCACTCTACCACTTGAGCCACAGCACCACTTCTGGCTTTTTTCTTTTTGCTTATGTGGTACTGAGGAATCGAACCCAGGGCCTCAGGCATGCAAGGCAAGCGCTCTACCACTGAGCCAACTTCCCAGCCCATACCCATGTAATTGTAACACCTCTGTACAGTATGTTCACAAAAAATAAAAATAATAAAAAAGAATAAATAAATAAATAAAAAAAAATCTGACTCTGTCAATCTGACAACTAAGTTTCCCATTTCACACCTAGATAATATAGGACAAGACTTCTATTCAGCTTGAAGCAGTTAGAGAATATGGATCTTTGCCGATAAACTTCCCTTAAGATTGAGGGACCAAAGTCATTTTGGGGGAGGAAAAAGTGAGATAGGATTTATTAGGAAAAAGAGCCATAGGAAAGCAGTGGTAACAAGTGCAGACCCCCTTGAATGTCGAGACCTCATTATGAGAGATGGTTACAGGCCCAAGCCTTCTATGTCTGTTCAGAAAATCTTAACCTAATTGGAGGCAATCTGGTTACCAAAAGTTGTGACTCTGGTACTTTGCCCAGGACATCAAAAAAGAGATTCTGTGGTAGCAAAAGGAAATTGCACAGTCAATGCTGCTGCTTAAAAAGTTGCCTTAAAACCAGTAGGGACCCTAATTATTTTATTGTTCCTGACCCCAGCCTGGCATGCAAGATAGGCAACTCACTAGGAGGTACATAAACAGGTCTGGGAGACACTGGCATGGTCCAGCTCGGATCCAGTCCATCTCTTCCAACCTGAAGATTCTGTCTGGAGAAAGTTTATTAAAGATGGTTTCACTCCTACCTGGAAGGGACCCTACACCATCGCCCTACCATTCCTACCATGATTAAAGTAGACACATGGCTAAAACCAAATGACTCAGGATGGAAGGCACACACAAATTTCAATAAAGACTTCAGTATCACATTGGCCCTTTACCCTTTCTGTCAACTCCTTCCTTGGTGCCTTCTTTGCTTGAGACTCTTCCTGTGGTACATACATACTGAGCCAACTGTAACTGCTGGAGACTCCTCAGATTGCAGTTGGGAACAGCCTTAGTAAAAACCGAAGGAAATTGGACCTGCTCTTTCTACAACAGGCAAACCTCTGTGAAACCTTAGGAAAAACATGGTTTTGTGCAAATGAACCAGGTCTAATACAAGAGAGTCTTTCTAGTGAGACAAAAACATAGAAACAAGAAAACAAAAGCTTGCAAATTCCCAGAACTGGTTCCAAAAATTGTTTAATTGGCTCCCATGGCTAACAACTCTGATATCTGCAGCCATAACCATAAGTCTAAGTCATCTCAATTGTTTCATAAACTTTGTTCAAAATCATATTAACTTGGTTAAGCTCATGGCTCTAAGGGCCCAATAGAGTCCTCTCACTGAAGAATCAGTGATTTGATTTTATGTTCATAAAACACAGTGGGGAATGAAATATGGATACTGGGTCTAAGTAATGCCATCTTGACTTCACCACCATCTTGGCATTTTAATAGATAATGGGGACTTTTCATCCAGTTCCAAAAACCCTAGGAGTGATATAGGTCATTCTTTTAAATGCAGATGTGTCATGTGTTGTTTAGCTCCAGCAAAGTCTTGCTTCAGGGCATTTTTGCCCTAAGTCCCAGATGGCTCCCCTTAGCTTGCTTTTGTAAACATGCTTTCAATAGATTTAATTCTTCATACCAAGCATGTGATTTTTGCCTTAGCTTTGTATTAACTCTAAATTATTTGGGAAATGAGCCCACTCACAGTCCCTGGTTTTGTAAAGAAGACTCCTGATTCAACCTCTCAAAGTGGCTTCTCTGTATCTTACTGATTGAATTCTCATGTAACCCTAGGAGTTTGTGGATTCCTCTCTCCTTTGTATCTTCAAAGATCCACTCATCCTTGTACAATGTCTTATTCAGTCCTCATTCAAATGACTGCTTTCCGTAGTTACCTTTTATTATTGACTTCTAGTTTTATTTCATTGTGGTCAATAGAATTCAGGAAATGACTTCAATGTTACTTTATTATGTAAGATGTATGTTATGTCCTAAAATGTGATCTATTTTGGAGAGTGTTCCATGGGCTGTTGAGAATATGTTCTGTGTAGCTGATAGACGAAATATGATGTAGATATCAGCCAAGTTCATTTGATCTGTAGTGTCATTTAACTCAAATAATTTTTGTTGATTTTTTTAGACCTATTAATGAGAGTGGGTATTGAAATCTCCCAGTATTATTGTGTTTGGGTCTATTTGTGCTTTAGATGTGCTTTTATGTATTTTGTATAATGAAGCCGAGTGGTCCAACATTTGGTGTGCATAGATGTTAGAAATTGCTATTTCCTTTTGATGGATTTTTTTTCTCTTTATGACTATGAAGTGACCTTGTTCTCTTCTGACTGATTTTGAAATTTACTTGATCCTACAAGAGTGTAGCTATTCCTGCCTGCTTTCAGAATCCATTTGTTTAAAAGATATTTGGCCCCCCTTTACCTTAACCCAATGTTTGTTCTTGTCTGTAACATGCATTTCTTGTAGGCAACAAGTGATCATGAATTGCTTTTAACTTCAACCTGTCATTTGTGTCTTGTAATTGGAGAAATATTGATAGATGTAGCAACTCTTGTCATTTTGTTGTTTTTGAAGTATTTGCTTCTTCCTTATTATTCATTTGCTTATCTCTTCTACCTGGTAGAATTTATTCTATCTCCTTATTTTCATCTTTACATTTATCTTCTTTTTTCATGTGCTGGTACTTTTTGTTTTCTCCATAAAAGCTGACAATCTACAGGCTGGGAAGGTGGCTCAGTGGTAGAGTACTTGCGTTGCATGCTTGAGGCCCTGGGTTCGATTCCTCAGCACCATATAAGCAGAAAAAGATGGAAGTGATGCTGTGGCTCAAGTGGTAGAGCACTAGCCTTGAGCCGAAGAGCCCAGGGACAGTGCCCAGGCCCAGAGTTCAAACCCTACCACCAACCAAAAAAAAGAAAAACAAAAGCTGACAATCTACTACTTGAGCCACACTTCTACTTCTGGCTTTTTTTTTCTTTCTTGTAGTAAATTGGAGATAAGAGTTTCATGCATTTTCTTGCACCCAGGTTAGCTTTCAACAGTGATTTTCAGATATCAGCCTCCTGAGTAACTAAGATTAGAGGTGTTGACTGTTCAGTCTGCCTGGGAGAACAGACCCCCTCCCCACTGGGCAGACCTAACAACCAGGTTCATTTTAGCTGCTTGCTATACATGGGCAGTCTCTTAGACTGAGCTGCATTGGGCTACTTAACACTCAAAGAATAGCTGGCCACTGATGGCTCATGCCTATAATCCTAGCTACTCTAGAGGCTGAGATCTGAAGATCCCCATTAAATTTGTTGATTTTTAGTATTTTTACCCATCTCCTAAAGATTAATGATAGGCTTAATTACAGCAGAAGGTAGGACAATAAATAGTTCTAAAACAATAGATATTTATCTACCTGGGCTAATCAAACCAGGCCTTAGAAGTCTGGGTAATTTAGAAAATTTCCTCCACCATGGGGACACTGGCTCTGCCCCCAGAGTGAGGGGTTTAATGCTCATGAGTCATTTTGTCCTGGAGTCATTTTGCAGGTAAGTTGGAGTTCAGGAAAGGCCAGACATCAATGTCTCTTACTGTATCAAGACCCCCACCTAATCAAGACAGACCACCAGCTGCTACCTTTGAACTTTTATATGACTTGAAACTGTTTTAACCGTGTGCACTTTCTCACTTCCTGCCCCTAATTCTCCCTATTTAAAGAAAGGTCAAGGTTGGTAGCACTGAAGACTGGAAAAGATGGCTGGATGACCTGCAATGTCATCTTCTCATAGCAGCTGTGCCATATAATCTCCTTTTTGTTAGGTCTGCCTAAGAGAATAGACCCTTCCTCCCTTCCTCTTCCTGAAAGACAGCATGTAGACTCACCAGAAATCACCTGCCTGAAACCAGTAATCACCTGATTGTCAATCACCTGACAATGAGTCAGCAAAGAACCCCAGACTCTGAGGTCATTTCCTCATCTACTGAGGTCCCTTCCTGACCACCTCCTTCAGATAGCAAGACGTTCCCCAGGCTATGAGATCCCTTCTGCATTCACTGTGGTCCTGCTTCCCTGCCTTGTTATATTCTCTCTAAACCAAAAATTCCCTCTCTTCCTTCTCTTCTCCCTTTGCATGCCTCCAACTCATGTGGGCCAGCAATTTGCTGTCTTCCCAATAAACTCTTTTCTGGCTGAACCATGCGGCAGTCTCCTTTCAGGCGAACCTTACACTACTCACTGGGACACCTCCTATAATCTGAGTCTCCTAATGGCAGAGGCTATTTGCTCTGCCAGAGATTGAAGCAAAAGGCTGTCTTGTCTTGTCATTCAGGGAACGCCACTGACCTGTGCAGTCCCTGCAGGGAATCTGTCTCACAGTAAGGCCTGTGGGTCTGTAGCAAAGGTCACTGGCTTTCCTTGTGTGGAAACTTTGGGTTCCTCCCCTGAAGAGGACCTGGGACTGGAAGTACAAACAACTTATTTCCTCGTCTGCCTTTCTTTGCCCACACTTTCTGGATGTCCCCTGGTCCTAAGAACTCTTTACTTTTACTCTTGGGAATAAAGTTCTCCTTTGTTTCTCAGACTTCTCGTTCGCATAGTTGGAGGAAGGAAGCCTTTACCTTCCCACTCCCATCCCCAATAGCTTCTTGCAGTCTTGTATATTTTCTACTACTGGGATTTGAACTCCAAGTCTTCGGCTTACTTGCCTGACAATGTAACTCCAATCTAGCTTTTTTTTTTTAATTCTGGTTATTTGTGGAGATGGAGTCTCATGGATATTTTTTTCTGGTTGTTTTAGAGATTGGGTCTCATGAATTTGTTGTTGTTGTTGTTGCTTGTGCTGTCCCCAAACTTAAGTCCTTTGCTTCTCAGATGTCTGGTATCTAGGATTACAGGCATGATCCACCAGCATTTGCCTCAATCTTGCTTTTTTTGGTGATGACTTCTTCATGAGATTTAAACATTCTCCAATGAAGACTACATTAGTTCTTGCTGACTGATATTCTCCATGACCTATATATGTCCTACTAGGTTCTGTCTCTTACAGATTATTGCTACACTGGTGACGAAGCTTACAATATCCAGATGGTACAAGAGTGACTTTTATGTCCTGAGCATATGAAGAATATGAAGATATCATTTGCTAAGATAGAAAAAAATTGAGGATATATATATATATGGAAATTCAGAAACTAAGTTCTTTTCCATTTTGATATGGGATTAATGAATTGCACAGAATACATTCAGAAATTGAAACATGTGGCCAACTCTACTATGCTGTGAAAGTTTGCATTGGCCTGAAATAATATACTCCTTTTGAACACTAGTGAAAACTGAAACTTATTTGTCAAATGATTTGGGTGTTTATATAATAGGGAAATGGCTTGCTGGTGACTCAAATAGGATGATTTGAGTGTGAGTAAAATATATTAGGACACATTACCAACTAGCCTTTTAATCTCAAGGATGGGGATACAAAGATCTATTTCTTTTTTCGGTTCCAATGCAGGGTAGCAAAGGTTTTTGAGGTCTTAATACCGACTTCAGCAATTGATGTTTACAAAGAAGAAAGAAATCTGAAGATTGTCATGCATCAATCTGAAAGTGATCTGTTACTTTTGGGGGATCTTTTTTGTGCTGGTCTTGGGATTTTAACTCAGAGTCTGGGTGCTGTCCCTCAGCTTTTGTGCTCAAGGCTACCTATTACTTGAGCCACTTCTGGCTCTTTGGTGATTAATTGGAGATAAGAGAGATTTGCACTGACTTTCCTGCTCAGGCTGGCTTCAGACTCCAATCCCTAGATCTTAGCCTCCTGAGTAGCTAGGATTATAGGTATGAATCACTAACATGTGTTACTCTCCCCCAACCCCAAATATCCTATAGACTAATTCTGTGATAAGGCCATGTCTTATTTTCATGTAATGGAAATTGTCCTATAAGCAGAAGTAGAGGAGAAGCCAATGCTTGGGAACACTAGTGATGATGCCACAATAAGATAGTTGTGTTTTTTTCCTCATGAGATTTAAAAAAATTTTTTCTTACATTTTTTTTGGGGGGTCCAGTCATGGGGCCTGAACTCTGGGCCTGGGCGCTGTCCCTCAGCTCATCAGCTCAAGGCTAGTGCTCTACCACTGGAGCCACAGTGCCACTTCTGGCTTTTTTCTTTTTTGCTTATGTGGTGCTGAGGAATCGAACCCAGGGCCTCATGCATGCAAGGCAAGGCAAGCGCTTTACCACTGAGCCACCTTCCCAGCCCTTTTCTTACATTTTTAAAGAATATGACATATGTTATTATAACTTTGGCTTATTACTATTTGTATTTTAATCATCACAGCCATTTCTTTTTTTCTAATACATTTAGTTATGTCTTCTTCATTCTTTTTGTTAGGATAAAAAATTGCAAGATGGTAAATTTGGTTATTTGGCATCTTAGTCAAACTCAGAAGACTCATTACTTTGCTCATGTAACTGTAACACCTTTGTACAGTATCTTTACAATAAAAAATGTATATATATAAAAGAAACACAGTAGGTGTTTTTTTGGTGTGTGTATGTGTGTGTGTGTGTGTGTGTGTGAGTGTGTGTGTGAGTGTGTGTGCATGCTGTTCCCAGAGCTTGAACTCTAGGCCTGGGCACAGTCTCTGACAGTACTCAAGTCTTCTATTACTTGTGCCACAGCTCCACTTTCAATTTTTTTGGGAGTTGATTGGAGAAGATAGTCTCACAGACTTCTGCCAAGGCTGGCTTTGAACTGTGATCCTCAGATTTCAGTCTGAGGATCTTCTGAGCAGCTTTGATTACAGGCATGTGCCATTGGTGCTCAGCGACAGTAGTATTTTATAAGTACAAACCTGCCTTTTTATTATGTGCAGATGTCAGCATTTGCTGAGATGACAAAGAAATCATCTCGACTATATCTTTTGGCCTTTTTTTTCCCTAAGCCATCTTCAGATTGTGATCCTTGGATCTTAGCCTCCTGAATAGCTGTGATCACATTATGAGCCACAGACACCCACTGCTGTTTGTTTTCCTAATGCATGTTATATATTTTCCTGCACTCAGTTTTTGCCTAGGGTAATAGTGAGTTGAGGCAGGATTTCAAATTACAGGAAATACAGATGTCTGGGACAGTACTAGGCAGTGGCCTTGTTTGTAATTTAAAAGAATACATATAGGCAATGCAGCAGGAATTTAAGAATGATTAAGAGAAGACAAACAAGATTCCAACAATCCTGATGTGTTTAAATTCCTTCCATATAGATGAAAAAACATTGGTATTTCTGTGGATGGCACTATCCTATTATGTATTTTATTTGAGGAAATTTGATAGTAAGTCTGCCCCAAAATTTCTCTGAAATAGTGGAAACAAAAAGCCAAATTTGGAAATCTGGCTGGGATAAGAATTCAGTCAGAATATTCCTACTCTTCGAACCTTTTAACGCCACATTCAAGATTCCTACCAAAAATGAGAAATGATGCTATCTAGACTGGGCCTGTGTACCCGATATGATTTGGGATGAGAAATAAAGCTAACTTTTGCCAGGCACCAGTGACTCACACCTGTAATCCTCACTACTCAGGAAGTTGAAATCTGAGGATAATAATTCAAAGCTGCCTTGGCAGGAAAGTCCTTGAGACTCTTACCTCCAACTAAACACCAAAAAATCCAGAAGTGGAGCTGTGGCTCAAGTAGTACAGTACTGGCCTTGAGCAAAAAAGCTCAGGGACAGCCCAGGCCCTGACTTGAAGCTGAAGAAACACCAAAAAATTTACAAAAATTAATGAATATAAAAATAAAGCAAAAATCTAACTTCTTCTCTGTGTTCTCAGTACCATCACTAAAACCAAAATAGCTGCTTCAATGGCTGTATAACAGAAAATAGAAGACAGTTCAATATGAATTCCATCATAAATTAAGCTATTACTTGAGGACTACGAAAAAGTGTTTAGAAATAATGATGTTTCTTATTTAATTGAATCTGCTTATTAAATTACTTGTATAAGTAGATGGTATAAATTAATAATGCTCTGATAAAAGGGGCTATGACTACATTGATTTTTTTCAGAGCTGGGAACAGTGAATGAAAAAGTTGAACAGAAAAGTCTAAACTAGAAACCAAGATGATTGTAGAATGTGAATGGTGTAGAACCATTCTTTTTTCCTACACTTTGGCTTGTTTTAACAAAACTGTTGCTGAATCTAGCAGCCTGGGTTGAATCCTTAATTTACACCTACCACTGTTTTCCAGTCTAAAAGTAAGAATGGCACTAGCTTCTTGTAAAACTTTTTATAGTTACATGTGTTAATATATATATATATATATATATATATATATATATATATTTAATTCAACAGGGTTCTCATCAACTGAGTTATTACATGTTAGGATATCAATTATTAATATATGTTGTTACTAAGCTATCCAAGATAAGCATTTATAAATAGATACATATGAAGCAAGAAAAATCATCAGATAATGTAAGGATTTATAAGATCCTAAATGATATAATCTGTAAGCTAAAAAGGAACTAAGTCATCTAGTCTCCTTCTTTATTTCTACTTTATGAAGAAATAGCTGCTTATAGACAAAGAGACTTGTCCAAATACCATACAACAAATTATTGCCATTCTGAATCTAGAACCTTGAGCTATCAATAAGCACTCTAACATCCAGGCATCTTATTAATTTAATAATTGTTTTTTGTGTCAGGACTGGCACTTGAACTCAGGGTCTTGCATTCTCATTTTTTTCCCACTCAAGTCTGGTTCTGTACTTCCACTTCTGGATTTTTGCTGTTAATTGGAGGGAAGAGTCTCATGCATTTTTCTGCTTAGGCTGGCTTTGACTAATGATCCTCAGATTTCAGCCTACTGTGTAACTAGGATTATAGACATGAGCCATGGGCAATGGCTCAATATTGAAACATCTCACATGAAGGCCGTGAATAGATGAGGTCAACACTTGAAATCTGGAGGGAGAAGCAAGGCTCCATTTCTTGCTTATTTAGCTAAGGAAGACTCAAACTGCTTAGTAAAAGCTCATTTAACTGGCTGATGGTTGTACACAGGCATCTGGGGGAAGAGTTTGTTTAGGGACCATAGGTTTCTAAGGCAGGAGTCAGTTGATATTAGTCCAAGATGCCTGGCTGTACCATGTAACCTATAAACTGTTGACAACAGTGTATTCACATGAGCCTTAGAAATGAGGTCCGTGGAGTCAACTGACAGCCGATTGAGTAATTTTAGCATGTGCTAAAATGGTGGAAGGGACCTGTAGTCCCAGCTACTCAGGACTTGGAGGTTAGTAGAATCGTGGTCTGCAGCCAATCCAGGAAACACATTTGGGAGACCTCATTTCAACAAATAAGCTTAGTATGTTAGGCATGCATTTGTAATCTTGATTATAGTCTGAGACTATAGCCAAAATAAAATAACTAAAGCAAAAGAAAAAAAAACCCAAGGCTTGGCTAAAAGGGCTGTCACTCAGGTGGTAGGTAGACTGCCTGCCTAGCAAGCATGACGTCCTAAGTTCAAACCCCAGAACTACCAAAAAATAAAAACAGAACATATGGTGTGAGAGTGTCACTGATTGGTTGGCTTGCAGATGCATGCTTATGGAAGCAGCTTGTCAGTGATTGATTAGAGACATTAAATCATCTCTGCTGCTTATTTATTGACATGGTTATAGAACAACCAATCATTTTCTAGGAGGCAGAATATTTCTTTTGTTTCAGAAACAATCTTCCAGTGAAAGCAATGTACAGGATGGAAAATACATACATAAAATATTCTAGTTTGTTTTATAGGTGTAATAGAAAAGATGTCTGTGGGAGAGACATAGATGAGAAAGAGGGAGGAAGGAAAAGGAAGGGAGAGGGAGAGAGAGAAAGAGAGAGAAAAGGGAGGGAGGGAGAGAAAGGGAGAAGGAGAGGAAGAAAGAGGGAGAGGGAGAAAGGGAGGGAAAGAGAAGAGAAGAGAAAGAGAGGGAAAGGGGAGGAAGAAGGAGAGAAGATGAAAGAGAAGGAGAAAGGTGAGGGGTCTTCCTGAAAATAGGATTTTACTCTACCCAACCTTTTCAGCATGGAGCTCTCTTTATTTCAATGCTTACAGAAAACAAAAAGCGAAATTCAAAAGGCACTTGATATTACCCAATCTGCTTTTGTTTTTTGTTTTTTGCCTCCTTTTATTTTATTGTAAAGATGCTGTACAGAGGGGTTACAGTTAGGTGAGTAAGGTAATAAGTATAATTCTTGTTGAACATTGTTACCCCCTCCATTGTTTTTCTCTATCCCTTCCTTCCCCCACCTCCCCACGCCCAGAAGTTGTAAAGATCATTTACATTTCCAACATAACATCTTGTGAGTATCATTGTTGCAGTGGGTCATCCTGTGTCCTTGTTTCAGCATTTTGTTATTCCTCTTCCCATCCCCAAATTAGATAGATGTATATACAAGATGCAGGGTACCAAAATCAAATACAGTGAAAACAGGGAATATACCAAAGGGGGAAGAACATACAAAAGAAACACAACTGTGTTTACCACAACATTGCTCACCCTAGCTAAGATACAGAACCAAGCCAGATGCCCCTCAGTAGATGAATGGATCAAGAAAATATGAATATATGTTCATATATATATATATATATATATATATATATGAATTCTATGCTTCCATAAGAAAAAATGACACTGCCCCATTTGTTAGGAAATGAAAAGACTTGGAAAAAATCATATTAAGTAAAGTAAGCCAGACCCAAAGAAATATAGGTCCCTTGGTTACCCAATCTGTCTTTCATTGTTTTCTCCATTGCTTTGCTTTCTTCCTCTACTTTAGAAACCCTAGCATCCAGTTTATTATATCCTGGAGCCTGGAGGCTGTCTCTATTCATGGACTGCAAATAAAAGCCAGTGAGAGAGATGCAACACACTTGGTTCTAATTCTCTCTCTTGACATCTTAATCTCTTTCTGGCTTTCTGCAGTCAAGGCAAAGCAGAGTTTGCAGTAAGAGTAAATGCACTCAGCTTTGAAGTAGTTTCTTATGCAGAGAGCTTCCAAGGGATTTCACTAATAATATGTAAAAGCGGAGTGAGCAATGTGCTAGCTCAGGCAGGAAAGGTCTGTGAGACTCTTATATCCAATTAATCACAACAATCTAGAAATGGATCTGTGGCTCAAGCAGTAGAATGCTAACCTGGAGAAAAAAACCTCAGGGGAAGCTCCAAGGCCCTGAGTTCAAGCTCCAGCTTGAACCGGCAACAAAAAAGGAGGTGCTGGGAATTCAACCTAGGGCTCACAAGTGCTAGGCATGCATGAGTAGCCCTGGGAATCACTTTGAGAGGAAGGCATATGTTAAGCTATATTATAATGATTGGAGTTGGTGGTGGTTAGCTACTGAACATTATGAGATCACTACATCCCTAACACCAGAGGTAGCAATAAAGCCAACATTAATATGAAAGTCTTGCAGTATCTTTACATTAATCAATCAGATCCCACGAGGTAGGCATTATTATTTTATTAATCAAAAGAGGGCGTGGAGGGCCAAGGAAGTCCAATTCTTTGCCTAAGGCAAGCCAGAAGGAAAGCACTAGCATCGCAGTTCAGTTTATTAGTCTCCAATATTCATTATCTTTTTCATACCATGTTACTCCTGAGAAAGAATGTATGTTTTAAAAATAACTCAAGTAAGATTTTTTTCCCTTTGCTTTCTGGTAGATGAAATTCCAATTTCATATCTGGTAGATATGAAATTCCAAAGGTAGTGCAGCTGAAATAGAAGCTCATTTCAAAAACAGTTTGGAGGAAATAAAAATCAATATTTGCACTACTGACCTAGTAAGCTTACTCTCAGCATCCTAGGAGAGAGGAAGGGGTGCCCTGCGTGGACTCACTGGAGGCATGGGAGAAGACGGTGCCGAAGGAGGCCTGGACACTTATGTGATGGCGTTCTGCTTTCTTTTCTTGCTTTTTGACAGTCTACTGTGGAGTAGACGTTCCAGTAAATGCATAGGTCATTGTGGAAAGGTTAGAGATTGGCTCTTTTTTTTTTTTTTTAAAGAACATGAATTTAAGTTTCCATGGAAAATATCTTAGTGTTCTCAGACATCCATAGCATACCACAGCCTCGATGACTTCAACAATATCTGTTGATTTTTCAGCATTGTTCTGACTATTTTGGTTATTTCTGTTCCATAAGTGGATTCTTTCTTCTAGTTCTTTGGAAGATGTCATTGGATGATGATGATGATGGTTTGTGGTTCTGGGGATTGAATTTAGAGTCCCTTTCTTTCTAGGAAGTACACTACCACTTGATCCATGCTCCGTCTTCCTACTTTTTTTGGTTATTTTCCACATAGGATATTGTGCTTTTCCCCAGGATTACCTTGAACCATAATCTTCCTACCTCTGGGGCCCAAGATTCATTGAATTTTGTTGGAGAGTACAATAAATTTGTAGCACACTTCTGGTAATATGGTCAGGTTCAAAATATTAATTCTGTTGTACATGAGAGCTCTTTCCACAGTCTAGTGTTTTCTCCAATTTCTTTAAGGATTTTCTAGTTTTCATCTGTCATCTCTGGCTAAGTTTATTTTGAGGCATTTTAAAGGCTATTATGCTCAGATATGTTTTACTGATTTTATTCTTGTTGACATTATTGGTATTTAGAAAAGCTATCGACTTTTTGATGTTTCTTTTGTATCCTGCTACTTTGCTGAAAGTGAATATCATATCTAAAATAGGGTTCAGTATCTGCTATAAGGATAATTTGACTTTTCCTTTCCTGTTTGGTAGTTTTTTTTTTATCACTCTTGCCCAATTGCTTTGGCTACACTGAGTAAGAGGGGTGAAGAGTAAACACCACTGTCTTAGTCTGAAGTCAGATTCTGCTAAAATCTGATATTTTCCCTCATTCCACATAATGTGGACTCTCGATTTGCTGTATATAGCCTTTATTGTGTTAAGGTGTGGTCCTTCTATTCCTAGTTTCTTCGGGGCTTTTTATCTTCAAGGATGTTGAATATTTTCAAAGGCTTTTTCTACATCTATTAAAATCATCACATAATCTTGTTGCTGCGTTAATGTTCTATAGTTACATTTGTAGATTTGTTGAACAATCCTTGCATCCCTGGAATAGGACATATCAGTCATGGTCTATAACCTTTTTTGTCTTTTCTTTTTTGGTACTGGGGATCAAACCCAGGATGTTGCACTTGATAGGGAAGGGAAGCACTTTGCCACTGAGCTACATCCCAACCGTATAATTTTTTTTAATATGCTATTGCATTCAATTTGTAAGTATTTCATTGAGCATTTTTACATCCATGTTCAATAAGAAATTTGGTCTATAGTCTTCTCTTTTTCCTTCACCCAATCAGTAGGTGATACCAGTTAGCTACTTTGGGCTATAGAGCCAAATCAATTAGTTAATTGATCAATAGACAAGATCTTGCTTATTCTATACAGATTGGCATGGAACTCACTATGTATTCCTGTCTGTCCTTGAACTGTTAATCTTCCTGCCTGAGCTTTCTGAATGCTGGAATTATAAGTATGTACCACTACCTCAAGCAAAATTTATTTATTTTGAAGACATGATTCCTAGTTAACTATTAACTAATCAACAGTACTTTTAAGATATTTTTGTTGTTCGAGAAAAACTCTTAAAGTTGCTACACTTGAAATATAGAAAGTGATGGGCATTGTATCTTAAACCTGTAAGAGAAATACATATAATTTAGATTGCTTAATTAACCACTCCAGCAAGAACCATTCTGGGACACATTATATAAAATGTCCTCACAGTGAACACATAGAAACATATACATACTTAGACAAGGGTCATATAGCCTTCATTTAAGATACTAGTCATAAGATAGATTAATACACACATAACAGCCAGAGTGATGTTAAATGCATATCAGATCATATATCTTCCCCTGTGAAAACTCTTCCAGTCTTTTTTCTCCTTCTTCTGTTATTTGTCCAAGTCCATGTTGCTGTCAGGAAGCTCTGTAGGATTCAGCTCCTGCTTCTCTGTCTGCCATTCTCTTTGATTACCTTGCTCCTGGCTAATTCAGCTTAAGTTTAGTGAGAAAAGACATATGAGTCTATTTTTTTCTTGTTTCTTTGAATATGTGATCCTATCTTTGGGCCCTTGCATCTCAAACTGTGTGTGATATACAGCAAAACTTCAGTAAATACTTAGCCTTTAAATAAAGGAATGGAGGAACAAATTACTGCTAGGCAATAACTGCTTCTATGTGGCCCAGAATCAAAATCTTTCTTCTGCTGCCAGTGGAGAAAGCCTGATTGGATGCATTCAAGTGGGTTTGGAGATCAAGGTCTCCTTATTACTTTAATATATTTATTTATTTATTGTAAAAATATTGTACAGATGGGTTACAGTTACATGAGTAGGGTAATGAGTACATTTCATAGCGAGCATTGTTACCTCTTCCTTTGTTTCTCCCTTCCATCACTTCCCTCCCCACCTCCCCAGCTCCTCCCACCACCCTCCACCCCTGACACTGTAAAGTTTGTTTTCAACATAGTGTCCTGTACATCTCGTAGTCACAATGGGTCAGCCTCCATCCCCATTTAAGCATTTCTCAATATCCCTTCCCCTCCCCAAATTACAAAAATATATATATAAGGTACAGAACATTGGCATCAAGTCCAGTGAAAACAGGGGTTATACTGGGGGGGAACAACATACAAAAGAAACAAAAGAATCACATAGTGCATTGTAAATACATTAAAAACACTAGCAAGAAAAAAAAACCACTTGTATCCCCGTAGTGGGGTACACTTTGCTTAACATTATCTCATGTGGTCGTATGTACATAGCCTTTGACCTTCTCTGCTTGTACTAGACATGTACTAGTTATTGCAAACAAAGGAAACTATGGGACCTATTTCTTTGGGCCTGGCTTACCTCACTTAATATAATTTTTCCATGTCTTTCATTTCCTAATAAATGAGGCAATGTCATTTTTCTCATGGAGGCATATATATATATATATATATATATATATATATATATATCACATTTTCTTGACTCATTCATCTACTGAGGGGCATCTGGGTTGGTTCCATATCTTAGCTATGGTAAATAATGCTGTGATAAACATGGTTGTGCTGGTAGCTTTGGTATGACTTGTTTGTGATCATTTGGGTAAATGCCCAAAAGTGGGATTGCTGGTCATAAGGGAGCTCTATGTGGAGTCTTTTGAGGAAACTCCATACTGATTTCCAGAGTGGTTGAACAAGTTTACATTCCCACCAACAATGCAATAGGGTTCACTTCTGGCCACATCCCCTCCAGCATCTGTTGTTACTAGAGTTCTTGATTATAGCCATTCTAACTGGGATGAGTTGGAATCTCAATGTTGTCTTGATTTGCATTTCTTTTATGGCTAGAGAAGTTGAGCATTTCTTCATGTGTCTATTGGCCATTTTTGGGGGGGTGTCCAGTCGTGGGGTCTGAACTCTGGGCCTGGGTACTGTCCCTCAGCTTTTCAGCTCAAAGCTAGTGCCCTACCACTTGAGCCACAGCACCACTTTCGACTTTTTTGTTTTTGCTTATGTGGTGCTGAGGAATCAAACCCAGGGCCTCATGCATGCAAGGCAAGCGCTCTACCACTGAGCCAACTTCCCAGCCCGTATTGGCCATTCTTATTTCCTCTTCAGAGAAGTCTCTCTTTAAGTCTTTAGCCCATTTATTAATCAGGCAGTTGTTTCTTTGAGGATTTGTTGTTGGGGGATTTAATTTTTTGAGTTCTAAGTATATTATAGATATGAGACCCTTGTCCATTGTATGGCTAGTGAAGACTTTTTCCCAGTCTGTGGGCTTTTTGTTGATCTTGCTAGCTGTGTCCTTTGCCTTGAGAAGCTCTACAGACCCATTTCTTTGATGAATATCGATGCAAAGCTTCTCAACAAAATCTTGGCCAATTGACTTCAACAACTCATCAAAAAAATCATATGCCATGATCAAACAGGATTTATTTCAGGGATGCAAAGCTGGTTCAATATATGTAAAACAATTAATATAATTCATCACATCAACAAGAGCAAGGATAAGAACCACATGATTATTTCAATAGCTGCAGAAAAAGCATTTGACAAGATCCAACACCCCTTTATGATGAAAGCTCTGGAAAAAGCAGGAATCTAGGGAACATTCTTCAATATAATAAAGGCTTTATATGACAAACCTACAGCCAGCATTATACTTAATGGCCAAAAGTTAAAGCCATTTCTTCTAAACTCAGGAGCAAGACAAGGATATACACTCTCTCCACTCCTCTTCAACCTATTATTAGAATACCTAGCTAGGGCAATAAGACAAGATGCAAATATAAAGGGGATCTAAACAGGGAAAGATGAAGTCAAACTCTCCCTCTTTGCAGATGACATGATCTTGTATTTAAAGAACCCCAAGGACTCCACTCCCAAGTTACTTGACCTGATTGGAAACTTTGGCAAAGTAGCAAGGTATAAAATTAACCCTCAGAAATCAATGGCTTTCCTGTATACCAACAATGAGAAGAGCGCAGCTGAAATTAGGAAAGCAACCTCTTTTGTAATAGCCCCACAAAAAGTAAAATACTTAGGAGTTAACAAAAGAGGTGAAGAGCCTGTATGATGAAAACTTTAAAAACCTGAAAAAGGAAATTAAAGCAGAACTAAGCAAGTAGAAAAACCTCCCTTGCTCCTGGATTGGGAGGATTAACATCATGAAAATGGCAATACTGCCAAAGGCTATTTAGAAATTCAATGCCATACCTATCAATATCCCAACCTCATTCTTCAATGAAATAGAAGAAGCAATCTAAAAATTCATATGGAACATTAAAAGACCCCGAGTAGCACAACCAATTTTTAGTAGAAAGAACAGTGCTGGAGGAATATCAATTCCAAATTTCAAACTCCACTACAAAGCCATAGTCATCAAAACAGCCTGGTACAGTCACAAGAACAGACCTCAGGACCAATGGAATAGAACTGAAAACCCCAAAATGAACCCACAGACCTATAGCCATCTAATCTTCAATAAGGGAGCTAAAAAAATAGAATAGAAAGAAAAACAGCCTCTTCAGTAAATGGTGCTGGCAAAATTGGTTAAACACTTGTAGAAAACTAAAGCTAGATCTGTATTTATCACCCTGCACCAGAATCAACTCCAAATGGATCAAAGACCTTGAAATAAAAGCAGACTCCATGAAAACATTACAGGAAGGAATAGGAGAAACTGTAGGGCTCTTTGGCACAGGCCAAAATTTTCTTAATAGAGACCCAGAAGCACAACAAATCAAAGAAAGGTTGGACAAATGGGATTGCCTATTAATTTTTGAGCTCACCCACTGTTAGTTAACTTCTCCATGGCGAATACAAGATTTATCTAATACAAGATGAAGTTGAAGTGCCCCTTCCCTATTTCAAAGCAATGCGGTAACCTTAAATAAAATTTCTAACCTCTTAGACAGAACTCATTGTGAACCAGACACTACGTAAGTGTCTCAGTCATGATTTATTGGAAAAAATGCTATTCAGAGCTTGACTGAACGTCTCTGGGAGCATGGCTTATGTTTAGAGGAAGATCTCTGTTGAAATAAATTTGGTTAGTAGGCACAGATATGATGGCAAATGCCCGAATATTTCTCCTGAATTTCACTTAGATTATTGCCAAATGTTGTAGACACACTAGTCCTTTTACCAGAGAATTAGAAAAAGGATATGAAAAATAAGAGCTAATGCATTGAGATGTCACTGGAGATTTAGATGGTGTGGTGCTTCTATTTATAATAAAATTAGACATGTATTAGCTAGTATAATACTAGCAGGTCTATCTAGCAGTTATTATAAAATGCTTTATGTATTATCTTATTTTCACCCCCAATAACTTTTTCCTATGATTTCTTATTACTACCTACTAATTACACAAAGAGATTGCATTGTGATATTTCCATACATAGACATAATATCCTCTGATCACATTCACCTCCTCTATTGTTTTTCCTGCTCTCCTTTCCCCCATTTTATGAACAATTGTGTGTGTGTGTGTGTGTGTGTGTGTGTGTGTGTGTCTATGTGTATGTGTGCACCAATCCTGGGGCGTGAACTCAGGTGACTGGGCACTGTCCCTGAGCTAGTGTTTACCACTTGAGCCAGAAGTCCACTCCTGACTTTTTTTTTCTTTTGTTGGTGGTGGTTAATTGAAGGAAAGAGTCTCATAGACTTTCCTGCCTGGACTGGCTTCAAACCACAATCCTCAGATCTCAGCCTCCTGAGCAGCTAGGATTACAGGAGTGAGCCACCGGTGCTCGGCTCTGAACAATTTTTAATGGGTTTCTTCATTTTCGTACAAGCACATGAAGTACTCCAATATTCTCCACGGCATTCACCCTATCCTGTAGCCGCCCACCTCCCCCTGGGCCTTGCCCCAAAGAGTCCTCCAGTTTTACTTTCTTTCTTCCTTTCTTTCTTTCTTTCTTTCTTTCTTTCTTTCTTTCTTTCTTTCTTTCTTTCTTTCTTTCTTTCTTTCTTTCTTTCTTTCTTTCTTTCTTTCTTTCTCTTTCTCTCATCTTCCTTCCTTCCTTCCTTCCTTCCTTCCTTCTTCCTTCCTTCCTTCCTTTCCTTCTTTCTTTCTCTTTCTTTAAAATTTAGGTCTAGATTTCACATGTGAGCTAGAACTTAGAACATTCATCTTTCTCAATCTGGCTGATAACTCTTAAGAATATATATTCTTAGTATTCTTGTTTTAACAGAAGAAAACGGAGGCTTAAACTGGCCAGTTAACCTCCATGAATACATACTCAGAGTTGGGGTTTAAACCCAGGTCGTTTTGACTCACCAGATCACAAACCACACAACCTAAAACTTATGTTTTGGTTGAGAACATAGAGATGAAGTCTTTGTATGTGATAGCCAGGGATAGCACATATAACAGTCAAGCAGAGGACACAAGACACTTCCAAAGGCATTCCAATTTAATTAAAGAGCAGCAACAAGAATCCATGACTTAGCGGAACATAGATTGTGATTTAGAAACCAACTGGACTGGGAACTCCATGAGGTTGTATCAACCTCCATCCACCCTCATCTCCTCTGTAATGCCACAGTCCCAGCCGTCTCAAAGGGAATGCTCAGTATATGTTGTAAAAATGTATTTATTACTTTGAATAGCTGTA
The DNA here is from genome assembly GCF_019054845.1 of Dipodomys spectabilis. Classification (NCBI taxonomy): domain Eukaryota; kingdom Metazoa; phylum Chordata; class Mammalia; order Rodentia; family Heteromyidae; genus Dipodomys; species Dipodomys spectabilis. The sequence goes on along the minus strand of NW_024870839.1, from coordinate 1,349,801 downwards.
CAAGGAGCATCGATTCAACATGTCAATTTATGAGTATGGAACATCTTGATCAATGTCACTTCTTGCATCATTTTCTCCCACCTCTCCCCAACTCACTCATGCCCTGAAGCTTCCTGGTTTGATTTTCACATCAGTACATTGAATATTGTGACTGAACTCTTCCACCCTTCTTCCTCTCTCCATTCATCTCCCTCCTCCTTTTGACCCCACCCCCCTGACAAAACATATTTGAATGAAAGATCTAAGAGCTTGTGCTTACTTCCTTCAGAACTATAGTCTTTTTATTATTTAATGTGGAATAACTTAAACATTCCTTTTTTTTTTTGCCAGTTCTGGGCTTGAACTCAGGGCCTGGGGACTGTCCTTGAGCTTCTTTTGCTCAAAGTTGGCACTCTACTACTTGAGCCACAGGGCCACTTACAGCTTTTTCTGTTTATGTGGTACTAAGGAATTGAACCTAGGGTTTCATGCATGCTAGGTGAGCGCTCTACCACTAAGCCACATTCCCAGCCACCACCAAGCATTCCATTGTTTAACTTATTATGTAAGTTAAACATTCCAACTTTCCATCATTGGATGATATACTACTGATTACTTGAGGTAATATTGTCTAACATACAAGAGCACGCTCACTGGAATATTTCATCATTAATCTTGAAATGTCTTCTACATTATATCAAATATCAAGGTTGACCTTCCTCCCTCCCTCCTTCCCTTTCTTTCTTCCTTTCATTTTTATGTGCCAGTCATGGGGCTTGAACTGAGGGCTTGGGTACTCTTCATGAGCTTCTCTTGCTCAAGACTAGCATTCTACCATCTGAGCTACAGCACCACCTCTGGCTACTTCTGAGTAGTTGAATGGAGATAAGATTCTCATGGCTTTTCTTCAAACCACTAACCTCAGATCTCAGCCTCCTGAGTAGCTAGGATTACAGAAGTGAGTCATCAACACTCGACTTTTCTTTATTTTTTTTAAATTTATTATTATTACTTTTAAGTAGTTTTACAAAAATATTACCATTCAACAAATCAGATTATGAATACAAAGCATTTAACTGATGTCAGCCCTTTCAACATTTCCCTATCCTTCTTAACCCTTTCCCTCCCCTCAATTTTCTTAATTTTGCAGGCTATGTATTAAATTTCATGCATTCTCTTCTCTCTTCATTCATCTACTTCCTCCTCTTGGCTCTTTGTCCCTACATTTCAAGTACTTGTTTCCTGGTAATGATTTTGTTGGACTGTGAGTTAACCTTTCTAAATGTATTAACTGAAATGTGTTATTTTCAGGGGAGAATTCAAGTGGTGTAATTTCTCAACCATTTGTCTTACTCTGGGTCTGCATGTTAAGAATATGAGTTAGGAAATAAGAAGTTGGAGACAGCAGTTCATGGCCAGAGGTCGAGATGATCTGTAATGCTGTATAGTGGTGCATTTCAGCATTTTTTCACACTGTTGTCTTAGCATTTACAACTCAGATTTGTGAGTATTTCTCTTATCAAAAAACTTGAACATTTTCATTTCTGATTATGGTTCCAGTTGACAAATTAAGCTCATGATTGCTGCACCCCGTGCTGCAATTTGCCCCCTCCCTTTTAAGACAGAGTCTCACAATGTAGCCCAGACTCTCCTTGATTCTTTTGCCCCAGCCTTCCGAGGGCTAGGATTACAGGTATGTGTCACTGTACACATATGTATAATATATGAGCAAGAAGGATTGAATGTTAAAACAGAAGGCCAAACACAGGTATTTAATTTTTATCTCACCCTTTCTATAACCCCATTAAAGCTGATTCCTGTAAGTAAATCTAGAAAACAAAAATATATGAATGACAGAGATCTTGGAAAGAGAGAACAGAATAAATGATGGGTAAAATCGTTAAGAAAATAATTTGAGAAAGGAAAGGAACCACTGCAGTTCTGGAAAGCGGACAGAAACTCACCCGTATCAAGGTTCGTGGTTGTACAACTTGGAGAGAGCAGTACAAAATGAAGACCTCATTCCCCAAAAAGAAGCCGGCCACATACAGATGATCAGGACATGATGAGCTGACTGACTCATAGGGACCAAAAAGGCCAAATTCAGAAATGACAGGACTAACACATGGTTGTATACTGAGCCAAACTACTATACCATTATGGAGACATTCTCCTATGTGGACAAACACTCAAAAAACAAAACAAAAAACACAATGCCTTTTTCAGCAAGGCACTGGTGGCTCATGCCTATAATCCTAGTTATTCAGAAGGTTGAGATGTAAAGATGTTCGAAGCCAGCTTGGGCAGAAAAGTTGTAAGACT